>NW_028234413.1:15036017-15038517 GCF_977035675.1 Penaeus japonicus
CAAACACCGAACTGAACTAAGCCTCTTCTCCTTCCCTTCTTCTTTCCCTTTCTGTTTTACTGTTTCCCCAACCCCTATTCTGCATTATCTTTGCCCTTTTACCCGTGCCCCTGTACCCCTGTACCCCTACTTCTGTACCCATTGCGCCTATGTGATGTCTGCCCCTACTCCAGCACCGTTATACCCCTACCCCTGTAATGTCTTTTCCGACCCTTGTACCCCACCTATTGCCCCGACCTGACCCCTCACCCCCTTCCCCTTGTCCCTTGCCCTACCCATCTGCCGCTCCGCCTCTACCCATGCACCCTGCAACTTATCCCATTCCTCCTTCCCTCCCCTCCTTCATTCACCCTACCCCTTCACCCTACATCTCTATTCTTACCCGTTCCTTCCTTCCACTTGTCCCCTGCCTCTCGTACCGCCCTACCCCTCTCCCCCCTTCCTCCCCCCTGCATCCCATCCCCCCACCCCCGCCCTGTATCTGTGTCCGGATTTGAAGGCTGGATTACCCTGAGGTCCGAGTGTTTGGCGAGCCTCCTCTGTTAACAAGGGTACGAGTGCGGGATGCCGCGGCGATGGGCCTGTTATGGCGTGTGTCTGTGTGTGTTAGGAAGAGGGGTTGGTAACTGTGTTTAAGAGTTTGGATTTGTTTCCTTTTTGTGTGTTTGTTTATGTGTTTGTTTGTCTGTTAGTTTGTGTGCGTGAATATGTGCGTGCATCTGTTCTTATGCAGAGAGAAATAGATGATTTGATATATGTATAAGTATGCATGTATATGTTTGTATATGTATATATGTATATATATATATATATATATGTATATATATATATAAATATATGTATATGTATATTTTTTTAACGATTTTTATACCATTATTTTGTACGCATTTTAGTTTTACCAATCATTTATATTAGTACTAGTGATAATCGTTTAGAAATGGGCCTTCATAATATGAATTGTTTGTGTCTGAACGATCTGGCGTGAATATGAATGGGAGATGGAGAAGGGGGAGGGGAGGGAGGGGGAACGTTTGGGGGGGGGATCGACCGTTCTTCTCTGCCATTGTCTTCGTCACCCCTTCAAAGGGAGGCCCGTTTGACCCCTCTTTTGAAGGTTGACTCAAGTGACTCTTACTCGAGCGCTTATCCTTGCCGCCATCGCCCCGCTATTTCCTGGCCCTCGCCACCCAGTAGTAGGGTCAAGTCACTCACTAAGATATAGTTTGCTCCTCTGCGTCTTTTGCTCTCTTTTTCTTTCTCCTCCTCTTATTATAAGTATTAGTAGTTTTTGGCTCCTCTTCTACCTGTTACAGTTATTATTATTACCCTTGTTATATTTTAACATTAATGATTATTTTTGTTATTATTATTATTATTAATATTATGTTTCTTGTCTCGCCTCCCATTTCTTTTCTTACTATTATGGTGTTGCTTCTCTCTCGTCCTGTCCCATCCTGTTCTATCTCCCCCTCTTCCATTTGTTATTATTATTATTATTATTAATATTATTTTCATTATTATTTTCCTTCTTTTTTTGTCCTCTATTTATACTGGTCTCCACTGCACATGTAACCAACCATCCAAAGCCAGTTTTTATCCGCCATCACTACTCCGCACCCAAAACTGCTTGTGGTCACTGTTACAGTGTCGTACCGTACCCGAGGTGGTCACCATATAGATCACCAAGGCCGGACATAAAGAAGATAAAAACTTCGCGTGAAGTTGAACGGTAAATCAGAGAAGTTTACTTTCGGGTACGCGGTTAAGAGCGCCCGGTCGCGTATCACGTGATGCAACTCGTGTGCGCCGGGAGAAGTTTGCAGGCGTTTCTTGCTTTGCGATTGCTTGCAAGATGGCAGAGATTGATACGGAGAAGTGAAGGCTTGGTTAGGAAATATTAATCCTGTTAGGGTACTGGTGGCGGGATCGGTTGCAAAGGGTTATTAGGATTAGGATGGAGGTGAGGGCGAGTAGGAAAGGGAGAGAAAAGGATTAAGAAGAACAGAGATAAGAGTCAGAATACGAGGAGGAAGGGGAAGAAAAGGAAGGTGGGGAAAGGAGTTAGAGGAAAACAGCTGTAGTAGGTGAGTGAAAGTGAGAGAAAGAGAGAGAGAATAAGATGAGAAAAGGGAAATGGAGAAGAAGGAAGACAGGATGGGGAGGAGAAGGGAAGGAAAGGGAAGGGAAGGGAAGGGAAGGGAAGGGAAGGGAAGGGATGCGAAGCAAGGGAATGAGAAAAGAGGAGAGCAACATGATGAAAAGGAAAGGATGAAGAAGGTTAAAACGAGGAAGGGAAGGTGAAAATAAAGGAAAGGGGGAAAGGATGAGGACAGAGGGGAATAGGGAAGATATGGGGAAAGGAAAAAAAACAAGACCTTATACAAGTAGGAAGAAAGAGAAGATTATAAGATGAAATGGAAAAAAAAAGTTCCAAGGCAGTGTTGAGTGAGTGTGGGTGTGAGTGAGATTGTGAGTATGAGTATGAGTATGAGTATAAGTA
>NW_028234413.1:15053517-15071017 GCF_977035675.1 Penaeus japonicus
CGAGTTCCGGTGTCATTCTCCGTTTCCCCTTTTCCCGCTTTTCGTTTCTCCTCTTCCCCTCCCCCTACACACTTTTTTTGTCTTGCTCTGTATCTCCCTTTTCTTTTTTTTCATCATTTTCCTCTTCTCCCTTCCCCCTTTCTTCTCGTTTCTCTCCTCTGCGTTTTCTTCATCTTCCTCTCCGTTCTTCTTCCCACCTTCTTACTTGTTTTCCCTTCTCCCCTCTCCGTCCTTTCCTCTCCCTTCTCCCCTCGTCCTATTCCTTGTTCGCCGCGGCCAATTGTCGTTCTGTGGCCTTGGCCTTGTCCATGCCACTTAGGTATCCTATTATCCTCAGGCCACTGGAGACATTGCGGGGGATTTTCCTTCGCCCGTTATTTTGGGGCCCTTCGTACAAGCCCTTTTTTCCATTCTTCAGCCTCCTTCCGCGTCATATCTATCAGGTTGAGGGAGATGAAGAGGGAACGGCGATGAAGATGAATATTTTGTAAAAGAAAAAAAAAAGAAAAAAAAAATGCAAGGGCATCGAGTCCGCCGACACACGATTCCGCGATGCCGTTGCCGCGGGGGATAGCATCTCCGTTTTCCGATCTCGCGGAGGCAGATGCTGGCTCTTGGGGAGAATCTTAGTTAAGGGGGAGATGACGACCTCTGAATGAGGCTCGGCGAGGGAGATAACGATCCCTGGAATGGACTCAGCTGGGGGAGATAGTACTCCAAGATGGCCCTTTGCTCAGGGGGGTGGGGGGGGGGGAGATTACGCAAGCTGAATAGACCCTTCGAGTTTGTGTTTGGACGAGGGACGGTGGGGAGGAATGTTTGGTTAACGGAAGGTGTATGCGGAATGTATGCTGCGTTGTCGGACTCATACACACGCATACACATATACTCACACGCATGTGCATACTACTACTGTTAGTGTTACTACTATTTATATTACTACTACTACACCGCCACCACTACTACTTCTACAACTACTACCACTACTATTACTACTATGTTTTGTAAATAGTAATATGTACTTATGTATGTCGGTGTTTCCCCGCATACCTTTATCTTTGTTGAGACAAACTCAACAACCAAATTTTTCGTGGGTGTACTTGTTTATTTTTACATTATTACCTCGTCGCCAGAATGGCCTTCTTGAATAGAGAATTCCATAGAAAGGACTAGTTCAAATTGGATAGGAACTTTTTATGGGAAAAAGGAAGGTAAACATGTAATTCAAAGGCACCGCTACGCATTTCATATTTTTGTCGGTGATAACGTCTTCAGATTTTATTATCATATATATTTTCTGTACCGTGTGCACCTGTTATCAATAAAAAAAGCGAGGTAGGACTGGTAAAATGTAGGTCAAGGAATAAATTTTCATAGTGTAAGATATGTAAAGGGTCTGAACTAAACTCAATCTATCCTAACCTATCTGCTGAAACTAACCTAATCAAACATAATCTAACCTTCCCTGACCTAACCTATAACAACATACACAACATTTTACTGGTAAAATCCTCACAATATTCTCCCAATTACAAAAAAAAAGATGGATAAGCATATTAATAGATTAATAAATGAACAAAGAAATAAGAATGCACACAGGCCTCCTTCCTTCCTCCCCTCCCCTCCCTCCTCATCTCCCTCCCTCCTTCCTCCCCTCACCTCCCTCCCTCCTTCCTTCCTCCCTCGTATAGTTGAGGCTGTTAATGGAGATCAAGATCTATGTGGCCAAAGGGGGGTAATTATGATACACGATAGATGAGGAAAGCGAATGAATATCCCTATTATACTCAAGGCCTACTTTACTACATATCAAGACAAAGACATACTTGACAGGTTGATGACTACTAAAAAGGTTGGCCAGTTGGAGATGATTATTGTTTGACGATTGACAGGTTAGTGACGGTAAACATTTAGGGTATTCAGACATGTTTCATTAAGTCATTTAACTTTCAAGTGCATCGTTACCTTGATTTAAAGAAAAAAAGTATAGCAAAATTTTAGACATTGCATATCGCATTAATATCCCTTTATTCTCTTGATGTGTCTCTCTCTTTCTTCCTTTTTCTTTCTCACCACACGACAACCACAGTGCATCATATGTAGTGCCTATCCGAAATTATTCAAGGTATCTAATCTTCTGGTTTGGGGCGAGTTTTTGGCCGGGTGTAGCGATGGTAAGGCGAAGACTTGCATATCTATTCAGTTATCGTTGTATATTATTTACGAAGATTATATGCATCATATTTTGGTTGAATATCTTCATAGTGATTGGCAATTTCCCATTGTGTTTATTTTACTTTGTATCGAAGAGATTATATTATCATCTCTCGCTCCCTCTCTCCTTCCCTTCCTTCCTTCCTTTCTTCCTTACTTCCTCCCTTCCTCTTTCTCTCTCCCTCTCCCTCTCCCTCTCCCTCTCCCTCTCCCTCTCCCTCTCCCTCCCACCCTCCTTTCCCTTCCTTTCCTTTTCTCTTCCTTCCCCCTTATTTCTCCTTCTCCCTCTCCACCCTTTTTCCTCTTCTTCTCCCACTTCTCCCCCTCTCCATCTCCTTCGTATCAGTATGCAGGACTAGAAGGAGCTGGGAAACTCTCCAGTAAACAGTGTTACAACTTACATTATAGGATTATAAAGTCTATGCTTGCCACGCGCCGAGCTTTGTTATCGTGCGGTAAGAGGCCCCGATGTGACTTCCCTTCGGAACGCGTGACGGATGCCACAGTTCTTTGTCTCTGTCTGTCTATCTATCTGTCTAGTTATCTCTTCCTCTCTCTCTCTCTCTCTCTCTCTCTCTCTCTCTCTCTCTCTCTCTCTCTCTCTCTCTCTCTCTCTCTCTCTCTCTCTCTCTCTCTCTCTAATTGTTGAGATCTCTCTATTTATCTTTCTCCCCCTCCCCCCCACCTCTCTCTTTCTCTCCCTCTCCCTCTCCCTTTCTCTTTCTCTCCCCCCCTCTCTCTCTCTCTCCCTCTCCCTCTCCCTTTCTCTTTCTCTCCCCCCCTCTCTCTCCCCTCTCTCCTCTCCTCTCCCTCCCTCTCTTTTCTCTCTCCCCCCCTCTCTCTCTCCCTTCCTCTCTCCCTGTCTCCTTCCCTTCTCTTTCCTCTTTCTCTCTCCTCTCTCTCTCTCTCTTCTCTCTCTCTCTCTCTCTCTCTCTCTCTCTCTCTCTCTCTCTCTCTCTCTCTCTCTCTCTCTCTCTCTCTCTCTCTCTCTCTCTCTCTCTCTCTCTCTCTCTCTCTCTCTCTCTCTCTCTCTCTCTCTCTCTCTCTCTCTCTCTCTCTCCCCCTCTCTCTCTTTCTTTCTTTCTTTCTTTCTTTCTTTCTTTCTTTCTTTCATCTTTGTATTATTACTATTGTTTTTAATAAATTCCCCATTCTCCATAGGCTGTAGCCATTCGCTCTCAAGTACTTTTATTTCATTATTGATTGATTGATTACACATGATACACATCTCTTTCCGGATTATGATGTGTTTCTCTTTCCGTTGCTGACTCGGTGATGTTCTCGTGACACGGCATTTGAATGTGTGACTGTCACGCGCTTTTTGTTTTTGCTGTTGCCTGTTATTATTTATGCTTATTGTCTTAGATATGTCTATTTATATGCAAAATGTGTGTGTGTGTGTGTGTTGTATAAACATATATATACGATTACATGCATATTTGTGCACACTTGCATCTCTCCTCCTCCTATCTACGCTCACAAAAAATTATACATGTACACATATCTCGTGTTTATCCCTCTCGCGATATTCGTCCGCGAAATGCTCAGCAAGTAACTCCATGATTAGACAAAGAGGAGAACTAGATTTGACATTACCTTTCCTCGCCGTTTCTCGCCATTTCTCGCTTACCATCAATACGTTCTTGCGTTCCTTTCCGCCATCGTTCCGTTCCGTGTTTCGCGAGGAGTTTCTGAAGACGTGCAGCGAGCAGCTCTTTGATGATTCATCCTTATTCAATCACATGATTCCAGCAGTCTGCTCTTCTCTCTCAGGGTAGATGTATTACCATAATCTGAAAGATTGAATTTCAGACGCGTGATTAAGTCGATGCGGGATTTTGCGAGAGTTTGTGTTTTTTATATTAATATTATTATTATCGTTATTACTGTTATTAGTATTATTAGTATTCCTCTTCTTCATTATCTTCTATTTCATCACCTTCGTCTTATTCTCCTCTTCCTATTATTATTATTCGTCTTCGTCCTCTTCCTCCTTCTCCTCCTCTTCCTGCTATTCCTCTTCCTCCTCCTCTCACCTTCCTCTCCCTCCCCTTCTGTCTTCTTTTTCCTTCGGAGTGTTATAACCCAGTAAGATTGCGTCTGTCTGTGCCAGCGGGTAACTTAATAAGAGTGACGAGTGCTTGGCAAATGTCAGGAAGTGGATTATTGAAGAGTGGATGGCAGGGGGAGCGTGGTAAGGGTGAAGGTGTGAAGAGGAACTGGGACAGGTCGGGTGAGGTGGATAGTGAAAAAATAAAAAGGAGGTGGATTGCCGAGTGAGGTAAAGAGGGAAACGTGTGAATATGAAGGAACGGATATGAGGTCAAAGGAATTCGAGATGTTGTGTAAAGAGAGACGAATGGGGGGAAGGAGAAGGGGGGGATGTAATCATCACTTTAAAAAAGGAGTGGTTGAAAGGTTATCATTAAAGCATTTAATGATTTAAAGCGGTGAATGACAGTTTGTCAGGCGAAAACGCAATCGTTCCTCCTGAAAAAAAACTTTTTGACTCACTTTGTGAAAGCGCCTCCAAATCTGTCTTATTTGTTCCGCCTCCTTTTCGTCACTGGTGCCTCCATTCCTTCAAGGAAAACTTAAGAATAAGGATCTTTTGACTCCTTACAAGCGACGCTAACTGTGGCGCGCTCATGTCTGTCATCACTGGGTATTCATCGTCTTCTTCCCATGACGTGTAAATTGTGAAAGTGTATTCCTCGCTCGGTTGGCCAGAGTTCGTCCAAAAGGTGTGGCGCAGCGACCTTTCGCGTTGGTATTGCTTATCCTTATTTTTGTTGATTTACTTGTTTGGATTTGATGTTTTTGATTGTCATTTTCATTTGTATTTTTTCTTTTTTTCTCTTTTTAATTGTGATGTTGGGTTATTATTTATGCATTCGTTTGTTTATTTGACTGTTTTTATGTCTTTTTTTTAAGGATTTGTTTATGTTATCGGTTACTTTTGTCCATATACTTTGGGTTCTTTTGCTATATTTATTTTTATTTTCGTTTTCAATTACTCTATCTTTACTGGATTTTATAGCTAGATGATTAACTTATCTTGCGAAGAAAAATAAACTAGAACGAGAGAAAAGACAATTAAATGATATAGGGGAAGGGAAAAGAGAGGAAATGACTATACGAGAAAATGCGAAAATTAAATACCTTCAATTGTGTGGCCTTTTGTGGCATTTAGAGCAAGTCGAAGAGAGACCCTTTATTTGGAGTTTTCAAGTAATTAGGTTTTGTTTTATGTCTCTCTCTCTCTCTCTCTCTCTCTCTCTCTCTCTCTCTCTCTCTCTCTCTTTCTTTCTTTCTCTCTCTTTCTTTCTCTCTCTTTCTTTCTCTCTCTTTCTCTCTCTCCTCTCTCTTTCTCTCTCTCTCTCTCCTCTCTCTCCTCTCTCTCTCTCTCTCTCTCTCTCTCCCCCCCCCCTCTCTCTCTCTCTCTCTCTCTCCTCTCTCTCTCTCTCTCTCTCTCTCTCTCTCTCTCTCTCTCTCTCTCTCTCTCTCTCTCTCTCTCTCTCTCTCTCTCTCTCTCTCTCTCTCTCTCTCGCTCGCTCGCTCTCCCTCTCTCTGCCTCTCTCTATTTATTAAATTGCCAATTTATTTATAATAGTCTCAATATTTGTGATGAAAATTCGTATATTTATGACGGATACTTAAATACTTATGATGGTATTATCATATCAGATCATCTAATTGAAACCTGTTTTTTGTATCTCTAGATTATTATACAGATAATGTTACGCCATTTATATATATATATATATATATATATATATATATATATATATATATATATATATATATGTTTGTTTATTTATTTATTTTCTATTTATTTTATTTCTATTTATTTGTTTATTTTATCTTTTTATCTTTTCCCATATGATGTTTGGTGTTGTTGTTGTTAGCTTCCGTCGTCGCGTATACAGAGCGTTCTCAGTCATACCTGTACTGAAGGGGAGAATCGATAACCTAAATTTATAATGAGCATTCGTCAGTTGGCGTTTGCGTGTTTGAGTAGAAAATAAAAAGAAAATGACGCTGGGAGGTATTTCACTCGCTGTCCTTTCTTTACACCTGGTTGTTTACGCACGGTACAGTTTTGACTCCCCTCTCTTCACTCCCCCCAATCCATTCTCCCCTCTCCCCTTTCTTCACGCCCCCCATCCCCTTCCCCACTCTCTTCACACCCCTCTCCCCTTTCTT
Source organism: Penaeus japonicus (assembly GCF_977035675.1). Taxonomy (NCBI): domain Eukaryota; kingdom Metazoa; phylum Arthropoda; class Malacostraca; order Decapoda; family Penaeidae; genus Penaeus; species Penaeus japonicus. The sequence goes on from NW_028234413.1 coordinate 15,059,938, forward strand.
CACCCCCTCCCCTCTCCTCTCTCCCGTCTCTTCACTCCCCTCTTCTTTCTCCCATTTCTTCACTCCTCGTTGCTCTCTGCATTCCTCCCATTTCTTCCTCCAGTTTGCTTCTTCATTCTCCTTCTTCTCCTCCTCCTCCTCCTCCTCGTTCTCCCCCTCCTATCTTTTCGTACCATGTGTGCGAGGAAAGCACGCGATTATCACAAAGCAGTGTCGTCTTTCGGAAACCCCTTGGACCCCCTTGCACTCCCCTTGAATGCCTTCCGACCCCCTTGGACCATCTTGGACTCCCATTGACCCCTGCTCGACCCCTGTTTGGCCCCTGCTCGACCTCTATTCGACCCCTGTTCGACACCCTTTCTAAAGACTGGGAAGGAGGGAGGAACGATCTTCTAGACCCCAGAACATGTTTTTTTTTCTCCTCTCTCTACCCTAAAATTCACTGGAGGGGCAGGAAGCAGGCAGGCAGACAGAAAGACAGGCAGGTAGGGAGGCAGGGGAGGGAGGGAGGGAGCGAAAAATCCTCTCATTTTGCCTACTAAATCCCCCCCCTCTCCCTCTCCCTCCCCTCACTCTGAATGCGTTTTGCAATACGGCGTCTCCGTGAGTACAAGGCCAGCGTATTCCAGGTGGATTTGAGCCTCCTGGAATGGCGTTATTCGTCGGCGCTTGGTCCGTCGCTCGGTCTGTCGCTGGCGTGCGTGATCGGAACCCATTCGCAAAGGGTTTGTAGTCTCGGGGAACATTTGGTATTTATAGATAACCAAGAAAGAGGATGATTTCGTTCTCATGGAAGTTTTGCTTTTTTTCAGATTGCTTTATTATTATTATTATTATTGTTATTGATAATGACAATATTATCATTATTACTATCATTCTTATCACCAGTATTAATGTTGTTTTTGTTTTTGTTGTTGTTACTCCTCCTCCTCCTCCTCCTACTACTACTACTACTACTACTACTACTACTACTACTACTACTACTACTACTACTAGTACAACTACTGCTATATGTGAATAGTGTGTGTGTGTGTGTGTGTGTGTGTGTAGGTATTTCACATCCATAATGCATAGCAAAGAGATATGCCGGTTCTCTAAGTTCTGCTGGATGAAATAAGGGTGAGTGTGCACGAACGGCCAACACAAACGCAGCACATGTTTAAGGGGAAAGTGGTAAAGGGTAAGCGTGAAAGTGGGCAGCCTTATGTAACTCCCGAGGGAAAAAAATGAATAAAAGAGCATACCGACTCGTAGGGGACTTAATAGATATATATATATGGAAGCGTAATCACAGGCCAGCGAGTGTATTTATAAGGATAGTAGACTTAGGTGCAAGGGAGGCGGACGGGGAAGGGGGGGAATGGTGGGGGAGTGAGAGAGAGGAGAATGGTAGGATAGGGAGAGAGAGGAGAATGGTGAGGGAGCGGAGAGAGGAGAATGGTGGGGGAGGGGGGAGAGGAGAATGGAATAGGGAGGGGGGAGGAAAATGGTATGGGAAGGGGGAGAAAGGAGAATGGTTGGGGGAGGGTGGGAGTGCCACGTCGCGGATGTAGGAAGCTAGAGAGTCGGAGGGGGGGGGGGCGAAGCCCCGACAGTGCCGCGCTGAGCTGTCCTTAACGTAACATAGTGCCGGCTGGTGCTACTCAGGGGGTGGGGGTCGGGGCTAGAGGGACGGGAAGAGGGTGTGGGGGAGAGGGGAGGGGGGATGGGAAGCGAAGGGCATGGGCAGCAACTCCCTCCAATCTCTCCCTTGGGACACGCTAGGAATGGGGGGTGGGGGGAAGGAGGCTTAATCTATTTGATTAGGAAAGTTGGGGTTTATTTGCTTTTCGATCTATGCCTAATTGTTGACCTGCTTGTTTTTTTGTTTGTGTTTTTGGCTTCTCGAGCTTACGCTCTTTCCATCTTAGTGGTCGATTTATATATGTTTATTTAACTAAGTTAAGTACGTTTTGGATATATGTATATATATATTTTTTTTCATTTCTTGAAAGAAGGAAATGTCATTATTTATTATGGAGAAATGGGACGGATCTTATTTTCGGAACATCTCATTTGCATAAAAATAGAATTCTTGAATTTTAAGGCAAAATATGCAGACAAATATTTAAATATCTTAGAAAGTTTTTTTTAGAAAGGAAGACAAAGAAACGAAGAAGAAAAAATATTCAAACACGGGAATGAACTGGAATTCAAAACGCGAAGGAAGTGGAAGGAAAGATAAAGATCACAAGGGAATGGAGAAGGGGAATAAAAAAGGGAGCATGGAATAAGAGGGAAGGGGGAAATGGAACATGCGATAAGAGAGAGAGAAAAGAAGAAGAAGAAGAAGAAGAAGAATTAGCTGGCGAGACGGGAGTTCGAAGGTCGTGCAGCGATTCGCACGAGGAAAGGATCCGCAGGGATACTCGGTGTAGCCAGGCAAGGGGAGGGGGGGGTACAGGAGGGAGAACAGGAGGGAAAGAGAAGGAGGGATTGGGATGGAGGAGGGGAAAGGAAGGAGGGAAGGAGATAGAATAGGGGAAAGGAAAGATGGAAGGGGATGGAGGAGGGAAAAAGGAAGAGGAACGGGGGTGGAGTAGGGAAAGAGGAGGAAAAGGAAAGAAGAGAAAAGGAAGAAGGAGGGAAGGGAATAAAGGGAGGGGTATCAGGAAGGAAGGAAAGGAGAGTAAGCTAGAGGGTGAAGGAAGGAAGAGGAAAAGGGAAGAAAGAAGGAAAGGGGAATAGGAGGGAAAATGATGGAGGAAAGAAAGAGTAGGTGGGAGAGGATGCAGAAGAATATGCAGGGGGAGGGGGTAAGGGGAGGGATGAAGGATGGGGGAGTAAGCAGGAGGGAAGGGAAAGGATGAGGTAAGGGGGAGCAAGAGGGAATGAAGGGACGGGGAGAGATGAAGGAAGGGGGAGTAAGCAGAAGGGAAGGGAAAGGATGAGGTAAGGGGGAGTAAGCAGGAGGGAAAGGAAAGGATGAGGTAAGGGGGAGCGAGAGGGAATGAAGGGACGGGGAATTACATACTGATCGTCGCTATCATTCTCTCCCTCTGCTTCTATCCGGAGTTGAATTGGAGCGTCGATTCTCTCTCTCTCTCTCTCTCTCTCTCTCTCACTCTCTCACTCTCTCACTCTTTCTCTCTCTCTCTCTCTCTCTCTCTCTCTCTCTCTCTCTCTCTCTCTCTCTCTCTCTCTCTCTCTCTCTCTCTCTCTCTCTCTCTCTCTCTCTCTCTCTCTCTCTGTCTCTCTCTGTCTCTCTCTCTCTCTCTCTCTCTCTCTCTCTCTATATATATATATATATATATATATATATATATATATATATATATATATATATATATATATATATATATATATATATATATACATATATATATATATATATATATATATATATATTATTACGACCACGTCTCCTATACTTATTATAATTAGCTTTGTCCGTGTTGTATCCATTTACTTTCTCTATTTTGAAAACTTATCACCTGATTCAACATGAGAAGTGGTGTAATAACATTGCCACAATGTCCTTTTTATTGTGACAACAGTGATCCAATCTTATACAAGAGCATTAATTGTTCAACTTCGGATAATAAAACACTTATTTATATAAAATTCAAAACTATATTAAAATAAAAATGTCTTCTACATTTAACAAAACATAAGAAATAAACACAATATGAATCTTCAAATTACTGATACAAAACTGAATAGAATATCTTTCAATAGCACCTCCAAACATATTCACTCGTAATAATTGCAATCCCGTATTAATGGATTTCCCAAATACTGTGAGACAAACATTAACTATTTTAGTTAACAACCTGAGTAGGCAAATCACAACATCACACAGCATGAAAATATCCAGTAATCCTTCTGTCCTTGTCTCCCAAGTGTAAACAATGGCCTCGACCCCAATGTAGAAATACATTAACTATCTCCGTTAATATCACAATAATCCTACCACTGAGATCAAATACATCCATCAAACCTTGTAGCTGAACCCATCGAATCCACGATAAGCACCGCAAGAAACACAACTTGGAAGAAATAACGCTACAATCGACCAAACAAAATAGTGAGAGACGACACCACCTATCACAGCCTGGGTTCCCCACATGTCTCTCTCGAATGTAAACAAAACGCTCCTGATTAGGACGCTTGCATTGCGCATCTCGCTCTTCACTTCAAACAAAATCAGTATACATTACATGAAGTAAATATAACAAAACAATCATAATTTCTATATTAGGAATCAGGGCGTAATACATCCCCCCCCTAAAAATAGTTTTCTGCTACAGTCCTTTGCTTTAAGGCCCACTGCGAGATAAAGCATCTGCTATCACATTATCAATACCTTTAATGTGTTTAATTACTAGATTAAATGGCTGGAGCAGAAAACTCCATCTCATAAGCCTCTGATTCTTATTCTTAAACCTTTCAATAAAAATTAATGGGTTATGGTCTGTAAACACAGTAATAGGAAATGGTGAGGCACTTAAGTACACTTCAAAAAATTGCAAAGCCAAAATCAGAGACAATGCCTCCTTTTCTATGGTGGCATACTTTAGTTGATGCTTTTTAAACTTAGCACTATAATAACAGATAGGATGTAATATATCATCAAATTCTTGTAATAACACTGCACCTGCACCATAATCACTAGCATCAACATGTAAAATAAAAGAAACACTGTAGTCTGGATTCCTTAACACTGGAGGACACATTAACAACCCTTTGATTTTCTTGAAGGCATCTTCACATTCTTGTGTCCATGTAAATTTCTGGTTCTTCTTAAGTAAATTAGTTAATGGCACTGCTACAGTAGATAGGTTCGGACAAAATCTTCTGTAGTATCCCACCATACCAAGGAAACTCATCACTTTCTTCTTAGTGTTTGGTTGAGGAAAGTTCACTACTGCTTCCACCTTGGCAGTTATAGGAGCTACTTGTCCTTGTCCAACAACATAACCGAGAAATTCCACAGATGCATGTCCAATATCACACTTCTTAAGGTTAATAGTAAGCTTGGCTTCAGATAGTTTTTCAAACACTCTTCTTAAACGGCTTATATGTTCTTCCCATGTCTCTCCATAAACTAAGACATCATCAATGTACGCCTGGACTCCTTCTATATCAGCAGTTAGATAGTTCACCAATCGCTGGAAACTTGCAGGAGCATTCTTCATCCCAAACGGCATTACACGATACTGGAAGAAACCATCCGGTGTAACAAATGCTGAAATTTGCTTCGCCCTCTCCGTCAATCCAATCTGATAGTAGCCTTTTAACAGATCAATCTTGGTAATGTAGTTTGCATTTCCTATTTGGTCAATTATATCATCGATCCTTGGTAAAGGGTAAGCATCCGTCTTTGTTTCTTGATTCACTTTTCTGTAATCCGTACACAATCTAAAAGAACCGTCTGGTTTTGGTACCAATAGACATGGTGAAGACCAGCTACTTGCACTAGGTTCTATGATGTTATTATCTAGTAAATATCTTATTTCTTGCTTTAGATATTCCCTTTTCACATGATTCATCCTGTACGGAGCCTGTTTGATAGGAGAAGCATTTCCCACATCCACATCATGTTGTACCAAGTTTGTTTGCTGGGGTACATCACTAAACAACTTCACATTCTGATGTATTAACACACAAATTTCTTCCCTTTGACCATCAGACAAATGACTCAGTTTGTCATTTAAGTTATTCAGAATATCACTGTTACACAATTTCATATCTATATTCATATTTCTAAATTCATCCTCATGATTATCACTTATCACATTAAGATTGACAACCTTGGCTGAAATGTTTCTTAATGGTATGGCTTCTGGGTATCTGGTAGCACAACACATAATTGTTAACAAATATTGGTATCCTGATTTGGTCTTGGGTAATGGTCCCACACAATCTACCAATACTCTACTAAAAGGTTCATCCAATACAGGAATAGATATAAGGGGAGCTTTGGCAATACTTTGGTTTGGCTTCCCCACAATTTGACATGTATGACAAGACTTACAAAAATTAATCACATCCTTTTTTACATAAGGCCAATAAAAATTATTCAGAATCTTGGCATAAGTCTTCCTAATTCCTAAATGTCCAGACATAGGTGTATTATGAGCTAATTTCAATACCTCAGATCTGTATCTCTTTGGAAGCACAATTTGATGAACTGCCGTCCAAGAGTTATCTGCTGGAACTTTGGGCGGAGTCCACTTACGCATAAGGACACCATGTTTAATATAGTAGCCCTTGGAACATTCACTAATCTCTTTTTCACTCATAGCCACATTCATAAATTCTTTAATCTTAACATCATTACTTTGATCAATAATTAATTGTTCTCTATTACTCAAAATATTGGTATCTAGCTCTTGCACATCGTGGGCATCACTCACACTAAACAAGGATGTTAACCCAAAATCATCCTCACACATTCTTTGTTCACTTGTGGATAGATCATTCTGATCTGCTACAATATCATCAGTAGACACCATCTGTGACCTTGAACGAGTCACAGCACAAGATGGAAAAATACCCGTAATTTCATCCTCTAACTCTTTAGTTTCATTTTCCTGAGTAGGTTCATCTACAACAATAGGGTCAGGTATAACTTTACCTCCAGCCAAATCATTTCCTAACAGCAAGTCAACCCCTGGAACCGGTAACTTAGAAGCAACTCCAACTACAACAGTACCAGTAACAATACCTGATTTCAAATAAACAGTATGAAGAGGTACCTTAATGACACCACCTACCCCTTCTAGGATGACACTTGCAGAAGTCGAGGTCAAATCAGACAAATGTAGAGATCCCTCTAACAACAAAGACTGAGCTGCTCCTGTGTCTCTCAAAATACGGATAGGCCGCATGGCATCACTCTCCTCATTACCAACAAATCCTTCCGAGAGGAAAGGTTCAAAGTCCAAATTCTCAACAACAGGATTCTTCTGCGGGGAAAGATTTACATTAGGCACATGGGAATACTGATCTTCCTCGGACCACATTTTCACTAATGCAGCAGACTTTGGTGAAACTTTGCTTATTTTTGGACAATTAGTCTTAATATGTCCTGGCTGTTTACAATAAAAGCATGTAATAGTTGTCCCAAATGAAGATTTACCAGGAGGATTGTTTTGGATTTTTGCAAAATTAGGTTTTCCTCCTTGTTGCCCACTTGCTGAGTTAACATAATTAACATTTGCTTTATTACTGTACTTGTTCACTTGAGGCAAAGATCTATAATTAGTCTTATGAGTAAGTACATATGTATCTATCAAAGAAGTAGCTTTTTCTAAGGAGTCAATATCTCTTTCTTCTAGGAAAATTCTCAGATTTGGATCCAGACACCTTTTAAATTCTTCTATTAACATAAGTTCCCTGAGTTTTAAAAAATCCTCATCAATATTCTTGGATCTACACCAAAAGTCAAAGTTCTTCTCCTTTAGACGACCAAATTCCTGATACGTCATAGAATCAGTCTTCCGAGCATTTCTGAAAGTCTGTCTATAATATTCTGGTACTCTTTCATAGGCTTTTAATACATGAGACTTTAACACTTTATAATTACGGCTATCATCTATGGATAGATTTGAACTTACACTTTGTGCTTTACCAACAAATTTACTTCTGACTAATACAGCCCAATAATCTTCATCTATTTGAAGACTGACTGCAACTTTCTCAAATTCTCTGAAAAATGTTTCTATGTCCTCCTCATTAAAATTTGGGAGTATTTTAACATATTTGAATATGTCAATAGGTTTACTCTCAGCAACTTTCTTACTTGATAACCCCAATTCTAGACGTTTTATCTCCAACTGTTTTTCTAATTCTAGTTCCATTTCTCTTAATCTAATTTGAATCTTTTCCTGTGACTCTACTTCCATCTGCTTAATCTTTAACTCTTTTTGGACTTGAAGGTCAACAGGAATTACATAACTATCTATTAACTTAAGAGCTTCTTCTGAAACAATACCTTCACTGACTAAATGTTTAATAACTTTACGTTTAATGAGATCTTTCTTCATACTACTGTCTACTTCACAATAATAATGTTTACCAATTTCTAACCAATCACTTTTCCTTACAGATCCTGCCAGCAACTCAATGCTAGGCTTATTCACAAATTTCTCTGTAAACGACATTTTGAGATCTCCTTTACAATCACAAAGCTGAACAATGTTATTATATTAATGCTGGATCACAAAAACATTGGAATGATTCCTTACATTACCAAAATATCTCATGACATCTTCATAACAATATGATCCTGGCAAGGTCGCCATTTATTACGACCACGTCTCCTATACTTAGTATAATTGGCCTTGTCCGTGTTGAATCCATTTACTTTCTCTATTCTGAAAACTTATCACCTGATTCAACACTGAGAAGTGGTGTAATAACATTGCCACAATGTCCTTTTTATTGTGACAACAGTGATCCAATCTTATACAAGAGCATTAATTGTTCAACTTCGGATAATAAAACACTTATTTATATAAAATTCAAAACTATATTAAAATAAAAATGTCTTCTACATTTAACAAAACATAAGAAATAAACACAATATGAATCTTCAAATTACTGATACAAAACTGAATAGAATATCTTTCAATAGCACCTCCAAACATATTCACTCGTAATAATTCCAATCCCCGTATTAATGGATTTCCCAAATACTGTGAGACAAACATTAACTATTTTAGTTAACAACCTGAGTAGGCAAATCACAACATCACACAGCATGAAAATATCCAGTAATCCTTCTGTCCTTGTCTCCCAAGTGTAAACAATGGCCTCGACCCCAATGTAGAAATACATTAACTATCTCCGTTAATATCACAATAATCCTACCACTGAGATCAAATACATCCATCAAACCTTGTAGCTGAACCCATCGAATCCACGATAAGCACCGCAAGAAACACAACTTGGAAGAAATAACGCTACAATCGACCAAACAAAATAGTGAGAGACGACACCACCTATCACAGCCTGGGTTCCCCACATGTCTCTCTCGAATGTAAACAAAACGCTCCTGATTAGGACGCTTGCATTGCGCATCTCGCTCTTCACTTCAAACAAAATCAGTATACATTACATGAAGTAAATATAACAAAACAATCATAATTTCTATATTAGGAATCAGGGCGTAATAATATATATATATATATATATACATATATATATATATATATACATATATATATATATATATATATATATATATACACATATATATATATATTTATATATATATATACATATATATATATATATATATATATATATACATATATATATATATATATATATATATATATATATATATATAAATATATATATATGTGTGTGTGTGTGTGTGTGTGTGTGTGTGTGTACACGTGTGTTCGAGAGAGAGAGAGAGAGAGAGAGAGAGAGAGAGAGAAGAAGGAAAGAAGGAAAGAAGGAAAGAAGGAAAGAAAGAAGGAAAGAGAAAGAAAAAGAAGGAAAGAAAGAACGAAAGAGAAAGAAAAAGAGAGAGAGATGATCCATCTGTCTCTTTGGTTTATAGGCGTCCTTCCAAGAAGCGAATTGAGCCTAAGCGCCATAGATCTTCTCGAGCCGCGTCAGGTAAAACGATAAGTATAACTCGGGTATCGACAGAGGCGCCCGGATTGACGAATGGGCATTTTTTCCTCTTCCGAAGGGCGAGTCGACGCCTACCCTCACCCCTACCCTTACCCCAACCCCGCGCCCTTCCTCCCTCTTCCTTTTGTACTTATGATGGACGATGATGGGGAAATCCCCCATTCCTGCCCCTCGGCTTTCCCCCTTCGCTTTTCACCCTTCTCCCTTCTCCCTTTACCCTCTCGCGTCCGTCAGTGAGTACAGGAAGGGACACTGTGTTTCGAAATTATAGTATGCAGTGTGAATTTATTTCCTTTGTTCTGAAAATGCGTATCAAAAAAAAGGTTTTTATGTATACGTCGTTTTTGTTTTCTTTGTTTTTCGCTTTACTAGATTCGTAAAAAGAAAACACGGAATGCGAAAACAAAAACAAAGTTTGTTTACTAGACTGGGAGGAGATGAGATAAGTGAAAAACAAGAGAGGAAATTGATTTATGTATTTTTTCCTTTAGGTAAAGTTGTTTTAGAATTGCGTTCGTGTTGGCAAATGAAAAGCGATTTTAGTAGTTGTTTTTTGAATCATTGGTTATTATGCTTGTGATATCCCCCCCACTCCAGTCTTATGTTATTTGTACAAAAAAAGCAATATGATTTCTAGTTTAATGTGTGTTAACTTGTTATTGTTAACATATTGTTTTTCAGGAATATCGTTATTGTTATTGGGAAGAGGGTTTGTTATTTTTCTAACGCAGATATTGCTAAATTGAGTGACCAAATCATGATTCATGTGATTAACAAGCGTAAGCGCACTTCACCCACACGCCCCCCATCCCCCAGAAGAAAAAAATATATATAACTTGCTATTTACTGTATTCAGTTGGCTCACATTTGGCCCTCCATTTGAAAAAAAAGTAATGGGCGTAATTTAGAGAGATTTACCGACATGTTCTGTTGCAATTTAAACTGAATATAACATCGTCTGGCTCCATTAAGGGAACTGCCAATTACGGAAGTATTGCCAGTCAAAATGTCGTGTTTGAAAGTTTCCTTGTGTTGTTTTGGGTCGAGATGAAAGGCCAAGTTTTTTTGTGATTTGTGTTTTCTCTGTGTTTGTTTGTTATTTTGTTGTTTTTTGTGTGGATATCGGTTGTTTGCTGGCGTTCAGTCCAGTTCATTTCTGTTTATGTTTTATACTTGTGTGGTGATTAAGTAATGCTACATTTTAAATGAATGATATTTTTGTGGTGGATCTCGTTTGTATTAGGTGTTTATATTTATGTTTATTAATTGAGCTATTGTTCGTTTACGCTATTTGCTCTTCTGTTGCCATTATCGCGCGCACACACACACACACACACACACACACACACACACACACACACACACACACACACACACACACACACACACACACACACACACACACACACATATAGATATAAAGATATGAGAGAGAGAGAGAGAGAGA
>NW_028234413.1:15088517-15093517 GCF_977035675.1 Penaeus japonicus
TTTTATTTTCTCATTGCTTCGTTTTCTCTCCTTTCTTCTTTTTATTTTCCCTCTTCGATTTTTCCCATTCTTCTTTTTATTTCATTTTCTTCGTTTTCTTTCTTTTCTTTCATCTTTTTTTTTATTTCTTTCTTTTTTTCCTCTGTTCCCTTGTCTTTTCCTTTTTCCTCTCGGGCAATCCCCTTATTCAGCGTTCGTTGTCTTCGTTAAGTCAAGTACCGGACTTGTCGTCGCCGCCCCCCCCGGAGCGGTTCTTGTGTCGTTCCGCGATGTGCGTTTGTCGCCGTCCCTTTTGTGCGGTCGTTGCCTCGTCGTGTAAGCCTCGTCTTCTCGGGCGATCATCGTCTCTTTTGAATGGAGATTCTGAGTCTCTTGAGGGATCCTTGTGGGCCTTTGTGAGTTTTCTCTCGTCTTTTTATCTTCTTTTCTTTTCTTTTTCAGTCTCTCGGCTTTTCTCTTGGTTTTCTATCTTGTTCTTTCTTTCTTTTTATTTTATTTTCTCTTTCATTGTCTTTATCTCTCTCTTTCATTTTTTTCTCTCTCTTTCATCCTCTCTCTTTCATTTTTTCTCTCTCTCTTTCATTCTCTTTCTTCCCCCCTATCACCATCACCTCCCCTCCCCTCCCCTCCCTTTTCGTTCTCCGAGCGTCGTTCTTTAGCTAATCCCACCTCACGCCGCATCAGCCTTCTGGATTTGTTAATTAAACCCCCAAGTCGCTCGTCAGCAGTTTCCTGCCCTCATTCATCTCGAGTACATTAGGGCGAGGGAAGGAGGAGGAGGAGATTGCTGAAGAAGGGGGGAGAAAAAGAGAGCAGGGATGGAGGTGGAGGTGGGGATGAGGGTGGGGGATGGGGAGGGGAGGCGAAGGGAGGGGAGGGGAGGGGAGGGGAGGAGGGAGGAAGGAGAAGAGCAGAGGAGAAGAGAGAAGAAAGGGGAGAAGGAGAAGGGGGGGGGAGGAAGAAGAAGAAGAAGAAGAAGAAGAATTTGATAAGAGAGAAAATTGAAAAAGAAAAAAGAAAAAGAGGAGAACAAATGTGGAAGGAAAAGAATCTAGTTTACTTTGATGAAAGCTGAGACGTGAATGCAAGTGATATGTATAACAATGTATAAAGTATATGTATAATTCAACATGCATATAATAGATAGGCATAAAGTAAACGAAAAGGATAAATTATATGAAATTATATAAAGTAAATATACATGAAGGATAAGCAGACAGCAGAAAATATCCAAAATCCGAGGCGATTAAGGAAGGGGAATTGAAAGGGAGATGAACATGCTGAAGAATGGGAGTATGCTGACGTCAGGACGCGGCAGCTCATTCCGCTGCCGGCGTTGCAAACTGGCGAAATTCCAAATCAGTCGACGATGTAGAGGACTCGCAAGAAGGCGGAATATGCTACGTTATACCACGGTCTGTTTGGTGATTGGAGGATGCTGTAGGAAGGAGGAAGGGAGGGTAGGCAGGCAGGCAGGCAGGCAGGCAGGCAGATAGGTAGGTAGGTAGGTGGGAGGGAGGGAAGGAGGGTAGGTAGGTGGGAGGGAGGGAAGGAGGGTAGGTAGGTGGGAGGGAAGGAAGGAGGGTAGGTAGGTAGGTGGGAGGAAGGGAGGGAGGATAGGTAGGTGGGAGGGAGGGTAGGTAGGTAGGTGGGAGGGAGGGAGTGTAGATGGGAGGAAAGGAGGGAGGGTAAGTGGGAGGAGGATAGGAGGAGGAGGAGGGTAGTTGGAGGGAGGAGGAGGAGGGTAGTAGGGAGGGAGGGGTAGGAGGAAGGGAGGGAGGTGGGGAGAAGGAGAAGGAAGGAGGAGGAGATAGGAGGGAGGGGAGGAGGGGGGGTACGTAGGTGGGGGAGGGGAGGAGGAAGGAAGGAAGAAAGGAAGGAAGGTGGGAAGGAAGGAAGGAAGGAAGGAAGGAAGGGAGGGAAGGGTTGGAGGAAGAAAGAGAGAAGGAATGAAGGAGCGAGAGAAGGAGGGAGGAATGGATGGAAGCAGTGAGGGAGGGAGGCAGGCAGATAAGACTTTTTTGTAGGGAGGGAGGAAGGAGGAATGGAAAAAAGTCTGTTTGGGGGATTTTTATTTATATAGGATGAAGGAAGGAGGAATTTTGAGGAGCGAGTGGAGGTATGTTAAAGCTGTAGACGTGCAACGTATGCACGAATATTTTATATATTTCAAGTGCTGTGTACCTCATTGACAAATCTCAAGTAAGAGTCTGAACATATTTCTTATGCAAAAAAGAGTACATTCGGTAAATTGAAATAATCTAAAGGGAAAAATCGAGCAACCGACCTAGAAACTAAAGTAAATAAGTGAATAAGTAAATAACCTAGTAATAAAGTCCTAAGTAGACGTTGCATTTACCAAAGACCATGTGTTGGGTAGTTCGGTCTTAGTTTGTTTGTTTGTCTTTTTTAGGGAGGTAATTGACCGTTTCAGTAATGAAGAACTGACGTGGATGTCGTTCACATAAATGTACACAAATGTTTAGTTATGTTGGGATGTTGGGATGATGTTGCTCACTTAAATTTCCGTTTGTGTGAGTAAGTTAGAATGTGTAGGAAGCAAAGACCCGACATGTCCTTTCGGCAGGATCGCCCCTTTTTTTTACAGCCTCGGATGAATTATTCACGTCAGAATTCAGCAGCGCCTCTCATGAGCTCCTAAAAATTCTCCTACCATCCCTCAGCTCCTCCAGATGCTGCTTTTGGTGCTACCGGCGTCTTCTTCGTGATGTTACTGTTCAGACGGTCATGTCTTCTTTTATATGTGTATTTTTATTATGTTATATCAGGTCCGTTGATGTGGTACATCTGGATTTGTATGCCTATCAACAGAAGCTAGAATTCTGAAAGATAGTAAGTCAGCCTGTAAAGAATGAAGGAATACGTGAATAAAGATAAGGAGAATTAATAAATCAATGAAAATGAAGAAAACTAATGGATAAGTAAAACAAAAAAGGTTCTTCATGTAACTGCAATTATTGTACTTCTTTGTACCTGCATTGAACATAGGAGATTTCAAGTGGTATCTCCTACGTGACATATTTCGGCAATTTTCGTCGACACATATACCTCCCAGGGCAATCACGTTAACTTCGCCCTGATACCGATAAACCCGGGAGGCAGTGATTTTCATATTTGCTTGCATCCTCCTCCCAGCTTCCTTGGAATTAAACTCCTCGGCTTAAGCCGGGGCGTTCTTGCTGGGCGCATTAATGAGCACTTCGTTCTGTGACTGAAATTTAACTTTCGGTGCCATTAGTTACCGTGGCTGGTTCTGCTTTCTCTCTCTCTCTCCCTCTCTCTCTCTCTCTCTCTCTCTCTCTCTCTCTCTCTCTCTCTCTCTCTCTCTCTCTCTCTCTCTCTCTCTCCTCTCCTCCCTCTCCTCTCTCTCTCTCTCTCTCTCTCTCTCTCTCTCTCTCTCTCTCTCTCTCTCTCTCTCTCTCTCTCTCTCTCTCTCTCTCCTCCCCCCCCCCCCTCTCTCTCTCTCTCTCTCTCTCCCTCTCTCTCTCTCTCTCTCTCTCTCTCTCTCTCTCTCTCTCTCTCTCTCTCTCTCTCTCTCTCTCCTCCTCTCCTCTCTCCCCTCCCCCCCCCCCCCCCCTCCTCTCTCTCTCTCTCTCTCTCTCTCTCTCTCTCTCTCTCTCTCTCTCTCTCTCTCTCTCTCTCTCTCTCTCTCTCTCTCTCTCTCTCTGTCTGCCCCCCTATCTCTCCCTCTCCCTCCCTCCCTTTCATATCACTTTTTGTTGGCGGGGTATCATTCATTTGATTTAAAACCCTTGGAAAATTAAAGTGGTTTAAGATAGATCTTTCGATCTGAAAGTGTGAAGTCAACTTTTTTAACTTTTCGTTTATTATTAGTATTTACTTACATATTAATAATGTTTATTTATTTACTTGAAAGACACCGCCGCATGAATAGCCTGCATCAGCGAACGTTCTCAGCGACCTCAGGTGTAGCAGCCACGCTTTCATGTGACCGCATGCGCTAATCTTTTGTTCTGTTGTCTTCCCTCTTTATCCGGCGGACCTTTCCTTTGATTTACGTTTTTTTTTCCCGGCCGGGTCTCACTGGGCTTGCTTCACTTGTCTCTTTGTCTTTGTCTCCTTCGTTTCACATTTGCTTCGTTCATTGGCTTCGGAGCTTCGATTCATCCCTTGAGGATAGCTGATATCTTAGACGGAAGACTCTCATGGCTTGGCCTTTGATCGCGTGAGGTTGCTTTTACCCTTCCTCTCCTCCCTTCCCTTCCTCCCCTCCTACCTCTTTCTTCTTCCTGGCCTCATCTTTCTTCTCCTTTCTCCTCAACCTCCTTCATTCATCCTCCTTTCTCCTCCTCGTCTTTCTCCTTCTCTTCTTTTTCTTTTTCTCCATCTCCGCCACCCTCCTTACTCATCCTTATTCTCCTCTTCGTCTTTCTCCTTTTCCTTCTCCTCTCCTCTTTCTCCTCCACCTCCTCTCCCTTTCTTCTCCTCGTCTCCGTCTCCGTCTCCTCCCCCCTTCCACCTCCCCTTCCCCTTGTGTGAAGCCCTAATCCTTTTCCTTATCGCTTTTCCCTTCACACTCTTCCCCCCCCCCCCTGTCCCCGTCGCTAAAATTCTCTCTTCACCCTTCGATTCCCTCCATCCTTCCTTCCGTTTACGTTCCTTATCTCGCCGTATAAGGATCAGAGTGTGTCTGTCCTGTCCCCTCTCTCCCCGTCCCCTGTAGTCTACCCCCCCGTGCAACTCTCCTCACCCCCCCGCCCCCTATGCACTCCCCCCCCACCGGGTCCCTTATCGGGGCGCTGAACTGTGACCCGTCATCTCTTTTATCGCTTCTCGTGTTATCTCTCACTGTCTTTGCCCTCGCCCCCTGAAGGCTGACATCTGTTACTGGCTCCGAGGTCGAGGGGTGGCGGAAGGGGGAGGGGCGAGGAGTAGGCAAAGGTTGGATGTTGGATGAGTGAAGATTTCTTTCCCTAGATCATTACGGATTTTCGTCTGTTTGCATTATACCTTTATTC
>NW_028234413.1:15098517-15101017 GCF_977035675.1 Penaeus japonicus
TCCAGAAAAGGGCGTCCCTCAAATCATCATGTCGACGTTTGCCATCACCCGCGCGTCCTCTCGCCCGTCATGCACACAGGGAAGCACGAACGCGGAATTAGAGAAATATCGCGTAATTTTCGACAACGCCGTGCGAGCTGTAGGGGTGGCCACGCGACCCCCCCACCCCCCTACCCCCCCTCACACCGACCTGACCTTTACGGCCGGCTCACTGAAGGACGCGTTTCCCTTCCCCTTTTCCGGCAGTCATTCCCTGGATGTTTCCCCGTTGATTGAAGTCGTTTTGAGAAATATTTTTTGATCCCGGGACTGAGTGTGATCACCGGTGGCGGAGGTCGGGATTATGGGAACTGCTGGCGCGGGATGCAACTTTCTCACTTGAAGAGGGTACGTGTGGGTGGGGGTGGGGGGTGGGGGGGTGGGGTTTTTTTCGATTTTGTTGATTTTTTTCAAAAATTATTTTGTTCATTTACTTAATTTTTGTGGTAGTTTTGGAATTGCTTTTTTTTTCTTTCTTTTTTTAGGGTAGGGGGTGAGAATGAATAGAGAAAGAGAGAAATGAGGTAGTAGAGAGAGATAAAGAGAAAAAGACATTGTAGAGGAGGAGATGTAGGAGTTGGTAGACTAAGAGAAATATGAAGTGGTAAAGAAATAGAGATAAAAGAGGGTAAATGAAGTGAGAAGAAATCGTAAAGTAGGAGAGATGAGGTGCATATACCATACGGAAAAAAACAGTAGCAAGCAGTATGTGATAGTAGGGGGCATAACGACTACGCCTTCACGTGTCGTGCAGATCAGTGACATCTTAGAATCTCTGGATTTGAATATGATTTTGAGTGTTAGTGTTTCAGGATGGAAGGGAATGTCAAGATAAGATTAAGAAAAAAAAATCTCACTTTCTCTTCTGAAAATTCTATATTCTCAGAACCGTTTTTTATATGTAATTATATGTAACTAAATTTTCCATACGTTCAGGATTTATACGGTTGATGATTTTTAACATTTGCTTTTTTTTCCTCTTTTCAGGTAAGTTTCACGAGAGTGAATCGAGTGCTGTGGGAAGACGGTAAGGTATACGAAGAGGAGGAGTAGGGAGAAGGAGAAGGTGAACGAGGGGCAGTGGCAGAGGAGAAGGGAGTGAGAAAGGGAGAGAGAAGAATAGGGAGAGGGAGAAGAAGAAGGAGGAGGAGGGGGAGAATGAGAATGAGGGGGTGGGAAAGGGGAGAGATGAGAGAGAAAAGAAAGGGAAGGAGAGAAGGGGAAGAGAAACTGTTTATTAGCCATTAGTTTTTTTTTTCTTTTTAGAAAATAAGAGAAAAATATGAAAAGAAAATGATATTGCACACGCTCACGACTAAGACCTTCGATACGCGAGTATGGCAGGGGAAGAGATTGCCAAACATCCAGACTTAATGATGACGACCTTGACCTTATTAAACCTAATTAACTCAACTGCTCAATTACAATGCTGATGTTTCGACACCCGCAGCTGGTTATTGAAGCCTCTTCTGGACCATCTTTTTCCCCGCATTACAATCAAGGTTATTGATCAGATCATTAGGGCGTCATTAGAAGCTGCCTGAGCGCCGCGTGATGTCTCCATTGTTATTTCAAGGTTGTGTTGGAGGTGGGACGAAGCGGCGGTAAACGCAGCCAGATGGTTCCGGGTCTGGGGAGGAGGTGGAGTAGGTGGCGGAGGTGGTGAGAAAGTGGAGGTTGAGGTGGTTGGTGGGTAAGGGGAGGTGGTGGAGATGGTGGGAATGTGGAGATGTCGTGAATGTGCTGGTAGTGGTTCAGTGGAGATAATGGTGGTTTAGAGGAGGAGGAAGAGATAGGGGGAGGGGAGAGGGGAGGCGAGGCGAGGGGAGAGCAGAAGGAGAAAGAGGTGGAGGAGTGGGAGGTGGTGTAGGTTGCAGCTCTACCTAGTAACATTTTGTTGCACTAATGCGTTTCCAATATCTAGGGTAATTCCACCCTGCTGTTTGGCGATGTTCGAGAAGGCTCATATTCCCAGTGTTTTCCACGGGAGTTTGGTCGTGTGAGAGCTTAGGAACGATGGGTTGATCCCCCCTCCCCCCTCACACCTCACCCTTCTACCCTAGCCAGGTCGTCGTCGTCCTATCCCCCAACTCCCCCTCCCCTCCCCAAGCACCTCTCCCATTATGGCAGTCCCCAGGGTAGGGATAGGGGATAGAGGGGTGCATTAGGGGTAGGTGTTAGGGATGAAAGGGGTAGGGGTAGGGGCAAGGGTAGGGGTAGAGGCAGGGGCCATAGGTCTCCCTCCCCCCCATAATGGCTTCGGGAGGAACTTTTACTCTCGAGAAATGTCTTTATTGCACATGCCGGCGGTAAGGACCATAGTTAGGGCGGCCTTTTTTAATGTCATTATTTTTTTCCCGATGAGGAGGCAGATCCGCCGATGGTGATTGTAGAAGATATTTTATGGAGTTTGTTAAAAAAAAAAGGTGTGTGTGTGGGAGGGAGAGAGGGGGGGGGAGGG
>NW_028234413.1:15118517-15123517 GCF_977035675.1 Penaeus japonicus
AGGGATGAATTGGAGGAGGGATTTAGGAGAGAGAAGAGAGAGAGAGAGAGGAGAGAGAGAGAGAGAGAGAGAAGGTAGGAGAGGACCGAGGAATCGCGAAGCGAGAGAGAAGGGGGAGAGAGGAGAGAGAAGGGGGGGAGTGATGAGAGAAGAGAAGGGGGGGAGGAGGGAGCAGGAAGGAATGGGGATGAGTGAAGAGAGAGATGATAGAAGAGGATGATGGAGAGAGAGAAAGAGGGGTATAGGGAGAGAGAGAAAGAGGGGTAGAGGGAGAGAGAGAAAGAGGGGTGGAGGGAGAGAGAGAAAGAGGGGTGGAGGGAGAGAGAGAAAGAGGGGTAGAGGGAGAGGGAGAGGGAGAGGGAGAGAGGGAGAGAGAGAGGGAGAGAGATTTCGGCATACTAGGAAATGAGTGAGTATGAAGTGGTATAGCCCTTCAGATACGGGAGAGTGAAACCGAAGGCATAGAGCCAAAATAAATCAGACCTAAGCGAAAATCCTTGATTTAGTTACGTAATAGCCGAGTGCAAACTCGCAAGACTTTTTAAGGGAACGTGATGTAGTGTCTTCTTTATTCTTAATTTTTTTTTTAAGGTTTTCTTAAAACTGATTGCTCTCCAGCCTCATTGCTTCAGAATGGAACACCGTTATTCGAATAATACTCCATCTGAAATAGCTGATTTCGGGGACACGAAACACAGCAAGAATGATAGTGATTTGATTAGTGGCTGAATATCATTTCATCTTTGTACAAACTGGGCTTGTGTATTCGGGCGTGTGCGCATGTGTGCTTGGATGTTTTATTTGTTTGTCCTCGATACTAACTGACGTAATTATCTTTCATATTTCACGGGATAATGAGGCGGGCGAACTCCCGCGTGCATGCTCATTAAAGAGAAATATCTGATTAATAAGAAAAATCTGTCGGGCCAAATGCGCCTTGCTTTCTTTGGAATCAACATACGTGTTTATTTTAGAGGGAGGTGGATGAGAAATACTTTGAAATTTTCTTTTTCTTTGAGAGAGTTTGACGTATTTGACATTCAGCGGGGGAAGAATCACTAGGAAATATTTTATTGTTGTTTGATGCTGTTGTTATTGTTGTTTACTAGAAGTATACAAAGTCATAGACATGAACAACCTATCTGTATGTGTGTCTAGGTCTTGAAGCCTCATGTATGTTGGCCTTTTTAAACCTTTTCAGATATCATTTTATGGCGGATTTGTTGTGACGCGCCTTCCCCCAAATCACATATCGAAAACCAATAAACCAATCACTAATGACTGTCGCATTTGTCGCATTTGTTAAAAGAAAATTAAGTATCCGTTTCCTGTCGCAGGTGAGTACCGCTGCGGCGACGACAGCAGCGGCGATGACGAGGACCCGCCCGCCACGGCCCAGCTCCTCCGCCGTAGCGACGAGGACCTGACGAAGGGTAAGCTCCTGCGGGGGAGGTTTCCACCACCACCGACGCCCATCACTAAACATGCCGAGGGATTCGTACTCGAATCTCTAGGCATCACGAGGCCGCATTAAGATATGATACGGAACACATCTTTCGAGCTTTTTTTTTATGGTCCAGTCACTTAGGAATTCTAACGATGGTGTTTTCGTATATATTATATTAATTGTAACGGATAGGGACTAGATAGTCTGTGATGGGTATGGATTACTAATTACTAGTGTTGGTTATTAGTGTGTCTTAACCTTAACTAGCGGGTGAGAGTTGTTGTAATATCTTCTAATGTGCGTTTTTTACCCTCCTTTCCTATTTGGTTTCAGTGGAAAGGAATTACTGAGAACTATTCCATTCTGCTTTTTCTCCCTCCCTCCCTCCCTTCACCCTTTTTCCTCTCCCTCTCCCATCCCTCTCCTATCCCATCCTTTCCCTTTCCTTTTCCTTTTCCTTCCCATTCCTTTCTCCCTTCTCTCCCTTCCTTCCGTCTTCTCTCTTCTCCCCTCCCCTCCCCTTTCCTTTCCTTTCCTTTTCCTTCCCTTTCCTCTCCTCTCCTCCCCTCTCCCCTCTCCCCTCTCCTCTCCCCTCCCTCCCTCCCTCCCTCCCGCCCTCCCTTCCTTCCTCCCCCCCTTCCTCTTCCTCCCTCTCTTTCCCTCCTTCCCTCCCTTCACCCCTCTTCCTCTCCCTTCCCTTCCCTTTCCTTCCCTCTCCTTCCTTCCCCTTCCCTCTCCTTTCCTTTTCCTTCCCTCTCCCTTCCCCTCCCCTCCCCTCCATCCTCTCCCTTCCCTCCCTCCCTCCCTCCCTCCCTCCCTCCCTCCCTCTCTCCCTCCCTCCCTCCCTCTTATCACCCGCTCCCTGACGGTGCTTGACTCGGGCACTGCATAACACAGCTTTATTATCAGATTTAAAGCGCCGGGATCTTTAGAGCTGAACGGCGGAATGCTCTCCTCAACAACCGGAAACGAGACCATGAATGCCAGCTTTCCGTGACCTTTATTAGCCAGACTAAATCTACGGACGCAAGGTGACAGTCCTTTTGTCTGGCCTCCCCCTGGTCACCCTCCCCCTTCCCTCCCTTCCCCTCTCCTCCCCTTCCCTCCCCTCCCCTCTCCGTTTGACTCCGCGAGACCTCCATCTCACCCCTTTTTTTTTTCTTTTTTTTACGCCTCTCCTCTGTATCTCTCTTTCACACCCCATCCTCTCCTTTCCCTCTGTACCCTCTCCCCTTCCCCACGTCTCTCGATCTAGTGTGGACCCTCTCCCTCTCTTATGTACCCTCTCTACCCTTAACCCTTACTCCCTCTCCCTCTCAACACCCTTTCTCTCTCCCTTCCTCCTTCCCACTCACCTTCTCTGTATCCTCTCTTATGAACCCTCCTCCTTCCCCTCCTCTCTCTCCCCTCTGTAACCCCCCCCCCCCCGAAGGCGAAGAAGTCGGCAAAGGGAGGAGAACTGGAGGGCTGGAGAGCTGGAGGTAGGATGAAAGATGAGAAGGGATAAAGAAATGATTAGGGCGAGAAGAGAGGAAGATGCACGAGAGAATAGGGAAACACGTAAAAAAAATCAACGAAATAAGGGAGATGATTAGGAAAAAAAAGTAATATCGGGAGGAGCGTTAGAAAGAGAAAGATTAATAGAACGAAATTAAAAAAGAGGGGGATGAAAAAGTGATTGATTGGGTGGAGAGGGGTAGAAGAAAGAGAGAGAGAGAGATATAGTACTGAGAGAGGATAGAATGTAATGTATGACAAGGCTGAGTATGAATAGAGTAGTATAGTGAAAACTACCAGACGGACGCCAGACACCTATCTATCCCGTATAGTCACGTATGAGGTAGCTTTATCTCCTTACACGGCACGTCCGCCGCTCGCTCATTCCTCATTCCGCTTTCCTTATATTTTCCCCTCTCTCCTTCCCACCCCCGCTTCCTTATATCTTTCCCTCCCTCCTTCTCACCCCCCCCCTACCCTCGGATATTTCTACCGCTTGCTTACTTTTCTTTCAACTTTCTTTTTATATTCCCTCTTTTTCCCATTACTTTTCCACTCCCTTCTCCTCCTCTGGTACTTCCGGCTCTTTCGCTCTCCCTTCTTGGCCCTTTCCCCTCCCTCCATCATATGACCACCCCCCTGCACCAACTTCCCTTAACGGACTGACTCCTACCCCACCCCACCACACAACCCTCCCATCATGTTCCTCTTCCCCTAGAGACGTGCTCCCTTTCCCCTGCCCCTCACATACTTACCCTAGCCACCTCAGCCTCTAATCACATATCACTATCCCTCCCTCCCTCCCTCCCTCCCCCCTCCGTCCCCCCTCATCCTCGGCAAATATATAGAACGAAAGACATAATAAAGAAAAAAGAAAGTAATGGAAAAAAAAGAAAATAGATTGGGGAAATATGAGGATAGGAAATAAATATGGTGATCCAGCGTTGGGAGTCACATGGCTCCTCGCACACCCACAGGAGCTCCTTCTAGTGTCCTGTACTCGAGCACGCCCACCGCTACGCCCACTCGGACCTACAAATTGCCCTTTTTAGCTTTTGCTCTCCGGGTATAACGTCTTCGTTCGTCTGTGCCGAGTTGCATGTATTGTGTGTCTTTGTGTGTCTTCTTTCCTTTCGTTATCTAAATTGCCGTCCCACCGTCCGTTCGCGTTTTCTTTTCGTTTTTTTTTTGTCTTCGTGATTTTGATTTACTTGTTATTTTTTTCGATTGCAGGGCCTAATGTCTATCTTGATTTTATGTTTTTTTTTCGGTTATGTATTTTATTTCATTTTATGAGCTGTATTTGTAATAATTCAGAAACTGACTGGCTCTTTTCTGTTGAATATTTCAATAAACCCTTTTTGTGGATAATGTTATTTATTTCCCGTCAGGCTCCTTTTCCTTTATGTAATCTAACCATGAATATTCTATATCCCCCCCTCCCAATACCCCGTCATTGTCTGTTGTCTGGACGTTCAGCTGTTACTCATTTGCATTTTATTTAGAAGCTATTTTGAAATGGGTTGATTTTTTCCCTCTCTTCGCCTTCTCCCTCTCCTTGTTTTTGTCTTGTCTCAAACCAGCCGTGTCTGGAATTGCTTAGCTTAGGACTTGGCCGAAACATGAGGCAGTTTAGTACGTTAGGCCTACTGTTTGGCTTATTCCTGACGCACACATACGGATACGGACCAACACACAGGCATACGTACACTCACTCACATACTTACGCTCACTTTCGCTTTCACTTTCACTTTCACTTTCACTCACTTACACTTGCACTCACTCTCATACTCACACTCTCACTCTCACGCTTAATCCCATTCTCTCTCCCTCTCTCCCATTCTCTCTCCCTCTCTCCCTCTCTCTCTTTCTCTCTTTCTCTCTTTCTCTCTTTTTCTCTCTCTTTCTCTCTCTTTCTCTCTCTTTCTCTCTCTCTCTCTCTCTCTCTCTCTCTCTCTCTCTCTCTCTCTCTCTCTTCTCTCTCCTCTCTCTCTCTCTCTCTCTCTCATCTCTCTCTCTTCTCTCTCTCTTCTCTCTCCTCTCTCATCCTCATCTC
>NW_028234413.1:15136017-15138517 GCF_977035675.1 Penaeus japonicus
CATGACTCTCCCTCTACCTTTTTCCCCTCCACTCTGTCTTGCCCACCCCTGCCCACTCCTAGACATCTCTGTCTTCTCACATCCCTCTCCACCCTTTTCCACCTCTCCCCTCTCCCCCTTTCCTTCCTCTCCCCCTCTCATCCTGCCCTTCCTGTCCCTCTTCTCCGCCCTCCCCTCGCCCTCCCCTATACTTCCCAGTCTTCTCCCACGTGGCGCCGCCACCTTTTCCCTCTTCTCCCCCACTCCCGCCTCCTCCACCCTTCACACTCCAACCGTCCCCCTCCTGCCTCCTCTACCCCTCCACTCCAGCCCGCCCTCCCCTCTACGCCCCAGCCCCTTCCCACGTGGCGCCTCCTCACAGCGGAGGCTGGGTCGCGCCGCCCCTCTTCCCTCGTGCCGGGCCGGAGCGAGAGCATCAGGTGGAATACGGGGGGAGTTTAGGGCCCTTTGTGTCCGCGGGGATGAGTGTGCCGGATTGAGGGAGTGTGTAGTAGCGTACGTGGAAGGAGGCAGGTGTATGGGTGTTTTTGTTTGAATGTGTGCTCTGGTATCATGACCACATTTGTAACTTGTAAAGTCGTCTTGTTTAAGAGGGAAATGTGTATGGAAATACGACCTCCATTTCCATCGCCTCGTCTTCAGTTCCTCGTCTTTCAGTTTTCTCTAGTCTATATTTTTCCTCCCCTATTTGATATCTGGCCTATCTCTGTCTTACCATAAGACACGCAGATAGGTTTCATAGTGGGAAAGCACGCACACTCAAGCACATGCATACGGCCGGGCGGGAGAACGTGCTTATCTGGACATAGATAGGAACTAAAATGGGGAGGGGGTTAAAGGAACAAGAGGTAATGGGAGGGGGGGGTCATGCGGGGGGGAGGGGGGGGGGCAGAGTAACAGACTGTAGACGTTGGGACTTAAAGGAGCTGTGACTGAGCCCAGCCATGCCACGCTATACCCCGCTAGGTTTTAGGATTGATGTGATATCATTTGCTCGGGGACATATGCCTTCTCCTCGTAGAGTGCATATATCTTCTTCAAGAGGAGGATAATCTCTCGTGGCCTTCGGGATATGCGCGAGCTAAGTACACTCGTTGGAGGATTAAGGACAAGCAGAAGGAAATCCTTATGGCGACCCATGAGGTCAAGGGTGTTTTCGAAAAGAGGGAAAAAGATTGGTAATATATATGGAAAAAATGACGAGTAATATTTAAGGAAATGGAAGAACATGGAAAGCTGACACGGATTGAGGTATTTACACATGGCCAGTAATTAAGTGGGAACGGCGAGTTGGCCTTGTGAAGTATTTCCTCGAAATCTAATCTTTCCTGGAGGATCTATCGAGTCTTTTTTTCTCCTTGGGGACGTGGAAGCGAGACGGGAGGGAAGGATTTATGGGGGAGGTTTACATGGTCGTCTGTTATGATAATGATAAGATGAGCATAAAATAATGTATTTGGAACCGAAAAATATTTATTGCCGGAGGAAGTTTTCGTGGCACTGGCCCCTTCCAGCATGCGAGGAGGCCGCCGAGTGGACATTATCTCTGCAAGATTCGCTTTGTTTTGGTAAGAAAATGTGAGTTATTGAGCGGCGCCCCCCACCCCCCGAAAGAGTCATCTCCTTTAAAACGCTGTGTGCGCCATCTTTCTATATGTAAATCATATTCATGGAACTTACAAAATAGAAGTTTAAGTATTTCCTCATGGCGGCGGCACGCGTGGACCTCAAGCCTCGTACATTTGTCTTCGTCTTTCGTCGTCGGGGGGCAGACCTCGACGCGCCTCAGGCCATACCTCATAATTGCCTCTCATCCTGATTATGAGGTTGAGAGGGAAATATGAGGTGGGAGGCGGGGAGGAGAAGAAGCGAGCAAGAGGAAGAAGAAGACGATCGGTTGAAGTGTTTTATGGTGGAGAAGCCCAACAGAGACGCCCCATGCATACCAGACGCCACAATGAGATTACCGGGCGGCACCACGCGTTCATTCTGGCATCCTTCTCCGAGCCGCCCTCTTCCCCTCCTCTGGCGTTTTGGGGATTGCTCTTACACTCTCTGCCATCTCCTCGACTTCTTCCACTTTTATCGGAACGGCTGTTGTCTCTCATTGCGTTTTCTCGCCGAGATAACCAAAGTCATTATTAGAAAATCAATCAGCTGCATAAACATCAACAGAGCCACTCTAATTGTCTTTATTATTGTCATCATAATCTCGGTTATTGCCATCGCCACCAAAACCATGATATACCACCACTACGGCGCTGAATTCTCCCGCATCAAAGAAGCTGTATCAACACAAGACGTTGTTGGCAATTTCCAGGAAATCCCGGAGGAGGCGCAGGGGGAAGGATGGCGAACAACGGTTTCCTCAAGCATTAAGCGAAGGTGCAGGAGGTGCTTGCCTGCTTTGTGTCACGCTCACAAAAAGATCGTTTCCAACTCGCCGAGCTTGTGCTTGTCAGGAATTCCCTTTGTTCCAGAGTTTGTCGGTATTCCCTTG
>NW_028234413.1:15146017-15151017 GCF_977035675.1 Penaeus japonicus
CACAGGGCACCTTGAAAGCAAGAATAAACATGACGTCATGAATTGCCTTCGGTATTTTTAAATGTACTCTTTTTCTCGTGGATATACGTTATGACCGCTGTAACGTAATCTCGCATTTAAGCCCCAATTAAGGATACGGGAGAGCAAGGAAAATATTCCAAGTTAAGATCGTAAATTCTGAGCAGTTGGAGGCGGCCATGTTGAGATGAAGGAGGAGGGGGGGGAGCAGAAAAAGAGAAAAATACAGAAAGTGGAGAATAGGAAAGGGAGGAGGGGGGTGGAGGAGAGGGAAGGAGAGAGAAAATAGAAAAGGAGTTAAGAAAGGAAGAGGGAGAGGAAGACAAAGCGATTTGTAGTAAGATAACAATGCAGTGATAGAGGGACGAAAAGTAAATACAAATAACAAAAGAGAATTTAGAGATAGCAAAGAAAAGAGTGTAGAAGACGCAAAGATATGAATAAAACGTAAATATACGAGTAAGACCAGATATAGAATATAGGAGAAAAGAAGAAAAGGCGGCT
Organism: Penaeus japonicus; assembly: GCF_977035675.1. NCBI lineage: Eukaryota > Metazoa > Arthropoda > Malacostraca > Decapoda > Penaeidae > Penaeus > Penaeus japonicus. The sequence continues at coordinate 15,146,540 of NW_028234413.1, forward strand.
AGGCAGACAGACAGTCAGTCCAGTTCAGTCCAGTCCAGTCCAGTCCAGTCAGACAGACAGACAGACAGACAGACAGACAGACAGACAGACAGACAGACAGACAGACAGACAGACAGACAGACAGAAAGAAAATGGAAACCAGAAACACACACACACACACACACACACACACACACACACACACACACACACACACACACACACACACACACACACACACACACACACACACACACACACACACACACACACACACACACAACCCACCCACAAACCACACACAACCCACACACAACCCACACACAACCCACACACACACATACACACAACCCGCCCACAACCCACACACAACCCACACACACACATACAAACAACCCGCCCACAACCCACACACAACCCACATACAACCCACACACACACATACACACAAACCACACACAAACTACACACACACAGAACGAACGAACGAACGGGAGAAAAAATAAAGCGCGAGAGAACCCAACGGAAAGAGACGGGGAAGGAGAGAATGAATGAACACCAATGCCACCCAAAGATAACCAGAAAAGTCCCTCCTCCGGAAGGACGGAAGTTGAACGGCCCGAGAAGACGAATCGTCGAGGGTTATTGGAGGTGAGGTAATTTATTGTTACTGATATCCGAATCATAAAGAGATTTGTCGTCGGTAGATTGAGATATTTCTGAAAGGAGAGAAGGAGAGGGGAGAGGGAGAGGGAGACGGAGACGGAGGAAGAGGGAGTGAGACAGAGGCAGAGGCAGACAGGGAAGGACAAGAACAGTGGAAGGGACGGACACAGAGACAGAGAGTGACTGACTGACTGGCTGACTGTTAATATGATGGGACGAATATATTGCACCAAAGATATTTGTCGTGCCTTGGGACTCCCGTTGTATTAGCGAGAAATATTGACAACGAGTTTCCAATCTGCATTTTTTTAACACGCTCTGCTCGCGGGATACGAGTTCGGGCGAGGCCGGATTTGCTGGAAATCTGTGCATTCTACGATTTTTTTAAAATGCTTTTTTAGTTTGTTATTATCTGTTATCACATCATCATTATTTTTTTTATCTTCATTTTCCTTGTTATTATTAGTGTTATTGCTCTTGTTATTGTTATTGTTTCTATTGTCATTATTGTTATTAATATTATTATTGTTATTATTGTCATGATTATTATTGTTATTATTGTCATTATTATTATTGTTATTATTTTTATTTTTTTATTATTACTCTTATGATAATTGTTATTATCATCATTACCCTTAATATTTTTTTCATATTATTTTATTATTATTATCATTAATATCATCATCATCATCATCATCATCATTATTAAGAATTAGTTGAATTAGGGATGTCGACATTACGCTTGCTATAGTGTTTAGTTTAGTTTATAGTCTAGAGATTTCCTTTTGAAAGTGATTCTATTAATAATGTGATAACTAGTAATAAGATAGCTGGCAATAAAATTTGGTTGATAACTATTTACATTTTCTTATTAGTGACGAAAACGCATGGATTTTACTTTGGTTTACCCTATACCCGGGTCTAAGCTCGAGAGAAAACGGAGCCAAAAATACTAAAGAAAATGAGACTTTTTATGTCTAACTAAAATATTTTAACATCCGTTTATTTCTTTTTAGCTACATTTTAATAGCGTAATTACTCAACTAATCCTTGCGAGTAGGGATTTTGTGAATGGTTTATATTTTATTTACCTATTTATTTATTAATTATTCTCCATAGAATCAAATGTACAATCTTAGGAGTATACGATATGGTACAGCTTGTTTTCATTGAACTTATTAATATCAGTTGGCGTGAATAAAAATCCTAATTTGCATAATCTCTTTAGAGGGTCGTGTAGGGGCGGGTAGTACAGGGTTAGGAGGAACCGGAGAAAGAGGTGGTCATACCGAGTCGCCTAGTCACTCGCAGGAGATAAGGCACGACCCCAAAGTGAGGATGCAAACTTGTATTACGTAATGGAGGCCGAAAATTAGTGCAAGTTGCCTTCACTGGGCGGCGGGGATAACGAGGCGCAATACATGGAAAAAAACGAGTGGAGGAGGAGGGGTGGATGGGGTGTTAGGAATGTGGCGTGGGGGAAAGAGAAACAACCAAGGATAACAATGGAAATAAAGCGTAGACAGAGAGGAGTCAAGAATTGCCGTCGTTATATATAGACCGTCAAGATGGAAGAAACACAGCTACTTGCTTGCCGGGGGATATTTTAATGACGTTGTTATTTGCAGTGGATTTATTTTTCCCGTTTTGCCGTAAACTAATTAGGAAGCCTAAATGTTTACATGCGTGATAATATTTACATACGTCTCGTCGTCTGATATATATATGCTATTGATTCCCCGACCGCCTGCCTTCTCCTTAGTCTTTGTCTCTTTGTTAGCATTAAGCTCTCAAGTGATCGCGGGCATATACAGTGCGCATGCTCTCACTCGGGCTATATAAACAAAGGGAAGAGACGTGATGAAAGCAGTTGGATGAAGCGTGAAGGAACATGTTTAATCCATGAGGGAGAGGAAGAGGACGAGGATGAAGGGTGGGAGAGGGAGTGGAGTAGGAGAGGGATGGGTGAGAGAGAAGGATGAGAGAGAGAGAGAGAGAGAGAGAGAGAGAGAGAGAGAGAGAGAGAGAGAGAGAGAGAGAGAGAGAGAGAGAGAGAGAGAGAGAGAGAGAGAGAGAGAGAGAGAGAGAGGAGTAGGAGAGGGATGGGAGAAAGAGGAATAGGAGAGGGGTGGGAGAGGAGAGGGGGGGAGGGAGGGAGGAAGAGGGTTTGAGAGAAAGGGAGAGAGAGGAAGAGGGGTGAGAGAAAGAGAGAGAGGGAGGAAGAAGAGTGGGAGAGGGAGAGAAAGAAGGGAAGACAGGACATGGAAAAAGCTGAAGAAAATAAAACAGATATGGAAAGACAGACAGACAAACTAGCTGTGAATAGGAGGAGATAGAGACGGAGAGAGAGCAGTTGAGTCCCACAGCCAAATGCGCAACAGAGCAAAGTCCCCCTCGCCTCTTAGAGGGGACTAGCACTAGCACGGTTTCTTCGCTTAGGCTAAAGGCCCATCCGTGAGGAATGCGAGCGTGATTTCGTCTCGACGACGTGAACATTTTCGTAAACTCATGAGACGCTTAATGGATGCACTTGGCGATATCGTTGATTTTTTTTTTTTCTTTTTTTTTCTTTTTTTTTTGGGGGGGGAGGTAGTACTATCTGTTTGTTTGTATCTATTTTTATTTTTTATTGATTCATCCTATTTTATTATTTGCATTACTTATTATATTTTTTTTTTAGTAACACGGTGGTCTATTTCAGACGTCGATGTGTGATGGCATTCAGAAATTTGTATAATGGATTCATGTCAATTATATTCGCTTGTTATCTATGCCGACAGCTGTAATCTCTTCTCCTATAGATTTGTGCGTATTGGTCCCCTTTGCTTTATGAGGTTGAAAATCTCTTTGTCTCGTAAGGAATTAATTTTAAATTTTGGATGAAGATTTTTTCCCTCGGATTCTGGTTTTCGTATTTTGAGACTTATTTGTTTATTTACTGTTGCTTCAACTTTCTCTCTCTCTCTCTCTCTCATGTCGAGAAGTCAGATTAAAGATAATTGATAACTTTTTTATGTGTCCTCCCTTGCCCATTCGGAAAAAACGTATAAAGCAAACATTTCTTCATGAAATGTTCATTTATTTTTTTTACTCCAGAAGTCTGTCACTTGCAGGGCTGCAAGGCAGAAAACTCTTACATGTTTCCTCTCTACATTTTTCTTATCTTTATTCTTTCCTTCGACATTATTTTTCTTATGATTTATCGTTTCTTTTACTTTCTCTGGTTCATGGTTATTTTTGTATTTTCAGTGGCGGTGTGACGTCCAATACCCATGTATCTTGTTCCTCCTCCTCTTCCTTCTTCCTTTCTTCTTATTATTAGTTTCATTAATATTCTTCTTTTTCTGCTCATCCCCCTCCTTCTCCTCCTCCTACTCTTGCTCCTCCACCTCCTCCACCTTTTCTTCTTCTTCTTCTTCTCCACCTCCTTCTTCTTTTTCTTCTTCTTCATCTTCATCTTCTTTTTTTGCTCCTCCCTTCCTCCTCCTCCTCCTCCTACTCCTCCTCTTTTTCCGCCTCCTCCTCCACCTTCTCCCTTCTCTCCCCTCCCTTCCTTGGCACGGCGTGCTTACTTGACCTGGCACTCCTTCAGAAGGCGCCGTGAGAAGTGCCATCCTCGCGAAGGACTGCGCGAAGGACGCCTCGTTACTTTCCTTCCAGTCCGCTTCTTTTCATTGCAATTTAACGCGTCGCACATCGTTTTTCTTTTTTCTTTTCTCATTTTTTAGTAATTTTATTTTGGTTTGGAAAATGGATATACGCATGCGCAAAGTGGCGGGCTCTCGTGCACCCATATTGGCGCATACACACATACGTGTATGCTCCCATGTGTG
>NW_028234413.1:15166017-15171017 GCF_977035675.1 Penaeus japonicus
CACATAACGCTCACAGCCACACAACGCTCACAGCCACATAAGTCTCACAGCTACACAACGCTCACAGCCACATAACGTTCACAGCCACACAACGCTCTCAGCTACATAACGCTCATGCACAGACACACAACGCTCACAGCCACATAAAGCCCACAGCTACACAACACACACAGCCACACAACGCTCACAGCCACATAAAGCCCACAGCCACACAGCGCTCACAGCCATATAAAGCCCACAGCCACACAGCGCTCACAGCCATATAACGTTATCTTCAGCATGTGCCACTTCTCAGGCACATCACTAAGGAGTCGCGGGTAGCTCAGCCTTCTTTACTCCTTCCGTGTGAGAGTCGTGGTTGGAGGCATCAAGTGGCTGGATTAGACATATTTTTGAGCGGCTTCGAGTGTTTGCTGAGGATTTTGTGGGGCGCCTCTCGTGGCCACTTGGGAGGGTTTGGCCATGGTGGGGGGGGGGGGATGGATGGGGAGGGGGACGCTTGAATTCTTGCACTGTTGCTAGTGGTGGTGGTTTTGGTGTCTTGTTTGTTGATTTTTTCGTTTTTGGGGGTTGTGATTGTTGAATTTGTTTTTAGATGTAAGCCTTTGTTTGTTGTGGGTGCGATGGGAATAATAGTGGGGCATGTAATATATGTTCAGGTATGAAAATATATTTTTTAAATTAACATGTTAATAACGATATACCTTGTTGGGTGTTCAGTTAACAATAATTTACCCATATTTTATGACCGGTTAAGTGTTCATAAAATAGGGTATATGGTTGCAGTCCAGTGGCAAATGCACATTCGGGTACATACAAAATGCCCCATCCACGCTGTTATTCGCACCACGCGCTTCAACATCACCCCTAATGGCAGTCATATGTGAAATTTCGTTTATTAATATTGTAGATTAACTCTGATGATATTTCTGTTATCCATGATAATTCTATTTCTGCTTCTACAATGAACTGCGTCGGTGGCGAATGAACAAATGCACACGATATTGATTGAATAACAAACGCGATTGTTGATGTGTTTGTTGCAGATTTTTATCATTAATTTTAGTATATTTTTTTTTATAAACTATGGTAATAGTGTTTATCTTATCTTTCAAAAGGCAACGTCTGATATCGTAAATGTTTTGCCTTCAGAATTATTAGTGTATCTATGTGTGCGTGCATTTTCCTATACATGTAGCAAGCGTGTTTTCGTGTAAGGGACCATGCATAAGCAATGGTAGAGCAGTGTCTCGCATGGCGCCTGTCTGTGCAATTATTGTTTTTAATCACTTATTGTTATCCGCCCTCTGAATTTGGCGTTGTCTCTCTACCTCTCCTTCTCCCTGTCTCTCTCCTTTTCCAACCCCTTTACTTCACCCCTCTACTCCCTCTTTTCCTGACCGTATCTCCCTTCCTCATACATCGCCCTCATAAATCGCCCTCATATCGCACATAGGGCCTTGTTCTCCGTTCTCCTGCCCCCCCCATCCCCCTTTGAATTCGCCTTCACCCTCTCCCCCTTTGGTTTTCTGACCCCTGAGCTGCTCCTGCATGATTTACGTCCAGGAGTCCGTCCGGATGGCGGTGTTAGAGAGTGAAAAATGATGTGCGTTGGTTTCAGGCTGAATGCTGTTGATCTGTATGGTGCCATGACCTTTTTTTTCTTCTTCTTTTTTCTTTATTTCTTTTCCTTTTCTCTTTTCGTTTTTTTTTCTGTATCCTTTCCTCTGTGTCTTCCTTTTTATGTTTCTTCGTCGTTTGGTCAATCATTTTTTCTTTCAATTTCATCATCTTCATTATGTATCTTCTTTTTCTTATTTATTCATTATTTTTTCTGTTTTTTTCTCTTTCTTTTTGTCTTTTTTATCTTCTTTTTTTCTCCTACCTATTATTATTCCTCCTATTTTAAGAAGGGCCACAGGGGGAGGGGGGAGGTTGCGTGAGAGGTCATCGCTACTCTCTTTTTTCCCCTTGGAAGGGTAAGGGGATGAATTTTTTACAAGGTTGGATGCATAGCGTGTGCGAAGCTATATTTGCGAGGTAAATACTCCGTTCCTGTTTCGACGCTCTGTAAGTCGTGGGAGAAGAGGGGGGAAATTTATGAATTTATATATATATTCAGAATATTTTTGAAGCCTTTTTTCCTGTTTTTTGTAGCTTATTTTGAAAATTCACCTTGCTGTAATAGTTTATATTTTTCTTTTTATTATTATATACCGTGTCGAAGCTTTGGAGGTTGTGGCAGAAGGGAAAGGGGAAATATATATACAAAGTAAATTTTTAAAGCTTTCCCTTCTATTTTCTTTTAGTTTGCATTGAAAATTCATGAGCACATGCTTCCGCATTTCATTTACTGACTTTGTAAGGTATTTGCGTTAATATAATTACATTAATTGAATACTAATATCCTTAAGAATCGTTAAAACTACCCAGAATAAATATTGATTATTTTCTTCACTGTCTTTGATATACTGATATCAGAAAAAAAATACAGATAAAAAATGCAGATATTTTTTACGCTTGTTTTTTCGTGAAAGTTATCAGGACGAAATCTGCGCCTGTTGGTCAGGGGAAACACGCACAAGCGGGAGTGGTGAGGGTGAGGGTGAGAGATGATAGATGACGCAGTGGTTGTGATTAGGGGGTTGAGGGGATTGGGGGGGTCGAGGCGGTAAGGAGTATGAGTGTCGAATGGGTAAGGGATGTCGATTGGGGAAGGAAGGTCGAAGCCGTAAGGGGGAAGATGGGGGCGTGGTCAGAGATTCGTGTGTTGTGACGTGTTGATTGTCAGCCTCATCGCCCGTGTTGTGATTAACGAGCAAGGGGCGTTATCCTGCCGCTCTTCTGTCGTGCACGGTAGCGGTTTCTAGGACGTACAAGAAGGGTTGTCATGCACCCGAGTCGAGCTCCTTCTTGAATGTGTGTGTGCGTGCGTGTGCGTGCGTGTGTGTGTGTGTGTGTGTGTGTGTGTGTCTGTGTGTCTGTGTGTTGTGTCTGTGTCTGTGTGTTTGAGTGTACTTGTGTATGTGCATGTGCGTGCCTGCGTGTATGTCTTTCAGCCCTTGCAGAGTTTAGTGGATAGTTTTGTTAATGCGTCACGTTCTTGTGGGACTGAAAGGCGACGCTTGAAGACCTTCCTGAGAATATTGGTTAACGTTGTTAGAATGTTAGGCGCAGAGTCGCCGATTCAGAAAAGTCCGAGATTTTGAGGGCCACGAATTTATACTTCGTTTGGTTAATTTCGGTCATGAGTGAAGTTTCCCGAAATCTTCCATGGCTTAAATAGCGAATTCGTTTTGCATCAGAATTAGAGAAAAAAGTGGAGGAGTCTTCGTTATGTTTTATAATTCGTTCTTAGATTTATGTTTGTCTCGCAGGCAGATTGATTGCCTTGCCGGATATTAAGAGGGAAATAAAAGCGGTGGTGGAATGGCCGATGCGAGGAAGACTGCGTCCAAAAATGGTTGCTGGAACTGATAGGGCTAAGGGGGGGAGGGGGGTGGCACGCGCGGGTGGAAGACGTTAGGGGAGGGGGGGAGGGGGAAGGAGGCTCTGTTCAATTAGTATGAAGGAATAGGTGTATAAAGAATCGGACCCCAGGCTCCGTGTCCCGGATGTGGCAAGAGGTGGGTCGTGAGGAGAGTTAAATAAGGGCCAACAGGATGTCCCTCTTGCCCTCCCCCCCATGCCTCACTCCATCTATCTATCTATCTATCTTTCTGTGTCTCTGTCTTTCTATCTCTATCTATCTATCTGTCAATTTATCTATCTTTCTATCTCTATATCTCTATCTATCTATCTATCTATCTATCTATCTGTCTATCATCTATCCATTTATCTATCTATTTATCTATCTATCTATCTTTATCTATCTATCCATCTATCCATGTTCAAGTTACATGATAAGTTTTGGTAAATTATAACTATGGGACAATTGTTCCTAGGTCGAGGAAGAGGAAGAAGGACCAGATATTCCATTCGTGCGTACATGTGCGTGTATATATGCGCGCATGTGCGATTGTGCGTGTGTGTGAGAGAGTATGTAAGTGTCATGAGCAGGCGTGATGCCACAGGATTTATGACACTCGTTCGTGTGAGGTCGAATTACTCCTGGCATTAACCGGGAGTTTTAGCACCTCTCATCCCCCGGTCCTCCCCTGTGTGGATCTGCTTCGTCACCGTTCCTTTGCAGCATTTTTCTCCAGGAAGAGGGGAAAGGCGGCGGGAACAGCGTTGCGTGACGCTCACAGAGCCTAATTGCAGGTGGAGCGAATGGCGTCAAGGTAAGGTCGAACAAAGGGAATCCGACGGTCTCGTCCGCAAGACCCGGTAAAGATGCCGACACTTATCTCGTTACTGAGATGAAGTACCGGAAGAATCCCATTGTGTGATGCCTAAGACTTAGTAGAAGGGGAGACGGGGAGGGGGGAGTTGGAGATGGGACACTGAATTTTATGCGATTAAGAGAAGAGAATGCAGCGGATGGGAAGTAGAAGGAGAGCGAATTTTGAAACATGAAAGCAGATTGCAGTGCTCTTGCTGCACAACCAAGTGCAAGCACACGTGCAGTTGAGTGCTGAAGGTGCAATCTGCAAGGAGAGGCAACATTGCATCTTCAGGAGGAGGGAAGTTGAAAGGAGGTAAAAGGCGAGGCATCAGAAGTTCGAAATTATGATAAGGAGGTTGGAAAAGTTGTTTTAGCTGAGGACTTCTCGGTTCTGATCAAGTCGTCGCGCCGAGGTGGTGACGGGGGCGAAGGGAAAGAACGATCGTGGTAGGCATGCATGAGGGGTGAAGGGGAGGGGGGGGGGCAAGCAACACATGCAGAAGGTAGCAAAAGCGGGACACAAAGTTTGCACATCTAGCTGTATAGCTATATGCATGCGCGCGCTTATTTGTGTGTGTGTGTGTGTGTATGTGTATGTATGTGTGTAAGAGAGAGAGAGAGAGAGAGAGAGAGAGAGAGAGAGAGAGAGAGAGAGAGAGAGAGAGAGAGGAGA
>NW_028234413.1:15176017-15178517 GCF_977035675.1 Penaeus japonicus
TAGTGAGACACCCTGCTTGCTTCACTGTGGGCGAGATAACTCTATTAAGTGTTTTTTTTATTTTTACGTCGAGTGAGTAAAGGAGTTCCTAACTTAACTTCCTCTTTCCGAATTAGAGTACGTTTTTTTTTCTTTCGGTCCAGTATTCGTGGTTGCCTTTGTGACTTCGCTGTAGTAGACTCTTGATTAGGACATCCCTATGGTTTCCCCTTGTTATGAAATTCATTTACAAGCCTTACGCATCGTGGCACCCTCTTCTAGTACGAGGCGTCATCCTTTGTTTCCTTTGTCTCTCTTGCTTCTCTCTTCAGTCTGATCTTACCTTTTCTTTCTTTTTACCCTTTCTCTTTCTCTTTGTCTCTCTCTCGCTCCCTCTCCTTCCCCTTCTCCATCCCCATCCCTTTCCCCCTCTCCCTCCTTCCCTTCCGCTTCCCCTTTCCCTTTCCCTTTCCCTTTCCCCTCCCTCCTTCCCTCTCCCCTCCCTCCTTCCCTCTCCTCTCTCTTTCTCTCGAAACAAACAAACCAAACTTTTTGTAAGTAGACCGTCGCCTCTTTTAATCGCCACGTCGATGTGACCTGAAACCTCTTCCAGGTCAAAGGTTCTTAAAGGTTTCACTTAAGAAGTTCGGCACACAGGTCTCGTACAAGGAGCAGCTCAAATCTGTTGGCTAAGAACTCGCGTGGGGTTTCCCGAGCCAGGCGAAGGTTATTTGATGTCCAAAGTTTTTATTTTTTATTTATTTTTGACTTCCCTTAGACTTTGGCTTCAGCGTCTTCATCGCGAACGCACACTCGCTCGTTCTTTCTTGCGCGATGAGTTTCATTGCATCATCCGTCTCACTTTGGTGCTGCTGTTTGCCAGTGCGAGTTCGTGAGAGTGAGAGTGAGAGTGAGAGTGAGAGTGAGAGTGAGAGTGAGAGTGAGAGTGAGAGTGAGAGTGAGAGTGAGAGTGAGAGTGAGAGTGAGAGTGAGAGTGAGAGAGAGAGAGAGAGAGAGAGAGAGAGAGAGAGAGAGAGAGAGAGAGAGAGAGAGAGAGAGAGAGAGAGAGAGAGAGAGAGAGAGAGAGAGAGAGAGAGAGAGAGAGAGAGAGAGACAGACAGACAGAGGCAGTGTGTGTGTGTGTGTGTGTTTGTGTTTTGCTTTTCGTTGTTTGATTGTTTCGAATAAAAATTAATGTTTTTTGTTATTATCGTTGTTATATTGATGTTGTTTTCTTATGTTATGGATGATCATTATTGTAATAATACTTTCATTTTATTTCAGATTCTTATTATGTCACTATAATCACCTTACTTCATATCTGCACAAAAGCCACGTCCCTCTTCTCTAGTTAAGAAGCCGTTTGGATAATATGCAATGTCCATGTTGCTATTCATATATTCATACACCTTTTCTTCTGAATGGCATTAGGAGCTTGGAACATATAAAGATAAATTATCTTAACGCATTACCTTGATAGAGGAAGTTCAAAATATATTCAACATGCATCGCATTTCGTCGAAGCCAAGTTTATTATCGAATTAGATTATGCAAACTACATTTTACTGCTTTAATCTATGTTTGGTGTCCTTTGCTCTGTTCAGTTTATTGTTTGTGACAAAGAATGAAATGGTTGCATTCGAACTTTTGATGTTATCCTTGACTTCGACTAGAACGCGAACCGTGTTGCGTTATGTTTTCCATTTCCCAAAATGTGTTTTGCCTCAATACATCATCGTTCTTATCATAACAGTCATCACTTGTGCACTGCAGATATCCAATATTATTATTACTCCACGGTAGGGTCTTACATTATTCACTATTATTATTCACTAAAATAAGCAAACAGCCACAATTTGTTTTGATGTTACATAAACATTTCAAATCTTTCCCCAACTTTTGGAAAGGGGCAAATATTTCCAGGATGCGTAGTGATAACCAGCAGGCTTAGGCGGATGGCTCTATGAATATGGAGATTACTTCTCATTTGCATAATTCTTGAGTATGATATGTATATGCATATTTATTCATTTTCTTTTTTTTTCTCTTTTTGCAGGTGAGTGTTTGCATACGACCCTGGATCCTGTCGGGAAGTGTGAGTTGGTTACGAGTTGTTTTTAATTTGTGTCTTGCTTTCATGTTATAAACTTGATGTGCTTAAGGATGGGGTGTTTGGTTAGTTACCAAGCTTAGTATATATATTGATTACAAAGCGTGCGTGATTCAACCGTCAGTGAGTACGATGTCATTCATGATGGATGAATAGTGATATGAAGGCACATCGATATATTATGGCTGTGGGCATAGATCACTCCGATTCCCCCGATCGTGTAAATATAAGCACATATTCATTCAATAAGTCGTCGATTCACTCCCGTTAATCACCATTTGATAAACCTTCATTTTTACCTCCATCCTTAATACCTCAGCAATGTATCCATCTTTCATGAGGAATATAGCTATTAAAAAAAGAATAGCCGTTTTCCAGAGTGCACTGTATCAACAATAGTAATAACCTGTA
>NW_028234413.1:15183517-15186017 GCF_977035675.1 Penaeus japonicus
TCTCGTCGCTCTCGGAATGACAACGAAGTGTGCTTTCACTGGCCCGTAGATTTATCTTTTTTGGTGATCATTGATTTTTTCACCTTATGTGCTGTCTTATGGTTATGTTATCACTGTTATTGTTATTGTTATTGATATTGCCTTTTTATATTATCATTATTATCATTATGATTTTTTTATCATTATCATCAGTATTACTATCATCACCTTCATCTTTATCTTCATCTTCATCTCCATCATCAGCATTGCGAAAACCACCACCAACAACAACAAAAACAATTATGATAATGATAAGGATAATAATGGTAAAATGATAATGAAAAGAGCAATCCTGCCTATTGAAATATTGATGTTTAACATTGCTCTTTTTCTCCTTATGATTATCGTATTGTTGCTATAACGGGGCATACTTTCACCATTACTCTTATTACTGTTGTTACCATTATTGTGATCATGTTTCTGCTATAATCGCGCTTGTTGCTGTTGCTAATTCTGACTAGTACTATTTTTGCTATTGCTGCAGGTAGCAGTTGCATGAAAAGCGATAGAGAAAAAAAAAACTTTACTCGCTAATGACTCTGAACGAAGTTCGTTGATTAATTAGATTCAGATTAGACAAGTTTGGGTAAAAAGGAATTATTATCATTATCATTTTACAATTTTGGTTGTGATTTTTTTATGATTAGGCGAAATCATTTTTTTCGATGTGTGATTTCCTCTTGGGGATTATTTCACGGTTCCTGATGTTCATTTTGCGATTATTGTTTTTTCTTTTTCTTTTTTTCTTTTTACTTTTGCGTGGATATTTAGCGGATTATTTTGTTCATTATTTCTTAGATTTATTTGATATATTTTTTATATGTATTTTCTTTTCTTCGTGTCTCCGTGTTTTTTTATGACTGTTTAGACTTTTTTCGGATTTTAAGTGATGCAGTTCCCAGAAAATGAATAGAATAACGAATGTGAAGAGGGTTGAGGAAGTGAGTAAGGAAGGAGTGAAAGATGAAGAGATAAAAGGAATAGAAACAAAAATGCCGTGGAAATGTCCGAATCAGTGAGAGTGGAGGAGAACATGACAGGCGGTGAGAGGGAGAGACCAGGAGGAAAGAGGAAGTAAGAGGAAGAGGCATCTAATCAATCGGACTATCAAGCAGTCAATCAATCAATCATAAATTCATTCAGTCAATAAGTCAGTCAGTCTGTCGGACATGCATGCAAAAATAGAAGACGAAGAGAGGAAGCGAAGGCGATGACGAAAACGAAAAAAGGAGAAGAAGAAGAAGAAGAAGAAGAAGAAGAAGAAGAAGAAGAAGAAGAAGAAGAAGAAGAAGAAGAAGAAGAAGAAGAAGAAGAAGAAGAAGAAGAAGAAGAAGAAGAAGAAGAAGAAGAAGGGGGAAAATAGAAGGAGAAAAAGAAGAAGGAGGAGGAAAAAGAAGGCGAAGAAGAAGAAAAAGAAGGAGAGGAAGAAGAAAAAACGGAGGCCGGCGGACCTGGCGAAGACAGATGATGCCCTGTTCGTGATATACTGTTAATTACCGCTCCCGGCTTGCTGTAAATGGCTAGTGCCTTTAACTTTTTTTTTAAATATATGATAGCTTATTATTTATGTCACGAGTTACAAACTGTTCTACCCGCAAAAAAGATGAATGAAAAATGGATAATGATATGAAGAAATATTATATACCTATAATTTTTTTTTAATGACAGCTATTACTCATCTTGTTTTTTCCATGTAATATTTGTTTATTTAAACCTTTTATTTTTTATGATTTTTGTGAATGATTCCGAAAAAACTGCGATGTAATTTTGATGAATCATTTATTTTACCATTTACAAAATTTGTGTTCAAGATATACATTATCCGGTACTTATGAAAACATACACTATACACGCACTCGCACTCGCACACGCACACCCACACTAACACTAACACTCACGCTTACACTTACACTCTCTTTCACACTCACACTTGCTCTCACTTCCTTTCTCTTACTCACTCATTCATTAACACACACTCACTCGCACACGCGCACACTCACACACACACACACACACACACACACACACACACACACACACACACACACACACACACACACACACACACACACACACACACACACACACACACAGTCTCATCCGTTGTCGCATCACGAGGGAAGCGGCACACGCGGGCCCACACGCACGGGAGGAAACACGCTAATCAGAAGGGAAATAACCTGGAGATTTGCCCGATAGGAATTACGAGGCAAAAGCCGGGACTTGGATTGAGTCGGAGCGAGACTAGCGGAAGGTAGGAGGGGAGGAGGGAGGTTGAGAATGGGGAGGGGTAAGGGAGGAGGGTTGTTGAGGAGGTTGAGGGGGGGAAGAGGGGATTATAGGGTAGGAGAGGAGATAGGAAGTTGATTTTATATCTTATATGTATGTATCAGTATTTTTTTTTCGTTTTTGTTCACTTTCATATATTCTTATTCTCCTATCTTGTGTTTTCTATCTTCCC
>NW_028234413.1:15196017-15201017 GCF_977035675.1 Penaeus japonicus
ACACATATATATTTAGTCACGCCACTTTACAGACATATATATGTGTGCGTGTGTGTTTGTATGTGTGTGTGTGTATATGTGTGTGTGTGTGTGTATATATGTGTGTGTGTGTGTGTGTGTGTGTGTGTGTGTGTGTGTGTGTGTGTGTGTGTGTGTGTGTGTGTGTGTGTGTGTGTGTGTGTGTGTGTGATTGAGTACCTTTTCTGCACGCTTTATTTAGACCTCCTTCTTTCAGCTGTCTTTTCTCTCATGCTTTCGGCTGACCTTGCCTGACCGCACTTATCAACATCCTCCTCTCCCCTCCCACCCCACTCCTCCACCCTCCCCTCTCCTCCTTCATCCTTCGGTGCGTTGGAGAGAAAGTGGGCCCAATAATGCCCCCGTTTTGTTGGTGCCTCTGTCGAGGTTTGGAATTATAGATTCGGGGGGGGGGCATGTCATGGGTCGCTCAGATAGGGAGGGATGGGAGTAAGCTTCTTTTCGTTCTTTCTCTTGCTTGAACACACACACACACACACACACACACACACACACACACACACACACACACACACACACACACACACACACACACACACACACACACACACACACACACTCGAGACCCTCCCCCGTATTTCCCTGCAAGATTTCCCCACATGCATTGAGCACATTCTTCGAACGTGTCAAATTCTCAGGGAATGACAGCACAGGCCATGCAGTGGTGACCTCCCACGAGTCTTAAAATGTTAGTCACGATTAAGTATTTCCCCTCTCGGAAATGACGTAACAATGACCCTTCGTGCTTGTAGTTCCGTTCATTTGCGAGTTTATGCGCTTGCCAGGTGAAGCATCGGGCGGTGTGGCTTGCTCTTTGGTAGCCTTGTCCATTCTTGTTATGCTTAGTCACTGAATTTTGTCATTTGTTTTAGCTTCTTTATTAGTGTAATTTGATATTGCTAGGACTTCATTATCTTCTTTATGAATGTTGTTGACATTTGTTGGTAAGATGATGTCGGCAAAGGATTTACATCAGTAACTCTTGAGGGATCTCGTGTGTATGAAAGCCGTAGCTGGTTTCCTACGCTGCGACAGCTGGGGTTCCTTCATCTCGACCAACATGATTCCACTTGATGTGCATGAGAACGTCATCTTGTTGTTTAATGTTGCAAACCAAGGAGTGTCGCGCTTTCAGACTCGGGAAAGAGGTAGAGTAAGACGGGCAGGCCGACAAAGATATTTTGAGTGAAAGAGACAGAGGGAGATGAGAAGTGAATGCACCAACATCACCAGAATTTCTTTTTAAAAAATCGAAACGTACAAAAGGCGTGTGCATATAAGGGCGTGTTTATAAGCCATTAAAAGTCGCGATAGAAGTCTAAACCACAAGAGCCACTGAGCCACACAATGGCTCGGTGGCCCTACGTGGCCGTGATGAAGCTGCCGTGCGTGATGGAGGTGTTGGCGATCGCAAAAAGTGTATAGAGGGAGGGGTGCTCGATTTTTTATCATTTATTGGTTTTATTGTTGTTTTGTTTGTATTATCGTTATCATTGTAGTTGTTATCATTATTATTGCTATTATTCTTATTGATAGGATCACCATTATTATGTTGATTATTATATTATGATTATCATTATTATTATTATTTTTTTTTTTTTTTATTAATGTTACTGCTATTATTATTGTTGTTTGATTAAGAGAAACGATATTGAATGTAAGGACAAGGAACTTTTTTTGCGCAACTTCACTTTGTATGTAATATATATATTTTGATAATCTAAGTTTATTTCTGCACACAGTGTCCTCCTTTCTGTTCTGCATAAGGAATTACCTTCTCCGTCGATTTTACGCATATCTAGAAACAAATCAAAGAATGTGTGTATAGATGATGTTGTTTTTTCAAATGTAATTAACAATCTGATCCTCTTTTGAGTGAATTAGTTTTCATTTCCCGTAGACTGCGTGTGAAATCTGGCATTCAGTCTTCGGCACATATTCAGACTTTCAGAAAGGGTTGCGGGGTTGTGGAGGCGTGGAGAGGGTGATTACGGAATGCAGGTAGGCGGGGAAGGAGGTATTGGTGGTCAGGAGAGTGACAGGCGATAGGGAGGAAGATACAGGGGCCACAAAGGTGAAAGGAAGAAGAGATTAAATACCACATACGCTTTACATACACACAAACACACACACACTCTCTCTCTCTCTTTCTCTCTCTCTCTCTCTCTCTCTCTCTCTCTCTCTCTCTCTCTCTCTCTCTCTCTCTCTCTCATATATATATAATATTATATATATATATATATATTATATATATATATATAATATATATATATATATATATAATTATATATATATATCAAGCTACAGTAGGTGCTTGTCATCGTGCATCTTGAGCAGATTCCAGTATCCTCTCAGCTGTTCCTCCAGTTCCTTTCATTAATGCGTTTACGTATTTTATGGAGTGAGAATTTTGTGCACATGACTGTGTATGAAAGTGAGAGAGAGAGAGAGAGAGAAAAAAAAAAAGAGAGAGAGGAGATAGGGAAAGAGGGAGGAGAAGAGTGAGAGAGAGGGAGAGGAAGAAAAAGAGAGTGGGAGAGTGTGTGTATGCGTTCGTGGGTACGCGTGTGCATGTGTGTGGGTACGTCTGTATGTTTCTAAATTTATATTTGTTTTAGGGGATTCGAAGTGACTCTCGGGGCTATATAACGTGTATGGGGCCTCATCCTCCGGAGCGCCATAAAATCAACCCGGCTTTACGACACCTACCATGTTGAGGATCCTATTGTTCAACGGCACGATGCAGTGGCCCTTCTCAGCACTTCCGTATTTGTTTAGGGTTGAGAGACAAAGAGAGAGAGGGAGAGGGAGAGAGAGAATCGGGAGTGTTAGGGAGAGAGAGAGAAGAGTGAGTGAGAGTTAGAGTGAGGATGAGAGAGAGTAGAGGGAGAGAGAGAGAGAGAGAGAGAGAGAGAGAGAGAGAGAGAGAGAGAGAGAGAGAGAGAGAGGAAAGAGGGAAAAGAAGAGAGAGAGGGAGAGACAGAGAGAGAGAAGGACTGAGAGTGATAATGAGAAAGTAGAGGTAGAGAGAGAGAGATGAGAGAAAGAGGTAAAGCAAAAGAACCCTCTCTGCTATATTTGCTTTTCGACCCGTCAAAACTAGCGGAAAAGATAACAGCGAAATCCCTTGAGCGTCAGATGGGCGGAAGGGAAAGAGGGGAAACGCAGGAGTAAAGAGAGGGGAATGGGAAGGACGAAGAAGAAGGAATAGGAGATGAGAGAAACAAGGGGAGCGAGATGGAAATGCGAAAACCGGAAAGGAGGAAGAGGGAAAGAATAAAATGAAGAGGATAAATAGGATGTGAAGACTATGTGAATAGAAACATCCTGCATGGACTTTATGAACTCAAACACTTCCCCTTTCTCTCTCTCACTCTCACTCTCCTTCTCATGTGATGTCATTTATTCCCTCTTAGTTTCCCTCCACTTTATTTCTCCTGCGTTTGTCTTTTTCTGCCTCGGATTGGCGTTAGTCGTGCTCATGTCCCGCATTAACTGTTGTGTTCTTGTCATCCTTAACCCAGTAACACCATCACCCTTCCTGCCCTGATCTCCCTCTGCTGTTCATTTTCCTTTAGTTTAGTCGATGTCTTTTGTTGTATACATACATGTATATACGTACACACCAAGAGGTACCAAGTGGTGGGATTTTTTATATATGTATGTGTGCAATTATATATATATATATATATATATATATATATATATATATATATATATATAAACATATGTATGTATCCCATCTCCTGATACCTGGATATATCTAATCCCTCTTCTCACGCCCTCATTCCCGGTTCCGCCCAGCAGTTTAGTAGATTTCGCAGCCTCTCCTCCCCCGCCCCGATCTCCCTCCGCCTCCCTTCCCCCTTTCGCTCTGCTTTCATATCTGGAAGGCTGAGAATAAATTGTGAGAGTAGAGCTACATTCTCTTGCAATGCTGCCATAGCGGTTGGGAGGGAGGGAGGGGCGGGGGCGGGGGCGGGAAGTGGTTGAGGCAAGGGAGGGAAGGGAGAAATCGGTGTCTCCTTTTTCCAAAACCTTCGCCCTTCCCCCTTCTCCCTGCTCCCCCCCCCCCTTTTCACTCTTTTGCCTCCACCTTTCCCCCTCTTCCCCTTCCCCCTTCTCCCTCTCTCCGCCCCCTTCCCTCTCTCTCCGCCCCCTTCCCTTTCCTCCCACTCCCCATCATCCTCTGTGGTATCTCCCCTGCTTTGTGTTTGCTCTGTTTTCCTCGCTCGTGTCCCAGGCTTGGAGGAGGATCTTAATTCTCCAGTCTCTTTCTTGATGTATTTTTTTCCATTATCGTTTTTTGTGAGTTCCCTTTGTGCTTTGTTGTTCATGTGTGCAGCTTGGCATTAGAGGTATAATGACGTTCTGCCAGGTGTATGTATTTGAAGATGAATATTTTTTAGCGATGTGTGTGTGTGTGGAGGGGGGGGGGCTTTATGAGTATGAATATGTATTAGTGACTGTATGTGTATATGTGTGAGATGGATGAATATAAATGTGTATGAGTGACTGTGTGTGTGTGAGTGTGTATGAGTGTCTATGTGTGTGTTTAATTGTTTGGTTGTGTTTGTCTTCAGGTACTTTTGCGTATCTTTGTTTAAAGGTATCCTTGCGTGCATGCGTGCTAAACCCTTCAGCTAAGGTAAAGATATTGCAAAATCTCTCCTGTATTTAATCCGTGTACTTGTTTACCACACACAAGTCTCGCAGGCAACATAGCTGCAGTGGTGCCTACGATTCTTGTTTACAGTGTGGAGGGAGAGTTGGGTTATTAGAATAAATATGTTGGTTTGCGTCGTCAAAAACATGAGAAAAACAGATAATAAAAATACCATATGGAAATAGGGCAGTTATAGTCACAAACTTATGCAAACACAGAAGCAGACGTTGATGCCCGGATGTAAAAATGGTCGGATTTTGGTATCTGTATATATAAAGCATACTCCATATGTTTC
>NW_028234413.1:15206017-15208517 GCF_977035675.1 Penaeus japonicus
GTGAGTGATATAGAGAATGTTAGTGTGCGTTCACCTGTATGGATCTGATTGAGGGATAAGGGGAGAGATTCTAGTCTGTGGGCGTGATCAAAGCTACTTCAACCCACTCCGCCCATGCCTCGCTGGTCAATACCGGTTTGTTGCGCTTCCCCTCTCGTTCACTCTCTCCACGGCTCTCTCTTCCCCTCCCTCCCTTCCTCTCTTCTCCCTACTTTTCTTTCTCTCCTACCTACCCCCCCCCCTCCTACCACTTCTTCTCCTTCTCCTTCTTCTTCTTCTCTCCTCCTCCTCCTCCTCCTCCTCCTCCTCCTCCTCCTCCTCCTCCTCCTCCTCCTCCTCCTCCTCCTCCTCCTCCTCCTCCTCCTCCTCTCCCTCACTCCCTATCTCTTACTCATTTACCTCCCTCACATTCCTCCCCTTTCAGCCCTAGAATTTCCGTCGTGTAGTGTGGTCATGCATAAAATGGAGAGGATCGCATGACGTCTTCGACTGAATGGTACCGTAATCGGGTATATGTACCATGGGAAGCCGCATGACCTTTGACCCGATTTGAGACTTGGAATTAGATGTTGGGTACTTTTTAAAGTTTGGATTAATGACTTTTTTAAATGAGATATAGTTGTTTCTAGAATTACTGTTCGAGAAATAGGTTTATAATTTTATACATATTTATCTAGATTTAGATACAGGGTGATATTAGAAGAAAAAGTTTGTTAACACAGACCGACAAAAATAGAGAGGACTGTAGATCTTTCCTAAAGTGTTGAGCTGACCATAAATAAGGCACACAGCTGGTTCTATAATATAGGCGCGCAGGTGGTGATCTATATCTAGAAGGAGCGTTATGTTGGAGGGAACAGCTTGGGGGAGTAATGATTTTTATATATTTTTATAGGAACTCTAATTTTCATTTGATTGGTTGATATACTGACTCATTTTATGTGTGGACATTGCCCCCACCAAAAAAAAAATATATATATATATATATATAATAATAATAATAATAATAATAATAATAATAATGATAATAAAAGATAGGAATAATAAAACTGCGGCTTCGTATGTTCACAATGGAGGGAGAGAGAGGGAGTGAGAGAGAGGGACGGATTGGGTTTAGTAATGGAATGAGAAAAAGAAAGACAGACAAACACGCCATACCGACTAGATTCCATACTCTCACCGCCCAGTCCTGAAGATAGCTAGAGGAATAGAATAGTAAATATCTTGATGCAGGTTTCACCGGAAAATTATATCGATTCGGAGTCGATATAATAAACAGCAGCCTAGGAATAATAATGATGATGATAATAATAAGAATAGTAGTAATGATAATAATGGTGGAGGGAGAAGGAAAGAAAAATGGTAGAGAAGAGCAGTCGAGTAAAGAGAGTGACAGGGGCAGTGAGCGAGAGAAGAAGAGAAAAATAAAGGGATGGAAAGGTGAAGGGTTAAAAAAAAAAGTTTTATTGGCACCAGGTTTGGATGCCATTTTACATGTGTATATCCCCGCGATAGGAATTTATTTGTTGTAGTCGGGTGTGGTAGGCAGAATTGATGCAACTTTCACTGGCACGAACCAAGCTATAAGTTGCTTTCTGGTCCTTTGTGTGCATGTGATTGTGCGTGCATGTGTTTGTAGGTGGGCGTGATTGCGCGCGTGCATTCATCTCGTCAGTTGGCGTGCTGCATCAGTTTCATTTTTTCTGTAAGACACGCCAAGTCGCCTTGTCTCGTATATTTCCCGCCTGTTCGTTAGTGTTGAGGAATCTTGCAAGGGGCGTATGCTCGACATTGCTATCGGTTGTTGGATATGGAATGCACTTTAAACCCACATGTACATTTACATTATGTTCTGTCACACACACACTCACACACACACACACACACACACACACACACACACACACACACACACACACACACACACACACACACACACACACACACACACACACACACAACATTTCCTCTTTCGTATTCAAATTACCTCTGTTTAAGGTATTGCAGATTTTGTTCGTTTTAATGACCTGCAGTGCACAGTTACGTGCGCAACATTATCATTTGGGCGTAGACTCTGCTTCCGCCCGACTCATTAATTATGTAACTGTGGAAATGCGGACAAAATCATTAAAGGATTTTTTTAGCTTTTTCAAATTCTTTTGGAGGATGGATAGGCATTTTGGAGGTACTTGGCAGTGAAATTGATTTTATTTTGTTCATGATGATGATTATGATGATGATGCATTATGTTACTGTTATTAATCACTATTATTGTTATACTCAATAGTAGTAGTAGTTTGATATTATTATGGATCCAATACGTTGTGTTTCTCCTGGATCTTTTAACTCGCGAACTGTGGCTTATTAGTAGGTGCGCCGCGGAGAACAATGTCTGGAATTTTAAAGGGAGTTTCATTTGCTGTTAATGGTTTTGTCGCAGTTACTGTGGTGTTGTCATTTTAGTTATTGTATTTATTATTATTATTATTATTATTATTAT
>NW_028234413.1:15228517-15231017 GCF_977035675.1 Penaeus japonicus
TATCAAAATCCTGAACTTCTTGACCTCTCACTGTTGCTTGAGATCTCGGTGACCTGATTTGACCTCGACATGTATCCTCAAGGTGGCTTTGTCGTAGCCCAGTACGGCCCGGTCACGTGTTCAGGGCGGCAAGGTATGTGGATTGTATCCTTTGATGGTTTTAGTAAAGGTGAGGGGAGGGGTGAGGCAGGGAGTCACGCGATAAATGACGTCATCAGCAACAGTGCGACGTTGCAACACACGGACCAAACATAGACGTGGCTAATGACTGTTATTTCTCATCTATTTGTTTTGTCATAATTATAAGCCTGAGTATGCCGGAGGATGACAAATTTAAATCTCCCGACGGTGACTGGCGGTCAAGCTGCCTCTTGCCATGACTCTCCCGCTTGTGCATACCGGAAAAATGACGCGATGTGAGAAATTTCGCCAAGTTTCCCAAAGACCGAAGAGACTGTCGATTCGGTGTGTGTGTGTGCGTGTGCGTGTGCGTGTGCGTGTGTATTTCTAAGTGTGGAGGAGTGCATGTGTATGTTCCTGCCTTGCGTGCTGCGTTTGTGTCTAAACGGGTAGGAAATGTATACCATATACACTGAGCGATTTCCCTGAATAACACTCGCCTTGCCATTCAATATAAAACAAAACACTGCTCTTGTATGCTTGTTATTTCTAAGTATGTGTTTGTGCAGGCGATCTGGAGCTGCAAAGAACGTCCTTTAAGGCTAATCGATCTCGGCCATTGACTATCCCGCGGTGAAAGTAGGTTTGTTGACGTATGTTGAGACATGGCGTACAGTGCGGTAGAGTGTAAACACGCATCTCCCGCTGTTTTGTTGTTGTTTCTGTGATGTTTGTGTGTGTGTGTGTGTGTGTTTTGTGTGTTGTTTACTTATTTCTCTATTTTCTCTGGTCATTGTTGTTTTAGTGTTCTTGTCGCCCTAATATTCTTCAATTGTTTATCTTCATTCTCTGTTGTTGTTGATGCAGTAATCGTATTTTGTGTCGTTCTTGATTACTGCAACTTTATCAGCTTTATTTGTTTTGAATTCGCGCTGGTGAAATGTTTGTAAAATGGAATGAGGGTATGTCCGACTCTTGTCAATGTGTTATCGGCGACCTCGCAGAATTAAAAAGATCATGTCGGTAATAGAATTGCATCAGCAACAGAAAGGATGATAAATACACACGTACAGAACTACATAGACACGTTTTTCAATTATGAGTTCTTTCTCTGTGCGGTGCATGATATTGAAATGTATATGGAAGATTTTGGAAATAACACAATTGATGTCAGTAAATGCGCAATGTCGTATTCTGCATAGTGTTGTGCCCACATATGCGTACACACACACACACGCACACACACACACGCACGCACGCACGCACACACACACACACACACACACACACACACACACACACACACACACACACACACACACACACACACACACACACACACACACACACACACACACACACACACACCCTTCCCCATTGGCCATCGCGCTGTTCAACACAAAAATAGTGAAACAAGTTGAGAGAAAAAAGCAACAGCCAATTACCATGCTGACAGTCGGAAATACGGTAAATCCCCTGGCGTAAGTCACTGCTTAGGTTGAATGGGGGTTGGTTGATGTGCTGGGGGAGAGGGAGGAGGGGGGGAGGGTGGAGGGGGAGAGTGGTGGATGTTAGATGGGGGGGAGGAGGGAGGGTGGGGGTAGAGGCAGGTAAGGTGGTGATGGAAGGGGAGGGAGGGGGATAGGAGGAAGTGATGGAGGAGGGGGAGGGGTACAGCGGGGTTATGTGCTCACACCGTCAACTTTCCGTCTATTTTGCCGTTATTATGCTAATGGGAGAAACTCGCTGCACTCAGCTGCTTCCGTGAGTTCGGGGGTCTCTCGGTCGGCCGTCGATGCAGCAGTCCTTTATGCCCGGATGTTGCAGGCGGGGAACTGGTGTAGGCATTGTTTTCTTCCGCCCCCCTCCCCTTCTTCCCCCTCCTCACCCTGCCCCCTCCCCTCCTCTCCGCTATGCATCTTTCTCTTGCGAGTTTATTGTTTCCTGGAAGGCTGCTGGAGGGCAGGCTGGAGAAGAGGGGTGTGGAGGAGGGAAGGGGAAGGGTAGGGCTAGGGAGGAGGGGGAAAAGGTGAAAGGGTGGGGGAGGAGGGGGAAGAAGGTGAAGGGGTGCGGGGGGAGGGGGAAGAAGGGGAAGGGGTGAATAGGAGTTTACATTTTTTCGTGATATACTAGGAAGGGGTTATTCACAAGAAATTATAGAATATATTAATTATTGTGACGTTGAAATTCCTGTGAGATTGTTTTTCTTAATAATGACAATGTTACATATAGCATCATAGTAGTATGTGTAAAGATAGATGATAATGTGAATGATTACAGTTGTACTTATATTTTATCTTTTCTTTCGCAGGTGAGTGTTGAAACGGCCATATTTGAGTGAAAGAGGGAGTGAGAACATGGAACAGCTAAGTAAAATCGA
>NW_028234413.1:15238517-15246017 GCF_977035675.1 Penaeus japonicus
TGAAAAGCAGGAAGGGGCGCACAGCAGGCGAGCTCATCCAGCCTTAATTGCGAGCGCTTCGTTAAGCCGACTAACTTGTCAATGCGGCCACGTGACCAAGCAGACAAATTGAAGCAGATACTCACACACGGTCAAAAGGAAGCGCATTCATTTATCCACCAGTACACCATACTGGAGAACACGTATGTTAAACTTGAAGATATTCGACGGGGAGGATAGCAGTATAGTGCGGCGTCTTGGTGCAATGTGAAGCTGCAGATATTGGTGTGGAATTTCAGCGTATGTAAAAGGATTTTCTAAGTAAAGTATGACGATTGATCTTTTGCAGAGAGAGAAGAGCGAAAAGGAAAATATACGGGAGGAAGGGATCGATGTCAGAAGGGAAAAGGAAAAAGGAGAATTGAGTAAACAAGAAGTGCGGTATACGAGAATATGCTTTACAGGAAAATGGCAGATGGTATGTCGAAGCAGAACAAAAAAATAATAAAAGAACAGGAAAGAGAAACGAAAAAGAAAAAGAAAATTAAAGGAATTAATAGACAAAGAGGTTTTTTGAAAAGAACAGAAAAGAAAAAAAAAACATGCGAAAGTTGTGTCGATAATGAAGAAAGCTTCCTCATCTCCTCTTTCTTCCTGTTTTCTTCTCTTCCGCAACCTATTCTTCCACTTATTATTATTATTTTAGTTTCTATATTGATATTATTGCTGTTGTTGTTATCACCATAGATATCATTATAATGTAATTATTATTATTTTTATCCGCCATTTTCCACATTAAGACTAGAACATTAATTTAAAGATCTAAGGATAAGGACTAGAGACGGACAGACAAAGACAAAGACGGAGAGAGAGAGTTGCAGATAGACACAAGGATAAAGAAACAGATGGTGTCAGGGAAGCGAAGACGAGATCTTGAAATCATTCACCAATACAAAGAACTGGAGCGCCCTCGCCCCGTCATTGAGATTTCGTTTCTAGATATTTTTTCCGGTTTGCAATTCAAAGCAAATTCATGCTAAGCATAAATCTACATCCGCAATGATCGATGAGCCGACAGACGACACAACAGTGCATTTACATAGATATCGTTGACCTACTTACGGGAGGGAACAGAGCGCCGTGCCTTTATGTCCCACATTGACACGTCGTTGGTGTGAAAGGCCGAGGGTAACCACATGCATGTATAACATGTCGAGGACTCCTTCTTGGAAGTCGTGGTGTGATCAGGTCGTGTTTTGCCCCAGGAAGACGGATAGCCATGCAGTCGAGCGTGAGTCCCCCATGCAGGAAAGTCATAAAGGTGTCCATTTGACCTTGTTTAACAGAGGATGGCTCTGCTGGCGGCTTGGGCCCGGGTGCTTAACTGGCTGCTTTATTATGCTCGGGGACCACTCGGCGGCGCCAGCAACG
This sequence comes from Penaeus japonicus, assembly GCF_977035675.1. Taxonomy (NCBI): domain Eukaryota; kingdom Metazoa; phylum Arthropoda; class Malacostraca; order Decapoda; family Penaeidae; genus Penaeus; species Penaeus japonicus. The sequence goes on from NW_028234413.1 coordinate 15,239,928, forward strand.
GCGGTGCTCCCATTTTACGGCGGGGGATTTTCGCTCTTTTTGGACTTGGGTGATGCCGTCTCTCCCGCTGACCCGCGCCCGAAAAGGATTTTTTTTTTTTATGATTTTAACTTCTTAACTTACCGAAGGAAAGTGATGATGCATTGGAACATTTCCCGATATATGCAAATTCTGGATGAACATGGCAATCAGTGAGAGATGGAAACAAACGGATTATTGAAATCTAATGATATAATGAAAGGGATGAAGTAATATTTGCATATCGTAATTGGAATTCGGCCCGCGGGAATTATCCATCTAAATAGAGATGAAGTTGTAGCATACATTTATTATTATCCACTCATATGACTTTTTATACTTGGTAAATCGCGTGGCGGAAGCATGAAAAATAGAATTAAGGAGATGAGGTTCGGGTTGAGGACATCCTAAAATCTACAATCTTTTAGTCTTCGTCTTTGTCTTTGGCTTTGTCTTCGTCTTCTTCGTCATTGTCTTCTTCGCCATCATCTTCCTCGTCTTTGTCGTTGTCGTCTTCGTCTTCTTATAATTGGTCTTTTTCCTCTTTTTCTTCGTCTTCTTTTTCTTCTTCTTCGTCATCTTAGTTTTCCGTCTTTTTCGTCATCGCGTTCTTCGTTTTCGTCTTCGTCTTCTTTTTCTTCGTCTTTTTCTTCTTCGTCTTCTACTTCTTCACCATCCTCTTCTTCGCCATCCTCTTCTTCGTGGAGAGAAGAGGTGTTAGATGAGGGAGCTGATGAAGAATAGACAATGAGATAGGAAAAGCGAGGGAGTAAGAAAAATGGCTGTAAAATGGAAAATGAGTTTTTGGTTCGCGTATAGCACGATTTATATTGTCGGAATTTGAATATCAATACTGGCATTATTATTCATATGTTGATGATATGTATGAATGAAATGCGTAAATCGTCATGGGTGGTATCACAATGCCATTGTTAACATCAGTATAATTTCCATGATGTTAATTTTACAATATTTTGAGAGAGAGAGAGAGAGAGAGAGAGAGAGAGAGAGAGAGAGATAGAGAGAGAGAGAGAAGAATTGATGAAGAAATTGAGATAAGGGCGAGTAAGAGTGACAGAAGTGTTGCACGTGACCTCCTCATTTGCATATATTGGCCCACCCTATTGGTTTCCCGGATCGGCCTCTTAAGGTACATTGTTTACGACAAAGGGGCTCTTCGCGACCGCCGCTCTTGTACTTGTTCGTTTGTTTGTTTCCTTGTATCTCGTGTTTGCTCTTCGCATGTCGATTATGGAGGATTGTGGTCGCTCGTTATGCCATGTTATTGCGACGGAATTCGGGGGAGGGAGAGCGGGAGGGGAGGGCGAGGTGAGAGAGGGAGGGAGGGAGGTAAATGGACGGAGAGGGAAGGGGAGAAGGAGAGAGGGGGAGGATTATGATGTCGTTTAGGCGTGTTTAATTAACGTTCTGACATGGCAGTAAGGGAAGTGGATATGGTGAGTGGAGGGGGGGGGGGATATCACGTGTTTGTACTTGGCGATTACAGAAGACACGTCCAGTAGACATTTGGAATTATTTGAATAAATCTCGGGATTAGGGCTTTGTATTCTTTCTTATTTATTGGATCATTTATTTTATCGGTTTCAAAGTCATCATTATCATCCGGTTTATTTTTATTTTGATAGTTTAGGCTATTTGGTTTGGCTTTTATGGAATCCTAATGACACTGATGAGGCAGTATAAAAAATTGCGCAAGGTAATATGGTGGTTGAAAACTTGCGCCTGAGATTCATGTAATTTCAACTTTCACGGAAGTGTTTACTACTTTTTTATATTGTCTTCAGCAAGATTACTTGGTTAAGTTTGACCTTAGCTGTCTGCGATGGCTAATCGCAAATGAGCGCTTTGCGTGAGGTGATGGAGGAGCGTGTAGGCTGCTCTCCCTCTCCCTCCCTCCTTTTCTTCTACTTATTCTATGTATTTCTTTTCTTCCCTCCCTCTCCTCACCCTTCCTCGTGCCTCCGTCCATAGACTCATCCTTCCTTCTCCCTCCCTTTTGTTGATGGTCGCTGATCACCCGCGCACGAACGCCTTTCGGATAATGAATGATCGGCGGCGAACGGCCGCTGTTCCTCCCCCGGGTTGCTAAAAGTATGATTATGTTTGTCTTACCTGCTACAACGTCCATCTCTATCCCTCTTCTCTTCTCTTCACTCTCAAGCCTTCTCTCTCTTCTCTCCTCTCCCCGTGTCCCCTGTCTCTCCCCCAACACCCCCTCCCTTTCTCTCTCTCTCCTCCCTCCCTCACACCTTACCTCACGCCTCCTCGTTATCTTGATACCATCGCCCGGGTACCATTCAGCGTCGATACCATCTACAAAACCATCAGGTCGTAAAACACAGGCGGGAGAGACCATTCGTTATTCTGGATAGTGGAGTGGGAATCGTTAAGGGCGAATTTGAGGAATGCCATGGCGAGTTGGATGTTTTTTTTATCGACTTCTGATCCTGTTTTTTATTTACATTTGTTTCTTTGTGTATTATTTTTTTTTAATTTTTGATGGATGTTTTTTTATTGTTTACTCTTCGTTTGTTTCACGTTTGTATAGACAGTAAACTAATGTTTTCGGTATCTGGCTTTCGAAACGAGTTTACGAGTGACTGTATATTTGTGACGTCAGCTGAGGGAATGTATTACTTGATTTGCAAAAGCGATGTAATTCGATTTCTATATTTCATTTTTTTTTTTAATATTCAGTTTCAGTTACATGCATATATATTATTTATCTAGTTATGTACTATATTCTTTCTTTTTGTTAGAAATCATATGTAAATTCTTTTTTTTTCAGCACTTAGCCAACATTTAGTTCAGTCTGCGTCAAACCGCTGCGTGACGGCGTGACGTAATAGCCCTTAACAGCATTACGATAGAAGGCAGAGTGATGGATGAGCGGCAGTAGCGATTGTACAACGACCACACTGGAGAGGAATATGCGAAAAGAAATAATTTGCCTTTCACTCGACCCACACGAAATCATGACTGCCATGATTTTTTTCTAGAGTCACTGTTTCCATGAGTTTTATACATACATAGAGAGAGAATTCGCGAATTTGTATTACAACCCCCACGGACGGGTTTTATAGTGTGTAAACGCATCCGCTCGTGGCACAGCGTGTGTGCAACCCCCCCCCCCCCTCCCCCCTTGACGAGCTCCATGCCTGTCAGCCTTAAGTTGATTCCGCGCTGGCCCGACATGATTAGATTTTGAGAATCATGGACCGTCCTCGGGCGCGTAAAACAGCGCTCCGGGGAGATGATGAGCGCGAGGCAGCGAGAGCGAAGAAGGCAAGAACGAGCGAGATGAAATCGAGATTAAAGTTGAGTGACGGAGCGCGCTGCTACCAGAGGCTGTGTTTGTTCTATGGCGGCCGAGCGGACGCCGTTTTGCCTCTGACCTTGACCTTATTTGCGGGTCGAAGGACGGGGTCGAGTGTCAGTGGGGGCTACCTTATCTCGTGCTTGCCTTCGCGTGTGGTGGGGCTTGGTTTCCTACTCGGGGCGGACGCCTTCCGGGAAGCCCTTGTGGAGCTTCTGTCGTTGTGCTATCTGATTGGCTGACACGCAGGCTCTCACAGGCTATCGTTATCATTTAAGATTTCTTTAGTATTTTGTTGTCAGTTGTTAGTATTTCATTTCACACGCGCGCTCGCATCCCCCCCTCCACACACACACAAATCGATAAGCTAAAAGAAAAATAGATTTCTCAATGATTTTCCGAGCGTTGTTAAAAGAGATCGAGCCCCGTTTCATTTCTGCTTCAAGAACGCCGTGGCACTATATTGGCACTCTCTGGAAGGCGGAATTAGTCGGCGATCCTTCTGAAAGAAAGCCAGGCCATGGGGGAAGGAGGGAGGGAATCACACGGCCTGATTGGATTCGTCTTTTATCGGCACGGAGTCTGGTTGCGTATGGCTTGCTTTTCATTCTCTCTCTCTCTCTCTCTCTCTCTCTCTCTCTTTCTTTCTCTTCCCCTCCCCCTCCCCCTCCCCCTCCCCCTCCCCCCTCCATTGCTATACCTGCTCTCGCTCTCTACTCCTGTCCCCTCCCCCTCCTCCGCCCGTTACTTCCCTCCCTCCCTCTTCCCCCCAGTAATGTCTCCTGTCCCCCTCCCCTCCCCATCCCAGGCCCCATTAAGATATGAAAATAGAAGGCAACATCCCGGAACCCATCTTGTCAAGAGGAGAAGCTCAGTCTTTGTGCAAGAGTTTCTTTATCCTACAAAACGGATGAGGGCGTAGGGATGGAGGGGAGTGGGGTAAGGCTGGAGAAGGGAGAGGGGAGAGGGGGAAGGGAGAGGGAAAAAGGAAGGGGATAAGATTCGAGAAGGGAGGGGGAGAAGGAAGGTGTTTAGGTGAAGGAAGAAGTTGAAGATGGGAAGGGGAGGGTAAAGTTGGGGGAAAGAAGGAGGGGGAGGAAGAGATTGTGGGGAACAGGTAGATGGATGGGGGAGTGGGTAGGAAAGGGGAGAGGGAAAGGGGTGGAAAAGCGAGTAGTAGGGAAGAGAGTAAGGGAGAGGGAAGGAGATTTAGTGGTAGAAGGGAGGAGGAGAGCGAAAGGGTTTAGGTAGGGGAAATGAAGAGGTTAAAGGTGGGAGGGAGAGAGTGGAAGAAGGAAGGAGGGTGAAGGGGAGAATGAGGAGAAAGAGTAGATGGAGGAGTGAGTGGGCAGGGGAAGGGAGAGTGGAAGAGGTGGGAAAGCGAATAGTGGCGAGGAGAGTAAGAGGGGGTGTGGGGGCTGAACCCCGCAGGATTTGAGAGGAACAATCACGAAGATGAAAAACTAAGCTAAGATGCAAGCTAACGAGAGACGCCATCAATGCAGAGGCAGTGAGTGACAGCTTTAGAGAAAGTAAAAAAAAAAGGAAAATGAAAATGGAAAAAAGGAAACGGGCCAGTGTAATGGTAGCGGTGTAGTGATTTCCTTGTCGTCTGTCGAGGAGGTTAGAGGGAAGGAGAGGAATTCGATCTCATTGTTCCGTGCTGATCGTCTTAAAAGATCCGACTGGTAGTTTTGCAACCCTGTCTCTCCGCGCTCCTTTCAAGCCGTTGCGAAGGATAGCGTTTTTCTCTCCCTCTCTCTATCTATCTATCTATCTATCTCCCTCTCTCCATCTCACTTTCTCTCCTTCTCCCCTTCTCTCCCTCCCTCCCTCTTTTCTTCCATCCTTTCCCTCCCTTCCTCTCTCCCTCCCTCCTTCCCTCCCTCCCTTTCGCCCTTCCCACTGCCTCTCCTCCCTCTTCTCGTTCTCCCTCTCCCTCCATCTATTCTTTTTTTCTTTTGCGTTCATGTGGCTGTGTGTGTGGGAGCGTGAATGTATGTATGTATGCATATTGAGTGCATGCCTTATAAAAGTTCCATTAATATCAATTTCAGACGCTCGGCTTTGACGGGAGACCATGAGCCGTTTAAAAGGCGGTCCCGCGTCGATACAGCTTTTTATCGCGGTTTACGTGATTGAATTGGCAAGTCCACTCGTCCGGCCGATCTGCTGCGAGTGATTGATTCCGGACTGTGTATCGCAGGGACCAGTTTTCCACTGTATTATGGATTGACTTTTCGCCGTACGAAGGCTTGCTCGCGCCTGTATACGTGTGTGTGTGTGTGTGTGTGTGTGTGTGTGTGTGTGTGTGTGTGTGTGTGTGTGTGTGTGTGTGTGTGTGTGCGTGCGTGCGTGCGTGTGCCGGTGGGTTTGTGCGTGATATTTTTTGCTTGGGAAAGGTATTTTTATACGTGTATCCATGTATGAGTGTGTGCCTGTAAGTACATTTATCATTTTATATATCTGTTCTCAGTATATTATAAGTTTTAAATGTTTTTTTTTTCTCTTTCAGGTAAGTGGCGACGCGCTATGCGATCAAGGGCTGTTTTTGTACCAGGTAGGCAGTGATAGAGCAGTGGGAATGTGCACTGTTCGATTTTATCATTATGGCGCTGACAATAAGAAAATCTATGTCTTTGTTATGATAGTAATGTTAATGATGATGGCGATGAACGCATTACTAGCAACATTTTGTTTACATATTTCATTAGCGAGAGGGTGGATATTTTGCG
>NW_028234413.1:15251017-15253517 GCF_977035675.1 Penaeus japonicus
TAGTAAATCGAAGGTTAGGAGAGGGGGGGGGGGATTCTTGATTTATTTTGCCATCACATGCACTTGCGCGGAGGAGCAGCGGCACGTAGGAAACCATTTTTTTTTTTTTTTTTTTTTTTTTTTTTTTTTTTTCTTATTTTTTAAGGTCTTGCATTAGGTAATTTTTAAGAAGCGCTGGAAAATGGGAATATTCATTAACATTTTTTCCTGGTTACGATGCCTTTATTTTTAGAATGCATTGATAAATAACTGGGAACAGACATACCTCAGCGATTGTGAAGATTTATTCAGGTTCGTAAGCAGGTGATTCTTGAGTGATGATTTCACACTGGCCTTTGTGGGTTCGTCTCATCCCACTGATTGGATGCCATGGTTGTGTTTCACTACGCGAGAAATCACGTGGAAGGTCGGCAAGCAATGGCGATTATCATAAACAATATGTGAAGAGCCTTGCCAGATCATTATTTGTAAGTGATGTGAACATGGATTGGGGGAGGGGGTGGGAGGAGGAGGAGGAGGAGGAATGTAGAATGGATTGCTGGTAATTAAGAAAATTGCTTTGGGTCTCTTTTCGTCACTCGTGGCGAAACGTGATAGCGTCTAAGTCGTTCTGACAAAGACGAAAATCTTTCCCCGCCGCGGAAAATTAAAGTGAAATCTTTTGGTGTCACGTTTTATTTGTTTTCGCCGTGGAAAGAGTGGCTGCCTTTAGGTTAGTGGAAGGAGATCGGAGAGCCGACGTGAGACCTCGCGCATATATTACTTGAATGCTGAATAATAATCTATGCGAGGGCAAAAACCGGCCAGCATCACGTTGCGGCCGCCACCTCCGCTAGTGTCATTATTATTCATTAGCATCATTATTATCGACGTCTGTATAAAATTCCTATTCCTCTCCCTGGTCTTGTCCTTGGGACGGTCGTGTTAGCAGCGCTCGTCTGAGATCTTCGTCGGTCGGTAATTGTCGCTGGGAGGATGGGGCGGAGAGGAAGGGACAGCGCAAGGTCCGCTGCGGTCTTTTTTCGTCTAAAAAGTCCATCTCGGCTTCTCGATCGCCAATTAGCGTACCGTCATCATCTCGGACCGCAGACTTGGGAGGTCGGTGTGCTTGCCTTTTTATTTGATTACGGCCTCCATTTTTTCCTTCTTTTTCTTTCTGATGCCGCAATATCCTTCAGATCCTTCAGAGTTTCTAGATCCTGATTCTAGTCGGGTGTTTTATATATATATATATTCATATATATATATAAGAAAACAAATTGTCGAAATGCTAAAAAAAAAAAATGCACTGCTCCTTCGGTCTCACTCCTTCTCTTCGTTACGTCACTCGAGCTCAACTCGGTCACAGACCGCCGCTTCCACCAGCATCTCGAGAGTAAGAAACAAGAGGCGAATCATCGATTGCCGTTGCAGGAAATCCCCGTTCTAATTAGCAACTGTAAAGCACGATTTACGGCCGTCATCGGAAAGCGGTCGTTTCCTGTCGGGTGCGGGGGTCGTGCGCCGCGGAAACCCCTCGACGATCCGGAATATTTACACGGCGCGCAGTCAAACGCCGCTTGGCTAATCCGAGCTGCTTTCGGTGTTTCAGATTCGATGTGTATTTTAGGGGAGGAGTAACAGACGGGGATGGGGGGTGAGGGGAAGCGAATCACTTTTGAGTTCATCTGCGTGGACGGCCTCCGCCTCCCGTGTTTGCAGATTGAACTGGAAACTGCGATGGCCATTCGATCGAATCGTTCCCGCTTGCCAAGCGGCTTAATCAATTCACGGATGCGCTTGGTATAGACGCCCACGGTCGAGCGGCGATGACTCGCGAGCGAAACTGTGTCGTTTTGAAAGGCGCCTCGAAATCGGCAATGCGGGAACCGTACGACGGACCGTGTTAACACGAAATGTCTTGAATAACAAATAATTCGCAGATGTTGACCGGAGGGGGAATGAGTGCAAGGGCTCACTCGGTGAGAATAGTGATGCCTCGGGTGGATGGACACCGGGCAGAGCTCGTACTTCATAGAGGGGGGACATAGGCCAAAGATATTTGGCCTTCTCCAACCCCTAAATCTCTCTCTCTCTATCTATCTATCTATCTATCTCTCACTCTGGTGATGATGATGGTGGTGGTGATGGGGATGGGGGAGGAGGAGGAATGGTAACGCTTCACCTCCCATCAAGAGCAGTAGATTTACCTTTTCATTTCCTTATGTATTAACAAGTCAAGGGGATGGGTATGGTTGATATACATTTTTTTCTCGCTCCAAATATTGGCGATGATGACAGGTAGGCCTATGCTCGTCCGATTGGGGGATTTACCTGGCGTCTATTCTTGTTATGCACATCGTAAATACACATTTTTCGTATCAATGGATTACAAAATGCCCGCCATACACGCACAGCGAATCAACATAAGCGATTAGATGAAGCTCAAAGGTGCACTAAAGTGGTAATCTATCCTTGGAAAAAAAAAGAAATATATACGTGTCTAGAGTGCGTGTTCGTG
>NW_028234413.1:15278517-15283517 GCF_977035675.1 Penaeus japonicus
TCTCTCTCCTCCCTCTCTCTTCTCTCTCTCTCTCTCCCCCCCCCTCTTCTCTCTCTCTCTCTCTCTCTCTCTCTCTCTCCCTCTCTCCTCTTCTCTCCTCTCTCTCTCTCTCTCTCTCTCTCTCTCTCTCTCTCTCTCTCTCTCTCTCTCTCTCTCTCTCTCTCTCTCTCTCTCTCTCTCTCTCTCTCTCTCTCGCTCTCTCTCTCTCGCTCTCTCGCTCTCTCTCCGTAGCTATCAACCTCTCCACCTTATATGATATTCACACACATACATATATTCATAGAATGGGATTTTGTTTCTTAAATTTTAATATTCTAATGAGCAGATATTAAGATATTAATACCACTCTTCTCTCTTTTTACAGGTGAGTGTCTCGACCTTTGTTTGAAGGAAGACGCTTGACTCCGAGCGGTAGGAAGTGAAACAGGTTTTTTAAAAAAGGAAAAACAAACAACAAACAGGAAGTAGGAAATCATGACACGTGGAAACGAAAGAGAACTGGAGCAGCGAGAAAAGAAAGAGGATCCGAAGAATATGAATGAGATGAAACAAACAACAAATAAACAGAGAGAGTCGGGGGGGATATCGGGAAAAAAATATTGGTGACGAGAACAAAAAAAAGATGAGATAAGACAGCACCTTTAGAAAGATGCCTTTGGAAAGATGCGTTGTTTAGAATTCGTTGCTTCCGCCTATAATACAGAAGAATGTTCGTGAAAATTGCGTAGGATTTTAAGTGTTCCTGACTTGTTTGTCTCTGATTATCTACCCCCTTCTCCTTCAGTATGTGTGTGTGTGTGTGTGTATGTGTATGTGTATGTATGTACGTATGTATGTGTGTGTTTGTGTGTGTGTGCGTCGTTTGGTGTGGTGTGGTGCGTGTGTGTGTATGCACATGAATATTTATGGATGTACTTCTTGTATGTATGGATATTATTTTCCTACCACCTCCACCTTGGAGTCATTATCTTCCTTTTCGCCTTCCCTTAACTTTTTTTTCTCTCTCTTGTTTCTCTTTTTTATCTGTCTCCTTATTATCTAATTTAAAAAATCAACTTTTCTATATATTCCGCTGTTCGAGCACCACACGAATCGCCTCTGCCTTCTTCATCAGAAACGACCTCTATAATTTATTCCCGTCTTCGTAGCATCCTAAGCCTCCTGCCTTTTGTCCATCCATGTCTTCCTTCTTCCTCCCTCACCATCCGGAGGCGCTTCTTCCTCTCTGTCAATGACTCAATCTACATTCATTTCTTTTATTCATCTCGACTCATGGAAGAATTTCCTTTTTTTTCTCTCTCTTCCGGGAAACGTGAACCGGCGGGGAGACGCTCGTTGGCTCTTCGCTGTCTTGGGTCGGTGCTTGGGCGGTTTTCTTTTTTGTTTATTTCTCTGTCTCTCTCCCGTTTCTATCTGTCTTTGCCCCTTTGTGTTTTTCTCTTGACTTGTCTCTTTCCCTCTCCTCTATTTCTTTCTTTCCCTTTTTATCTCTCTCTTTCTCTTCATCTCCCTCTCTTTCTCTTCATCTCTCTCTCTCTTCATATTTCTTTCTTTCTTTCATTCTCTCGCTGTCTTACTTTCTCTCCCTCTCTCTCGCTTTCTCTTTCTCTCCCCCTCTGTCGCTCTCTCTCTCTCTCTTTCTTTCTCTCTCTCTCTCTCTCTCTCTCTCTCTCTCTCTCTCTCTCTCTCTCTCTCTCTCTCTCTCTCTCTCTCTCTCTCTCTCTCTCTCTCTCTCTCTCTCTCTCTCTCTCTCTCTCTCTCTCTCTCTCCTCCTCTCCCCCTCTCTCCCTCCTCCTCCCTCTCTCTCCTCTCCCCCCTCCCTCCCTCCCTCCTTCCCTCCCTCCCCTCCCAGCTCTACATACCCCGTCTCTTTTTTATTCCTGTATTTTTGTGCTTGTTTTAAATTTTTCACCTTTTATCTCTTTTTTGTGTGCGTTGTTTGACTCTTCATGACTGTATGTGGACGAGCAATTTCCGGATTCTAAAATAAAAGAAAAAAGGCAAACACTTTTTAAACAGTTCTTTGTGCAGATTCCAACCCCCTCCTGTATATTGCGCTCGGAATGTCCGCGATATTTTAGGAACCGAAACGTGTCGATCACACACGACCTGAATGTCAGGCGTCGAGTCGACCTCCTCGACGCTTATCCTTGGCAAGTCGACAGCGAATATCGTGGGTTATTTCCTTGAGCCTCTGGTGTATTGACGTGTATTAGAAGGGAATTTCTTCCTGATTTTATATTCTTCAAGAGCGTATAGCTTGTTTGATACACGACTGCGCATATTAACCGGATTGCTCTTACTTGGTATTCCAATTAACGTAACAAGCAGTCTGCTTCCAGCCCACCAGTCTTTCATAATTTCCTAATAGCAGTTGCCAAGTGGCGGATGGTTCCTGAAGTAATTTCCCTTTCATTACTTCTTTAATGGCGGAAATGAAATCTATACTCGGCAACTTTTTCTTCTTCTTTTCCTCCTCGGGGTATGTTTAAAAAACTCTCTAGAAGGTTTTTTCGAAAGCTTAGAAAAGAGATTTCTGGCGAGAGCTTTATTAAGTCTTTCCAGGGCCGAGAGTCTTGGGTCTGGAGGTATTCGGAAATTGGTTGGACTGCGGACGTGTTTTGAGGCGGAGGCGACTACTCTTCGGGGCTGCGAGGAAGGCGTTGCTGGGTGGAGCGGGTCTTCGAATTCTATTTTGTTTCCTCTCTTAATGATGATGATAATATCAATGATAATCGTTATTATTATTTCTGTTACAACCACCATTATTCTCGTTGTTATTGTTGAATTATTAGCTTCGCGCAATGATATTTGTGTATTGTCGATTCATAACACGGTGGCGGTGACGCCATAAAGAAAAAACAAATGTGTTTGTGTTATTTCTCGAATTTATGATGCGACCGAAATGCAGTCTCAGATCCTAGTGTCCTGGGAGATGAATTGAGAGGTGATGCAGAATCCCAAAATGTCGGCAGTCCTTGTCTAAAGAAGGAGAGGGGACGGGAGATGGAAAAGGAGCATGACGGGGGAGGAGCAGAGAGAGAACCAAGAGGAAAAGGAGAAGAAAAGAAAGAAGAAAAAGAGAAGAAGGAGAAGGAGGAGGAGGAGAAAAAGAGAAAAATGGAATAGAAAAAATTTCCTAAAGGTCTGTTGCCTAAGAAATATCAAGAAGCCGAGAGGAAAAGGCCAAACGCATGCAAGACAAACCTTTACGAGAGAGCTTTCCTGCATCTGGTGTCGACGCCGTGCATGATTTGTTGCATGCACTCGCTGTACTGGGGTACCGATATTAGCGGTGGTTCATACAAGCATTGTTGTTTTAGAATAGTATGTTGCGTGTTAAATAGAGTGCAGTGTATATCATGTGTAGCATTACATGGTCAACGGCTAGAACACGACTAGTTGTAACGCACTGGAGTGGAGTAAATGACTCCTGTTGCAGACGTGTTTGTTTGTGTGTCTCGCATGGCGGCGGCGCTAGCAGGCGGTGAGTTATAGCCCTTGTCGCAAGCGAAGAAAGATGTGCTGAGTCTCTCGCCTTCAGAGCCGCCAGCAGGAAGGTCGGAGGTCAAAAACTTTATATATATATGTATATATACAATCTGTGAGGAAATTAACGGGGATTATATTTTAGTTAGATTCCTAGATAAGGTTGATTTTGAATTTCTAGGATGATTAACGACTTTGGAGGATAATTAAGGAAGATAGCGTCTCATCGCCGGCGAGGGGGGTAGGGGGTTAGTTGGGGGAGGGGGCGGTAATGGCGATTACACCAGGCGCTGATGATGTAAATATCAGCGTCGGCGTAATTATCACCGGCATAATTACCCTAATGATATTCACACGCTGAGGAGCGAATGGCTCGGCGCTCTCCCTAGTTCATGCCGAAGACCTCATGATAACAAGAGGTTACTTACTGGGGATGAAGAATACAGCGGTACGGGGCAATGGCGTCGTTTATCATCATCGGATTAATCGAAGCTGGTCCTCGTTCACCTCTCGATTAAGTCGTCTATCAGTAATTGGGAGGCGTGATTAGACTTGTGAATGCAGACGTGCACTGGTTCCGAGCGCGGGAGTGTGTGTGTGTGTGTGTGTGTGTGTGTGTGTGTGTGTGTGTGTGTGTGTGTGTGTGTGTGTGTGTATGTGTGTGTGATTTCGTTGGGTGTGCGGCGGAAGGGTTGAGGGGACTTGTTAGTGTTTTTGCTTGCTGTCTTGGTGGCTGGTGGGAGATAGAGAAGGTAAGGGAGAGAGAGGGGGGGGGGAGAAGTGAGAGAAAAAGAGGGAATAGGGAGGAATTAGAGAGAGAGAGGGGGGGGGGAGAAAGCAGTGAGAGAAAAAAAGGAATAGGGAGGAATTAGAGAGAGTTAGAAAGAGGGGGAAGATATAAGAAAGAATGAGACAAATATTGAAATAGGAATGAAAATAGGTAGGTAGAATTGAGAGAGAGAGAGAGAGAGAGAGAGAGAGAGAGAGAGAGAAGACGAAGAAGAAGGACATAGAAGCAGAGACAGACAGAAAGAGAATTGGATCCCAGCGGAGTCGAGGAAGATAAATAATCTAATAGAACGGCACAAGGAACGTAATGGATCACTGAAGGAGCGAAGGGTGAGAGCGAAGGGTGCAGAGGAAAGGGAAATGAAGGCAGTATGGATAAATGCTAAGTGAAATACGCGGTGAATTATGGAAGCAGATGAGGAGAAGAGGATGGAGTGGGAAGGAAAGGAGAGAGAGAGTGAAGAGGAGGAAACGGAAAAAGGAGAGAAAAGAGGGGAGGAGAGACAATAGAACTAAGTGAGAGAGAAAGAAGAAGAAGAAGAAGAAACAGAAACAGGAAAACGAAAGAAAAAAGTAAAGAGAGAGAGGAATAGGGTGGGGAAGGAGGGAGGGCGACCTGTATTGGATTATTGATAGACTATTGAGTGTGTTATCGGCACTAGAAGCAGGCTCAGTTCGCGGGACTTCTTATCGGAGTGAAATTATTGACAGTTGAGAAGCTG
>NW_028234413.1:15291017-15301017 GCF_977035675.1 Penaeus japonicus
TCTCTCTCTCTCTCTCTCTCTCTCTCTCTCTCTCTCTCTCTCCTCTCTCTCTCTCTCTCTCCTCTCTCTCTCCTCTCTCTCTCTCTCTCTCTCTCTCTCTCTCTCTCTCTCTCTCTCTCCTCTCTCTCTCTCTCTCTCTCTCTTCTCTCTCTCTCCTCTCTCTCTCTCTCTCTCTCTCTCTCTCTCTCTCTCTCTCTCTCTCTCTCTCTCTCTCTCTCTCTCTCTCTCTCTCTCTCTCTCTCTCTCCGTCCCCTTCTCCCTCACTCTCGCCCTCTCCGTCCCCTTCTCCCTCACTCTCGCCCTCTCCGTCCCCTTCTCCCTCACTCTCGCCCTCTCCCCTCTACCTCATCTGCCGCCGGTGCTCCCGGGAACGAAATATGGCCTATAGCAAAATCGTCTCAAAGTTTCCTCCGCGCGACTTTATTGGAAATCGTTTCACGCGGCCAGAGAATGTTTATGGTCGAAAATCCCCCGTTTATGAATAGGAATTGGAATCTTAAGGGGTAACGAATTGACCGGAGTTTGAGGAGTGAGATTATTCGTGCAAAAATGGGGCTGGGAAAAAGGTTTGTTACTTGTTTATCTTCATTTTTTTCCGTTCTTTCAATTAGAGTTCGTTATATTGCAGGGCTAGCCGGGAATTGGAAAATGGGATTGAATGGTGAGGAAAATCAGTGGGAGTTTTGTAATTGGAAAAGTTAGTGTATGGTGTAATGGTTTGTATATCTGTATTGTAATACATACAGAAGAGAGGGATCATGATATTTTGTACCTTTTCTTAAGAGAATTGCGATTATGTTACTACTTTTTATTTTTGTGTGTGTTCTCTCAAAGGAATTGTGATTAAAGTACAAATCTTCACATTTTTTTTGAGATAAGGATTTAGAAATATATCGTGAGGGTAGAGTACGAAAGGAGAGGATTAGTACGTAGAGTTTAAAGGCTTATATATTCAGGCTATAACATATATCGAGTCATAGTATAGGATGAGAAGGACTCTGGGGATTAGATCAGGAATTTAGAGAGATTTAGATATTGAAACATTCTTTTAAATAAGGCGCTTTTTGTTGAAGAGAGATCGTGAGGAGGCTTGAGTTTCAAGGGAAAATCTCATGGAGGCTTTTATGCTACGAATGGATAGTCTGATCTGGATTGTTTTTTGTTTTGTGTTTTTGCTATTCGTAATGTTGTTTTAGTTATTTTTGTTATTTTTGCTTTTGTTTTTTTGGTATTGTTATTATTTTTATTCTTATTTTAGTCTCGCCATCAGTGTTGTTGCTATTCGGTTTATTGCAGACCTGCAATGAAGAATGCAACGTGCACACGTTATTAGATTAGATTTCATATTGTGTCTGGTCGATATGAAATGAATAATGTAAATTTGTTTTATTGATATTTGATTTCGCATAATGTATTTTATATAGCAATTGTACGTGTGTAAGTATGTTTGTGTTTGTTTGTTTCGTAACCCCAGAGGTCCTAGCGTATAATCCTCGGGGTTATAGGCCTGTGAACTACTCACACCTTGGCATCTCTTCCCACCCACCCCCTCCCTTTTCCCCTAGTCATCATCCCTCCCCCCTTCCCCTCCCCTCCCTGCTATACTCCCCCCTCCCCTCAAACAATGGCTTCAGATTATTAGATCTATTTCCCTTTCCGATCAGCTGTTGCTCCGGACGCCTCCGTGGCATATCGGGTGCGGGGATTTTAATGAAAGCGAGGGAGGGAGGATGGGAGGGAGGGGGGAATAAGTGATAAGTATTACTCAATCCTCCCCTTCATTGTTTGTACTCGTATTGATGTGATAGTTTTTGGGGGGTTTGAATTGTAAAATCAGTAATGGATGACGAGTGAATGGGTGGATGAATAGATGGTTCGACTAAAACTCCGATGAGAAATATTCCGATTGATTGATTAAGACTTCGAAATTATTGTATTATTGTGTAAATTATTCTTGCCATTTAAATCGAATCTGAATTAGATAGTCATAAAAAATGTTAGTAAGATTAGATTATCTCCGATGCTAAGTATTATTAGAAAAAAACGAAGAAAAAAAAACGATAGATAATAAAAGACAACGATAATAGACAATACAACACTCACACACACGCACGATATCGCAACGCACCGAAACGTCTACGGGGCGGTTTATTTACGTTCATTTACGTTCCGCCGTCGCGTCGTTCTACTTTCACCTTTAGAGTTACGAGGGTCAATGTCGTTAGTTTGATCACCTCGTCATTATTGGCTACAGTACTATACCAGGACCCTTTGTTTGGTACTTTGGTTAATGTGCTGGCTTATGGGTTGTGTGGTGGCGTTGGTTGAGTGTTATTGGTTTTGCTTGGGGCATTAGGAGGGTCCTCGCTTTCGTTGTTGGGGGGGGGGGTCTTTTTTGGTTGACTTATGCAGGTACTTGTGGGTAGCGATGGGTTTTGTTGGTCATCATTAGTGTTAGGATGGTGATAGCAATGGTGATTAGGGGTATTGGTGGTGGTGGTGGTATTATTGGTGATTATTATCATTATCGTCATCGTCATTGCGCTCGCTTTTATTATTTTCGTTATCATTATCATTATCATCATCATCATCATTATCATTATCATTGTTATTATTAATATTATTATTATTATTATTATTATTATATTTACTTTTAGTTATTTATATAATTATTTCTACTACTACTACATTATCTGCAGTTAATAATAAGAATGACAGATAGTTGCATTGACGGCGCAATCAATTTCAATATGGTATCCTCGCACACCTGGGTCACCACGATCGAGCCAAAAGTGAATTGTGTGTAGGCCTATTTTGGGGTGTGATAAACTCAAAGTGGGTGCTGGTCAGACGTCGGGAGGGGAGGGGTAGTGGGAGTGGGAGTGGGGAGGAGCCTCAATGAAAGTTGTTTACTGCGTCTTATTGCCCTGTTGTTGGAAGGGTTTAACAAACGAGTGCCATATTGCTTGCAATTGCTTTCATAACTGCTAATTACGTGTAACGGCGCAACATTTTGAAAGTGGTTTTCTGGTTATTTATTTGTTTTTAATTATTAATTTATTTAATTGTTTATTAATTATTTTTAGTGGCAAGTGGCGTTATGAAAGTTATTTTTTACGGACATATTGTTTTAGTTGTTAATTTGTGATTTTTTTTCCTATTTGTGTCTTATAAGAATGTGTTTTTAATTTGTGAAATATATTCTTAGTCGTATCATGTGAGAATATCCGAATTGAATCCTGTTATAAGCATCTGCCAATGGCATCGCCATTAATAAGAAGCATCCCCGGCATCCACTGCCTTAATGTCGCTGTCAAGATGAGGGTTTTATGGCTCCCCGTGCCATCTATGCCGTTCTTGATCTCAATGATATTTTGAGTCATAGCTGAGCCATGATAATGATAGTAATAATAATACTGATAATGATGATCAGGATTATAATAGTGATTTTGACAATGATGATAGTGGTAATGATTTTGATAATTATAATGATAATGATAATAATGATAATGATAAGAAGAATAATGATAATAATAAGAAGAATTAAGATAATAATACCAGTATTGATAATAATGATAATGACTGATACTAGTAATGAATTTATACAAACAATAATGATAGTGATAATGATAAAATCGGTTTTAATAACAATGATTATGATCAAAATTATAAAATTAATATATGTGTGAATAGTGAAAAACTTGTTATAATTTTCTCTCTCTTCCTCCCAACAGGTAAGTGTGTCCGGATACGTGATGAATAGTTAAGGACGCACGAATCAGGTATCGTTCCCCCTCACTTCTTTGGCACGACGGATCTCGAGGCTCAACGGCGTCTGTGAGTGAGTGTATGAGGCCCGTCTTCTCCTCCTCCTTGTGAGATGGGCAATCCTCCGTCTCAGAAGGCATGAGTCTCTCTAGTCTTTCCTCATGAGTGGAGACTCAGTTGGTCTTCCTTCTCCTTCTCCGCCTCTTCCTTGATCTTTTTCCTCCTCCGCTTCTTTATCCACTTCTTCCTCTCAACTTTTCTTCCACCTTTATCCGCACTTCTTCCCCCCCTCCCCCTTTATATACCCTTCCTTCCTCCACCTTTTCTTCCACTCCTTCCTATACATTTTCCTCCACTTTTTCCTCCGCCGTTTCCTCCAGTCCCTCTTCCGACTTTTCCTCCACTCTTTCGCATATACTCCGTCTCTTTCCTCGACCCGCTCCTCAATAGAGTGCCAGTCCTACGCCCCTAGAAAGTCTCCCTCTCCACTGCGTCCTCCTCTCAGCCTCCTCTCAGCCTCCTCTCAGCCTCCTCTCAGCCTCCTCTCAGCCTGGCCGCGAAGAACGACTTCGGCGGAGCTCTTCCTCCCCGGCCGGGTCGTACGCACAGCGGGGTCGTACCAAAACAACCACCCGCTGGGTTTTTGGCACTTCTAGTTATCATTTTAACTGACATACTGATACTTAGTGGTGCCCATCAACCTGGCCGGCTCACGGGACTGCGGAGCAACGCGCCCGCCCGCCCGCCCATGCATCCCGGCCATGCACGCCCATGCGCCTGCCTCGACGGGGACTGTGTGTGTCGCCCGCGCCAATGTGCTCTTTCCTTCACCCTGTCTCTGTGTAATGTGTGTCTGTGTCTGTATCTTTGTCTGTGCCTTTTGTATGTTTATCTGTGTTGTCTTAGTCGTTAATTATCTTGTCTACATTTCTCTTCCAAGTATGTGTTCCTTTTTTCTTTTTCTTTTTCAAAGAGTCATTTTGTTCGGCTGGTCTTATAAATAGCGGCAGTAAAGGTTAACATCATAATTCCCGAGTTGTTCGCAACAGCTGCGTGAGTCGGAATGTTTTATGCGAGCGCCGGAGTTGCTTGGGTATCATTTACGTATTGTTTTGATTTGTGCGCAATTATCCGATTATTGTAACAAACTGCGCCCCAATCTTGCAAAATTGCTCCGGTGTAATTATCTTCTTTTTGTATTTATTGCGAAAACACCCGAGATCAAAGTTGCAATAGGAGAAGACTTTGCTCTCTGTTCCTGACAGAAAACACGCACGCACACACACACACACACACACACACATACACATACACATACACATACACATACACATACACATACACACACACACACACGCGCGCACACACGCACGTGCCTAACGTTATTAAGGGTCGTGGGAATCCCAGGGGAAGGGGATGAAGGAGGTAAAGGGACTGAGGGGGTGGGGGACGGACGGGAGGGGAGGGGGCAGCGGATGTTTGTACATATGGTGTTACATAATGCCTTATTCTGGTGATTACCTGTGATAGGACTTCCTTTCGTTCATGGTCGCTTAGTTACCCGGGGAACTGATCTTGTTTCTCTTACTGAAGGAGGAGGATTTGTTTGCTTGTTTGTTTGTTCTCAGTATCTCGTTTTTTTTTTTTTACATTTACACTGTTCCTCTGTCAGTCTGTTTGTCTCTCTTTCTTTCTTGTTTCTTCCTTACTTACCTTCTCTCTCTCTCTCTCTCTCTCTCTCTCTCTCTCTCTCTCTCTCTCTCTCTCTCTCTCTCTCTCTCCCCCTCTCCTCCTCTCTCCTCTCCTCCTCTCTCTTCCTCTCTCCCTCCTCCTCTCCTCTTCCCTCTCTCTCTCTCTCTCTCTCTCCTCTCTCCCTCCCTCTCTCTCTCTCCTCTTCTCTTCTCCTCTCTCTCTCTTCTCTTCTCTCCTCTCTCTCTCCTCTCCTCTTCTCTCCTCTCTCTCCTTCTCTCCTCCTCTCCTCCTCTCCCCTCCCTCCCTCTCCCTCCCTCTCCCTCCCTCCTCCTTCTCTCCTCCTCTCCCCCCCTTCTCTCTCTCCCTCTCCCCCTCTTCTCCCCCTCTCTCTCTCTCTCTCTCTCTCTCTCTCTCTCTCTCTCTCTCTCTCTCTCTCTCTCTCTCTCTCTCTCTCTCTCTACGCCATTGACATTTTTTTTTATCATATTCACCATCACTATCATGTCACTGTACCTCTTTCACTCTCACTCACGCCCCCCTTCCCCCTATTCATCCTTCACGTATTTTTTCCGTTTTCTTCTTCGTGTTCCAAGGGTAAATTCTGCCAAAGTTCATTATTTACGAATGGGAAACACTCTTTCATTTTTTTTGTATGCCACTGGCGAAATGTCGCTCCCTTTGTGTGAGCGGGCAAGGAGCTCCACGCGGTTTGGGATTGTGAGAACCCCAGCGCCGAAGATTGCGTTCACCGGTGGACACACACTGTGATGACCTAGTTGTTATGAACGCGTCGTTTTTTGTTTTTTGTTTTTTAGGGGGAGTTTGTGTGTTATGGGTGTGTGTATTTTAAGGGGGGTTATTATTTTTTGTGGGTGTACTGTTGTTTTGGTGTGTTATTATTGTTGTGTTCTTTCTTTTCTGTTTCTGTCTGTCTCTCTCTCTATCTCTCTCTCTCACTCTCTCTCTGTCCCTATTTCTGTTTCTGTTTCCTTCCCTCTCACCCTCTCTCTCTCCTCCATTCCCTCTCCCTCTCTCTCCTCCTCTTCCCTTTTCTTTCCTTCCTCCACACTCCTCCCTCGCCCTATCCCTTTCCCTTTCTATCGCATCTCCATTCTCTGAACCGCATTTTTCTTTTCCAAAACACTCATTGTGACTTTCAAAAATCTCCGTAATGGACACAACAAGTCGCATTTTTATCGCATTGTTTCTCACGATAACGGAGCAAGTTTCCCATACTTGGAGCCGTAAGTTGAGCGAGACTTAGGAGGGAGCGAAGAGCCTCTGGACAGGGGGGTGGGGAGAGGTGGGGGTGCCTTTTATCGTCTCTTAAGTGACAAGGGTGGCAGGTTTTTTTTTTGCTCTTCCTTTTTTCCCCTCTCTTCTCTTTCCCCTCTTTCCCCCGTCTTTGCTTTCCACTTTTATTTTTGTTTTATTTTTCTCTTCATCCCCCCTTTCCTCTTCCCCCGTCCTCCCTCTTTTCCTTTTCTTTCCTGCTTTCACCTTCTCTCTACTCTTCCCCGTATTGTGCTCCTGTCTTCCTTTCCCTTTTTACCTGTCCCCTGTTCGCAATCCCTTTTCCCTTCCCTTTCCTCTCCCTCTCTTCCCCCCTATTCCTTCCCTTTTCTCTCATTCTCCTTCTCCCCTTTCCACTTCCTCTTTCTCTCCCTTTCCCTTACCCTCTTTTTCTCCTCCCTCTTCCTTCCTCCTTCCTCTCTTTTTTTTTAGCCTCCCCTCTTTTTCTACCCTTCCCTTTTTCCTCTCACCTCTCTTCCTATCTTTCTCCTACATCATCCTACACCCCCTCACCTAGTTGCTTTCGATTAACCCACTTTACCTTTCTCTTGATGGCTTCTCTGGCCGCGTGTCCAACTCTTTATTGATTTCGTTTTTGTGACTTTTTATTTTTTCTTATTTTTTAGGAGTTTTAGGGGGAAGGGATAGAGGGTAAGGGATGAAGGGGGGGGAGGATGTGCTGTGCAGTCTTGGTTATTAGATGATGGGGAGGGGGGGGGAGAGTGTCAGGTGTTGTCACTGGCCGGGATATTGCTTTGTTTTTCGATGTTGGACTGTCAGGTGGAGGATCATAGACGCGGGGAGTAAAGTTGGGTTTTATTAGCTTCTGCGTGTTGGGGGAGGGAGGCGGTGTGCGGATGGGCGGACGGGTGGGCGGGCGCGGAGATGGGGGGGTATTTGGGTTCTTGGGCGTGTTGCAAGTGGGCAAAGAGATGTAAAAATGAAGTCGGATTAGGGTTTTGTAAGATGGCTTGATAGAAAGATTGTTTGCGATTCATGTAAGGGAATGGGTAGTTAGATAGTGGGATATTTTGAAATTGATTTAAAGGAATGGATTGTTAGAAAGAGAGTTTGCGATTCACTTAAGGGGATGGACCAGTAGATTTTAATTGTATTTTACGGAGAAGGTTGCTTTTCCCTTTTTTCAAGGAATATGCGTAATTTAGATTTCCTTTTTTAACAGAAGTTTTAGTATGAAAAATATGAATAAGACTTTTTTTTATTCTTTTCTTTCCTTCAGTTAGTTAGGATGGCCGAGCCAAAGAACCGAGCCCAGAAAACTTCATTTGAATCTTTACTGTTGGAATTACTTTTAAATTTAAGGAGAAATGGCGCAGCGTTCATTTGGTTATTCGAGAATCTACCGAAGAGGAAGAACGGGGCATCGCTCTTGCCGAAAAATCGCAGGACATCCAGACGTTCCCCTAAGTTCTATGTCCTGAGGAACGCGTGTCTGATACCCTCTCCTTCCCCTCTCCCAAGTTCATGCAAATCTTGTGAGGACGATAAGGTCGAACTTCTGTCTGACGATGTATTGCGAGGTGGACCTTAAGGTGTCAGGTGAAGGAGTCTTTTTTTTTCTCTCTCTCTCCTCTCATCAAAAGTCTCATCAGCTGCGAGATGAGGCCAGGATTGAGGAATGGAAGCTTGCCATCTCGCCCCTGGTTCTCTCTCTCTCTCTCACACACACACACTTTCTGTTACTCTCTCACTCACTCTCTCTGACTCACAGTCTCACTTCTGCTCTGTCTCTCACTCTCACTCTCTCTCAACCTATCAATCTACCTATCTGTCTCCCTTTCTTCCGTCTCCCCCTCCCTTTCTCTCCTCCTTAGTTTCCGCTTTATTTCTCCTTCTCCTTCTGGCTGCGGGAAGAAAGCGTTGCGGCCGCGAGAACGCGGAAACGTTTGCTCTGGAAGCCGCTCGAGGAGACCCGGTCTAATGAGATGGATACCCAGCGGATAATGAGGAATGAGTACGAGAGAATGGGGAATGGAAACGGATAATGAGGGATGGGTTTGAAAGAATGAGGAACGGAAAGGGTTATGGGAGATAGGTTTGGAAGAATGAGGAACGGAAAGGGTTATGGGAGATGGGTTTGGAAGAATGAGGAACGGAAAGGGTTATGGGAGATGGGTTTGGAAGAATGAGGAACGGAAAGGGTTATGGGAGATGGGTTTGGAAGAATGAGGAACGGAAAGGGTTATGGGAGATGGGTTTGGAAGAATGAGGAACGGAAAGGGTTATGGGAGATGGGTTTGGAAGAATGAGGAACGGAAAGGGTTATGGGAGATGGGTTTGGAAGAATGAGGAACGGAAAGGGTTATGGGAGATGGGTTTGAAAGAATGAGGAACGGAAAGGGTTATGGGAGATGGGTTTGAAAGAATGAGGAACGGAAAGGGTTATGGGAGATGGGTTTGCAAGAATGAGGAACGGAAAGGGTTATGGGAGATGGGTTTGAAAGAATGAGGAACGGAAAGGGTTATGGGAGATGGGTTTGGAAGAATGAGGAACGGAAAGGGTTATGGGAGATGGGTTTGGAAGAATGAGGAACGGAAAGGGTTATGGGAGATGGGTTTGGAAGAATGAGGAACGGAAAGGGTTATGGGAGATGGGTTTGGAAGAATGAGGAACGGAAAGGGTTATGGGAGATGGGTTTGAAAGAATGAGGAACGGAAAGGGTTATGGGAGATGGGTTTGAAAGAATGAGGAACGGAAAGGGTTATGGGAGATGGGTTTGAAAGAATGAGGAACGGAAAGGGTTATGGGAGATGGGTTTGGAAGAATGAGGAACGGAAAGGGTTATGGGAGATGGGTTTGGAAGAATGAGGAACGGAAAGGGTTATGGGAGATGGGTTTGAAAGAATGAGGAACGGAAAGGGTTATGGGAGATGGGTTTGAAAGAATGAGGAACGGAAAGGGTTATGGGAGATGGGTTTGAAAGAATGAGGAACGGAAAGGGTTATGGGAGATGGGTTTGGAAGAATGAGGAATGGAAACGGGAAATGAGGAATGAGTAGCGATAATTCTGGAATAGTTACGCAGGAATGAGGAATATGTACGGCCCTGATGAACGGCTTGAAAGAATGAGGAATGTTTTGAAAAAATGGGGGAAACGGCCGGCGAATTATGGGTTTTATAGGGGACATTGAAGAGAGTCGGTTCGATTTTAAGATATTTATGGGCTTTGCTGGATAATGGGATATGCATGTTGGGTCATAAAGGCCGCTTATAGATGTGTTTGTG
>NW_028234413.1:15306017-15308517 GCF_977035675.1 Penaeus japonicus
AAAAGCGAAATGATGACCCTACGCTGCGATTTTGTTTTTCTAGCGGCGAGAGAGAAAGATAAGAGAGAGAGAAATGATATATTAGGCTGCCGAACGGTATCTGAACGTATGCAACCTGCAGATAACCGCTTGCCATTATCATTCCGAATTTGCATATGCATGTGTTTGTGTATGTACATGTATATGAATGCGGGGGCTTTAGTTAGGGGGAAGGGAGGGTTTTGAGACATTTGTAAATGTTTACGGCGAATGTTTGTACTGTTTAGGAGTGACGGGTAGAGGTTGACACATGACCTTGTTTTAAATGTAAGTGTTATGCTACCATTATTTAAAAACATTATGTGTTGCATATTTAAGGGATATAAACAGTTGGGTGTTCGTACTCTGCGGTGGAGCATCAAAATAAACAATATAAAATGCTTTGGCAAACTAAGGTGTTTGCGAAAGACATTAGGTTGTTTTTGAACAAACAAGTGTTGTTTGATGCATGTTGTTTATCCATTAGCCTCCCTTCCCCACCCCACCTCTCTCTCTTTCTCTATTCATCTATCTATCTCTCTTTCTCTCTCCTTCTCCCACTCCCACTCCATCCCTTCTTCCCTCCCTCCTCCCCCTCTGCTGCTCTTCCTCCTCCTTCCCCCTTTCCCTTCCTCCTCCCCCTCTGCTGCTCTTCCTCCTCCTTCCCCCTTTCCCTTCCTCCTCCCCCTCTGCTGCTCTTCCTCCTCCTTCCCCCTTTCCCTTCCTCCTCCCCCATTCTTCCTCCTTCCCCCGCACTCCCACTTCCCTTTTTTCCTCTCCCTCTGACTCTTCTCTTTCTCTCCCACTCCCTTTTCCTCTCTTTATGTCTCTCTCTCTCTCCCTCTTTCCCTCTCTTATTCTCTCAAGAAGCTTCAGTTTCTTCGTTTATTCTGTTCCTTTGCTTTTAATCTAGTGAATGTTTACCTTTGTAAATGATGTATTTACCTAAGCTGAGCTTCCTGACTTGGCTCGAGAAACTTTCATTTACGTTTTGCAAATGAACATTGCCCGGTCTTCATACCCTCGACCTCCTTGTGTGTGTGTGTGTGTGTGTGTGTGTGTGTGTGTGTGTGTGTGTGTGTGTGTGTGTGTGTGTGTGTGTGTGTGTGTGTGTGTGTGTGTGTGTGTGTGTGCCTGTCTGTCTGTTTATCTGTCTGTCTGCCTGCCTGCCTGTGTACGTATGGGGCAGCCTTGGAATCTAGCACCGTAAGGCTAAGCTTAGAAATGGCCCCAGAAACCAACCAACGCCTGTGGCTGTTTGTTTGGCCGGCCTGTCCACCCGACTTAATGGCGACGCGAGAAGGATGCAAATATTAGTTTTTTTTTTCTATTTTGTTCAAGGCTGCGGAATGCCAGTGCCTTTCCACGAGCAAATTTATTAGCTGGCGAGGAAGGTGGGCTCGCGCTGGGAACGATTTCGTGTGCAAATTTTATCGTAAAAGTCGAATAGCATCGCGATATTCGAGGGAGGGGGAGAAGATGGGTGCCGGGTCGGGGGGAGGGGTAGAGGGAGGAGGTGGCGGAAGTCTTTGATGTTACCGCGCGCGTGGAAATGAATTTCCGCACTTTGCGTGATTGAATTAATTCGCGATATATTCCGACTCTCGGCAGGAGACGCGGCCTAGAGGTTGGTAAAGGGGGGGGGGGGGTTATGAAGTTGGTTATACTGGTTTTGTAGGTTTATATGACATGTTCACACATTCTCACACACACACACACACACACACACACACACACACACACACACACACACACACACACACACACACACACACACACACACACACACACACACACACACACACACACACACACACACACACACACACACACACACACACACACACACACACACACACACACACACACACACACACACACACACACACACACACACACACACACACACACTTATTTCCGTTTCGATTTTCTTCTGCTTTTCAAGGGGTGGGCAGAAACGTGCGCGCACACACATTCACGTACACTCTTTACTGTACGCCCGTGCTCGCCCTTACAATACAAGGCATTCACTGAAAGGTGTCGGAGGCGAAGTACATTGCAACCGATCACGAGATGCCAATAAAGATCGAAAGATATTCTTGCTTATCTTTCACCTGTTGCAAGAGTGATATTCTATTCAAATGCATTGTTTGCCGAGTCTTCCTTACGGCGCGGGGACACAAGGGCGAGAGTCGTGGCTGCGAACTCGTTCAACTTTTCCGCTAGTTAATCGGCATTTAGAGAGCGCCGCGGAAACCCTTTTCAGCGTCGATGAAAGGTTGCGGCGATAACGGAGATAAAAGAGAGATAGATAGAGAGAGAGGGCGAAGAGAGGGAGGGGGAGGTGGAAGTTATTTTCTCGTTTCGGAGATAAGGAAAGAAGGGTACATTGCTACAGGAGAAAGGGAATTAGGAACTGAGAGTTTAGAGCATTTTTTATAAATAGGATATATTTTTTTGGTTTGTAGAATGTTTTATTTTC
>NW_028234413.1:15313517-15328517 GCF_977035675.1 Penaeus japonicus
GCAGCTCGTGCGGCGGCGTGGCCAGTGTGACGTCACGGTTGTTTAGCCCGCCATATTTGGGGTTTCGCTCCTGTCCTTCCTCGCAAGATCGCTCGTTGTTGACGTAAACACGGCGCTTATTTTTTATGAGGTGGGGTTAGGGAGGGAGGAAAGGGAGATGGAAGGAAGGGGGGATGGGAGGGAGAGAAGAAGGGAGAGATGGGAGGGAGAAAAGGGAGATGGGAGGGAGGGAAGAAGGGGGGATTGGAGGGAGGGAAACAAGAAAGAGGGTGAAAGAGAGGGAGATAGTAGGGTGGAGAGACGGGGGGTGAGATATTAAGAAAGCTAGGTGAATAGGAAGTGCTTTTATAAAAGTAGTATTTTTTTTATATTCTTAGAACTACTGAGGATGATATGATAATGATTGTAATGATACTGTTGATTTCATTTTAATACGATGATAATGGTGATAACAACAACAATAATAATCATAACGATGATGATAATAAAGATAATGTTAATAGTAATAGTAATAATGCTGATAATAATATTAATACACTTAATGGATACTGACAAATAATGTAAAATATGATTCTGATAATGATGTAAGTAATAATGGTGCCGGTAATATTGATAATAGTGACTATGATTACAATGACAGTAATAGTTATTACCATCTTCATCACCATCATCATTATTATCATCATAGTTTTAATGCCATCTTGATACTGTAGCAATTAAACATGATGGAACACATAATCCGATCATATTGCACACGATCATAATATTGTAACTCTAGGGCTTCTATTTACATGTGCACGGTACACTACACGCAGAAGAACGGTACACACCATACCGTAGAATGAGTGCGTAATTACCAGCCGTGTCTTAAATACGGGTTGTGATGAGACTGGAGGGTAGGGGATAGGGGGTGGTTGGCAAGGAAAAATGTAATTAGTTTTTTTTTACATTTATTTTCACACGGGGTCTTCTCCCATGCTTTTCGTCATTCGTCTTTAGGCCTATTCATTCCTTTGTTCCGTACACTAACAGTGTGAAAATGGGTTTGATTTTTTTTAGCTGCTGTGGAAATACATGTTTTGTTTTTGTACTTGCAGTAAAAAATCGCTTCGGCTCGGGTACAGAATTATTCTGTATCTTTTATTTTCTTTTTTTTTCATCTCATTCTTGTTCTTGTCCTTCTTCCTCTTCGTTTTGTTCATGTTAATCATCTTCTTTATTGCTATTCCTGTCTTTTCCTCCTCTCACATTTCCTCTCTTCCAACACACATATTGGGTTTAGAATCTTGGTTGCTATACCCCCTCCCCTATTCTAAATATAGATGAAAAAATGAAAATAAATTATATTGATATAATATTTTTTTATATAAAGACTATAGAAAAAAAATATAAAAACGGGCCGGATAGTCTCCTAGGGCGGCTACATTGCATCACCTGTCGGATCCGAAGAGCACCTTACATGCATTCAGGCAGGGAGGTCAACGTGTAGGGGGGGGGAGGAGGACTGGGGCGTGGAAATGGAAATGGAAATGTTCAGAGAAAGGGAGGGGGGGAAAGGGGGCATGGGCCTGGGGGGAGGGGGAAGGCAGAGGAGGGAAGGGGACACGGGCGGGGGCGTATGAACGGAGGAGGTGCAATTACCGCCGCCGATTACGGTGGTTTTCGCAGGCGTGGTCCGCCTTCGTGCCACTCAGGATCCGTTCTAGGCAGCCTTGGCTTAGCTTGAGCGATGTGCCTCTAACAGAAGGCTAAAAAAACATGGTTCTTCATGCATGTTTCCTCTTGCGTAGGTACAGCACACACGTGCAGGGATATATAGATAGAGAAGCAGTCAGACAGATAGTTAAGTAGATTGGATAATGTACATATGCTGACTGGTGCCTAGACTAGATTATATACGTATTATCGATTTCTTGTGTTTGTATATATCTACTTATGCATTTTCTTTCCTTATTTATTTACTTGTTTACCTTCAAGTGCTATTATTTCTTCTAGTGTGCTTTCATACATCATAATCCTAAAACACATGGCAAGCTATGTTCAACACAGTTATTACAACAGGAATTTTCTCTCTGATAACAGGTCACAGGTCATGGGGTTTACAGGACTTAATCGCCATGACCTGACGTCCGGCGAGTATGCTGGGGGTGAATGATGGCTTCCCTATCATATGTTGAGTCCTGTGATTTCCATTTCTGATTACGTGTCTCGTGAATGACTGTCGACGCTGCGGTATCCGGTTGACTGTTTGGTTGAGTGAATAGACATTGATTCTATCTTCCGCGCTTGTTGATGCGTTTTGGTTAGATTGCAGCAGAGATTAAAAGAAGAAAAATAAAACCTGTTTAGAAGATGCGTAACCAAGTGAATTAATACGTGAATAAGGGAATGAGTAGCTAAAATAATCAAATTATTGACATCAAAATAATACCTCATTCTGAATGGCTTTACTGTTGAAGACTCGTTCTGCAGGAGGGGAGAGACCCAAGGCCCCAAGAAGCAGTAGCCTGTGTGCATATGCTGTACTCGGCAGGGTTCCAGGTCACAAAAGTCTAAGAGCATGCATTATTCACGGATGTTTGTAAGCTCCGCATTCCGCGCCCATTCCACGTGAATGCTGGTAGGTTTGCTTTCGCGGTGGTTATCTCACTTTTTGGGGCTAAAATGTTTCGTCGGGGCGAATGAGGAATGAGAAGAGGAAGGAGGAAGTAGGGTGATGGTAGGAAGGAGGAAAGAGGTAGAGGATAGGAAAGAGGATGAGGATGAGGATATGAAGGAGGATGGGGGTGAGGATATGAAGGATGATGATGATGATAAGGAGAAGGATGAACATATGGAGGAGAGTGAGGTTAGGAAAGATGGAGGAGGGCATGGGTAAGAAAGACGAAGGAAAGCGAGGATAGGAGGGAAGAAGAAAGAGGAGGATGAAGACAGGGAGGAGGAAGAAGGCCGTGGAATACAGGAGAGATGATGAAAAAAATTGAAGGCAGGTTAGAGCAGTCTATGTGGATGATTGAACAAATCGTAATATCAAGGACTGTGCTTGGACTAACAAAAGCTTACGCGACTGTTAACACGTCTTACTGACATGCCTTCATACCTTCCTTCAGTACGGTACAAGAGAACAGGGGGAAGCACCGTCAATAACTGTTATAAAACCCGAGCGTGTGTAAAGTCATAGTGTAGAAGGTAATGGTTAGTTAGTATATAAGACTTTTTTAATACACACTTAAGGATCTTGTTATTTTTTGATTGACAGTGTAGCCAGTTTTATAGATATTTATAAATATTTGCAGATATTTCTTTGTTTTCTTGTTCTTCTTCCTCCTCCTACTCCTCCACCTCTTCCTCCTCCTCTCCTCCACCTTTTCCTCCTCCTCTTCCTCCTCCTCCACGTTCTTGTATGCGAAATAAAAGCGTATATATATATATATATATATATATATATATATATATATATATATATATATATTCCCTTCTGAATCCTATTCTGCTTGGAGAATAAAATAAAAAAGAGAAGGAGAAAGGAGAAGAAAAGAAGGGAAAGAGATAAAAATTAAAACTCTCTGTATTGAGTTTTTCTTTAAATTACGATAAAGACGATTTCCCAATGGCGTTGTAAAGACCTGTCGGCCTTACTAACTTTCCGAGTTACTTGAGGATCCCCGTGTCTCCTTGCAAGACAAGCGGGCAATTAAGGGCAGAGGAAGAAAGGAATAGGAGGAGGAGAAAGAAAGTAGTAAGGAAAGACATGATTGACAAGCGGAGGGTTTCATAACGAAGAAGAGAGGAGGGGGGGGTAAGCGAAAGAGGATGCAGGGGAAAGTGAAGGGGTCTGTTCCAAGTTTGTTTTGGGTACATTTAAGGAGCGAGGATTTGCCTTGTCTTATATGGGGTATTTATACATTCCCTCTCTATCTCTATCCTCTCTCTCTCTCTCTCTCTCTCTCTCTCTCTCTCTCTCTCTCTCTCTCTCTCTCTCTCTCTCTCTCTCTCTCTCTCTCTCTCTCTCTCTCTCTCTCTCTCTCTCTCTCTTTCTCTCTTTCTCTCTTTCTCTCTTTCTCCCTTTCTCTCTTTAACTTTCCATATTTTTATATCGGCATGTCGTCCATTTTTCTGTTCCTATGTCCATTAACAGAATAAGTGAAAATATTTGGGCAGTAGTTTCATTGCAACGTAATGAGGAGGTTGTCACTCCCCCGTCCTCTCTTGGGTGGCCTTTTGGTGCCACACCTTCGTCCTTTGGCACTTGTCACGCGCCACCTATCATTGTCATCACCATCTCTTCATCTGCGATCGTTATCTAAATTCTCTTTGTTGTCGTTGTTATTGCATACTTGTCATTATTATCTCTTTGTCCTTTCATCATGACGTTTCATTTTTTCTCTTTCATTGCTTTGTAACCAGTTTGGCTATACCAGGCAGCATGGTTTCAGTGAGTCTCTTATCCTCATTCACCATTTCCATTCTTTGGCATTTGATGAACAGCCGTTATGACCAGCATCAGTGTTCCTCCTCTTCATCTTCACCATCTCCATCGTCATCATCATCATCATCATCATCATCATCATCATCATCATACTCACCACCCTCCACCACCGCCACCACCACTACCACCACCCCCATCACCAAACACCACTAACGCCACAATGCCAACTGTCACGACAACGCCGCCATCCTAATCATCCCCAACCCACTTACCATCACCATCACCATATAATTCTCCCTCGTGACACCATCACTCGCCCCGTCGACTTGGTTCCCCCGAAAGCATTGGTATTGGCTAATAATCACCGCCATTATTTGATCGGATTTAAAATAAACGACTGCCCGGTGACTCCCGCTTATCCTCTCCAAATCTGCTCATTACATCATTAGGGTGAAATTAGGGTGAAATTACCTGGAAAATTGGCACTGTCAGAATGTCTGTCGCTGTGGCACAGGAAGAGAAGCTGCCGTGATGAGTGATTTTTTTTTCTATTTCTTTTTCGTTTTTTTCTTTTCTTTCTCTTTCTCTTTTTCTTTTCCTTTCTCGTATTTGTTTTCCTTTTCTTTATCTGATTTAATAGGATGCTATTGAGAAGCGCGAAGAGGGATGGATTAAGGATAAGGTGATGGTGAGTTGATATCGGAGTATTGTGAATTTGTTTGGATAGATTTTCAGAGGAACAAGAGTGGTATTACGGCCATTACTGTCATCATGATTATAATCTATACAAATATTATGAGGATTATTATTAGCATTACCTTACTACCTGTAGTACTACTATTGGCATTATTGCTACTATTAAAACTATTACTATTAGTATTACGTTATAAATACTAATACAGTGACTTACAAAAGATTATCTCCTTGGAACTCCCTGAAACTTCCGCTATACAGAGGAACGAACAGAACATGTGGCCGCCGTTTCTTATCTCTCAGAAAGGGTTATAAGGGGGGGGGCATTTTCCTGTCCAATCAGAGAGCCTAATTAGATGAATTTGGGGATGGGAGCAGGAAGGTGGGGGAGAGATTAAGGGGGGGGGGGGAAATCTGACCATGGAATGATCACGAGAACCAATTAGGGAACAATAGCAGGTGGTAGTAGCCGCATAAAGAGGTGATTATGTGTATTTGTTTACTTTAGGCCTACCTGATTGGCATCGGGTTCTGATTGTCCTTGGTCGGTTCTGTGTGGCGTGAGGGCGTGGTCTGTCTGTTTTCGCAGAGGGGGGGGGGGGGGTCGTGATGTCTTCTTAGGGCGCGGTTCTCGGCCAAGAGTGAAGGGTGAGTAAGGAAATCAGGCTAAGCTCGGAAGGGTGACGCAGCAGGCAAGGTGATGATGGGGCAGCGTGGCATGGCGGGGCAGGCACAGAGTCTGCTGATAAGTGTGCTTGCATTGCTTGGTCATCCTCATTGGCTAGCCTCTCCTTTGCCTTCTCTTCTGCTAGACCTTTATTTTTATTTTCTCTCTCCTCTTTCGCCGCTAATGTCCTTGGCTGTTGTTGGCTGGGTGGAGAATTTCAAATAAACAATCATTTATTTAGTCGGTCTTGCCTTCGCTAAGGCTTTGAACAGAAGGCTCTCGATCTTAGAACACTTTTTAATTTTTTGATTAAAACTGGCTGAATATCTATAGTAGTTCGATTTTTGAGGTGTAATGTGTTATTCATATATTTTTTTATATATATACGTAATTCATCTTTTGGCAACGTAAGATCGCGCGACTGGTCAAGGATGGAAATACGAAATGGATTTGCATCAGCGGAGTTGATTTGCATATGATAACAAAGACCTTCTTATCGTGTCAGTTGGAGGTGCCGATGAGCTAGTTCTCCAATTGCAGACGTCGATGTGTTGCAACGTTTGATTGAGTAAGAGTTCAGTATGCAGTTTCGTCAAGAGGACATCTCAACACAGGGTATATTGCACTAGAAAAATCTTATTTACTTATTTAGATTTTTATTTATTTATTCATATATATATTGCACTTGAAATTTATGCAATGCGAATTCAAGATCAAAATGTGAGTGATGCCGACGTGCCTCGTTTCAGAGCGAGGTTTATTAATATATACATTCTGATTAAAAGGAAGAATAGTGTGCGTAATAGAGAGAGAAAAGAAAAGCACTCCTGAGATTGGCCATTTTTCTTCAGGTTGCCCCTGTTGGCGTCTTCAAGGTGAAAGGGAGATGGAACTTTACCTTTGCGAAGAGTGCGTTGGCTGGGCACGTTCTATGTACATTCCTTACCGATCGTGTGTACTCTTCAAGTGTGTGTACTGTCTGTTTCCCCATCTCTCCGTCACCCATGTCCTTCCTCTCTACTCATTCCCTTTCACCCACGAATTCGATCACCTATTCTTTTCGTTTGGTTCATGTCGTCTGGTTATGTTTTTTTTCCCTTGTTTTTGTCGTTGTTATCGTTTTTTACCTTCGCTTAATATTTTTATTAATTATCTTGATTTCTTCCGTTTTTTCTTGTCCTCCATTTGTTCTTTCTTCTCCTAGTCTTCGTCATCCTCATCTTTCCTTCCTTCCTTCTTCATCCTATTACTACTACTGATGCGGCTGCTACTGCAACTCCTCTTCCCCCACCCTTTCTTCCTCATCCCCATCCCCATCCCCATCCCAATTGCCCCAGGCGAGGGTAGGGAATCTCATCTCCGCGGGATGCCGGGATGACATCGAGGCTAACTACATCATTGCCTATTATCCCAGGGCAAAATATTTTCCTCCTGGTGGCCGCTCCTTCCTTCCCTGAGGTTCGTTTGTCATTTTCTTTGGATTTTCTTGAACGAGGAATGGTAAACTTGGTTGATTTTCTTTTTTTGTTCCTAAATCCGGAGATTTTTTTTCTTAGGTGTGCACATGTGTGGTGGTTGGATGTGAATGTTCTATGAATGTTATATATGTTGGTGGAAGCATATTGTGTGTGAAAACGTATAGAATCGAGAGTGATTTAGCATGTGATGCGAATTTCCGGTTTAATAATCCGGCTCAGTTGTGCATGGAATTCTAGGTGTTGCAAAATGATGTTGCAATATTGCAGTCAGGTCTTCCTCTTAGTGTTAATAATAGAATTAGGATATTTACTAATTTTGAATCATTCCATGATTTTTGGTTAGATGAAAAAAACTATATATTCCGCCTCAGCTGTTTGTTAGACCGTGTACATACAGCCGCTCTTTATAAATGACGGAACATATTGCTTTGGTATTTGTTTTTGGTACAGTATTTAGGATATTTGTATTCATTATTTGTTCTGCTTTCCCCTTTCGTTTTTTTTATTCACACACACACACACACACACACACACACACACACACACACATATATATACATATATATATATATATATATATATATATATATATATATATATATATATATACATATATAATCTTTTTTTGGCTGGCTGTTTCCCCCACATTGTATTTACGTGTTTAGAATATAAACCATTCTGTCATTTGAACATAAGAAAAGACAAAAGAATTAAGAAAAAAAATAAATGAAGATAATAGTTCAAGGGAAAAGAGAGTCAGTCTCATCTAGTATGTACTGAAGGAACGTCAGAGCCTCACGTGTTCTAAGCTGACGTTCGTGGGCGTGGAACTGTGGGCGGCGTGGTGCATGTTAAGTGGGCGATGCTGGTGTCATATCACACCGTCATGGATGTCGTGTTTGTGGATAACATGTCGACTGAGACTTTGATGTTTGTTTTGGGTATAAAGCACAAGGCAGATTTTTTTTTTTTTTTTTTTTTTTTTCTTTTAGATAAAAAAAATTGGTATGTTTTGCCATTTATGTCATGTCACACCTTGGCCTGAGGAGTTGCTTTTGAGCTTTCTTAAGATGTTATAGGACGTTGAGTTTACTCCCCACACTTGTCGATGTATACATGTTGTTGTCTTTCCAAATAGAATATTATAACTACGGGATTTTGGTTTTGGTGTTTTGGTGCTTATGATTGTTATGTATCTATTTGTCTAGATCTATTTGCTGTTTATGTACCATGTATGTGTATATATATATATATATATATATATATATATATATATATATATATATATATATATATATATAACTTTATTCGTATACAGTACTTATATGTTTTTCAGTTTTCTCCTTCCTTCCCTTCTTTTTCCGATGCTGTTGCTTTCATTCTAGGTTCAGTGTTTCTCCACTTTTCTTTGACTCCCTCCCCCTCTTCTTTCCCACTCTGGTTGTATTGTCATACCACATTCTCATTTATGTAAATTATTTTAAGTTAGTTTTCATATCGTATTTTCGGTTATATACCACATTCAAGGTTATATACCATATTTTTGGTTACACATCATACCACATTCTCGGTTGTATACCATATTCTAGGTTATATACCATATTTTAGGTTATATACCATATTATAGGTTATATACCATATTTTAGGTTATATACCATATTTTTTGTTATATATCATGTCTCATTTGTCTCAGCAGGCATTTACTATGTGCCACCCTTCATTTCGTTGTGTCACGTTTTCTCGCCGGCCATTAATTTGTTGTTGACATTTGTGTGCGGAAAAGTCCTTCGTGGGTGCCTGGTCTTTGTTGACTATGTCTTGGAAGAATGAACTCGCCCCCTCCCCCACCACTACCCCTACCCCTTCTACTCGACACCCTCTCTTCTTCCTTTTGGTCCTCTCGCTTGTCTTATTCTTATTTTCTCTTTCTTATTGTGATTTCTTTTGCTTATTCCAGTTCTGTCTTATTTCCTTGTTTTTTTCTCCTACCTACAATCCACCATACCTACTTACATCCCTCCACACACACAGCCGCACATACACACAGCCACCCACCTACCTATCTACCTACCTTCCTACCTACCTACCTACCTACCTATCCTCCATTTTCCTCTATTGTCGAAATTTCTTGTCCTCCACGCCCACCACGCCAATCGCCTGCCCACATACCCACCCACCTCTGTCATCCATTTTTACTACCCTCTACGCCCACCACCCACCTATCCAAACATCCACCCACCCACTTTCGTCGTCCAATTTTACTACCACCCACGCCCACCAAACACCGCCCGCCCTCTCCCACCTTTTCCTCCCTCGCGTGTGACGTCTACCAAGCGTCTCTCGTGATCTATTAATTTTTCTCGTTTCCGTTCTGCATGTCATTGCTTGTGCCATGCAAAGCCTTCGCCCCGACTCCGAAGGCGGACAATGGGACCTGATGTGGCTGGCTGTCTTTCAGGGACTTTCACTTGCGTTGACCCCGATTTTTTTAACTTTTATTTTTATTTTTATTTTTATTTTTTTGAGGTCGTATTCTTCTTCTTTATTTCCAAAGGGCCCGAAGAATGGCTGCAAAGCAGGACTGAGGCTGGAACCAAACGGCCTTGCAAAGTTGGTCGACCGGATAAATGAATTTACTCACTCGATTAATCAACTCGGTTCCGAATTCACGGGGTTGTTTCTGGGATGGGGAAGGGGAGGGGAGGAGGAGGAAGGGGGAAGGGAGAAGGGAACGCCTTCCAAACATACACTCGAAATTTACCCCATTAACGGACGATTCTATTTGGTTTGGAAAATGGCTTGCCCAACCTGGCTCTGTTTTCTTGAATCAACTCGGAATTGGCTGATTGAGGGTTGCACACACGCCCGCGAATGGAAAATAGAATGTCCGAACTGACAGCAAAGGAAATCATGGCCATGGCAAGGAAAGAAAATTAGGTTAGGTCTCAAGACGGTCGTCACGGCAATTTTGATACGGGCATGTGAACAATGATAAAGTCGTGAAAACATGAAAAAAGTTATGGTCACATTTTCTGATGGATTCGTGTATTTTTTTTCTTTTTCTTTTTCTTTTCTTTCTTCTCCTTTTAGGGCGACATACAGGAAAGGGGTTAAGGTGAAAGGGGACGTGACTGCCAAATTTCACGCGTTTGCCGGAGGTAGTGATCGTTTAATTTCTTCGTTTCGGTTCATTAATTATCCCGAACTGTTTGAGCTGAAAGGTCTCTCTCTCTCTCTCTCTCTCTCTCTCTCTCTCTCTCTCTCTCTCTCTCTCTCTCTCTCTCTCTCTCTCTCTCTCTCTCTCTCATTCTCTCTCTCTCTCTCATTCTCTCTCTCATTCTCTCCCCCCCCCTCTCACTCTCTCTCACTCTCTCTCTCTCTCTCTGCTCCCTCTCTCTCTTTCCTCTCTCTCTCTCTCTCTCTCTGTCTCTCCTTCTCTCCTTTCTCTCTCTCTCTCTCTCTCTCCTCTCTCTCTCTCTCTCTCTCTCTCTCTCTCCTCTCTCTCTCCCCCTCTCTCTCTCTCTCTCTCTCTCTCTCTCTCTCTCTCTCTCATTCTCTCTCTCTCTCTCTCTCTCTCTCTCTCATTCTCTCTCTCTCTCCTCTCTCTCTCTTTCTCTTTCTCTCTATTTCTCTATCTTTCTTTCTCTTTCTCTCTATTTCTCTATCTTTCTTTCTCTTTCTCTCTCCTCTCTCTCTCTTTCTCTTTCTATCTATTTCTCTATCTTTCTTTCTCTTTCTCTCTCTTTGTTTCTCTCTTGCGTAGCTTCTCACGTTCGCTTTTCCGTTACGCCAGCGATATGCGTCACTCGCTCTATGACTTGATTTGCGTTTTATGCGAATTTTATGCATTTTTTTTCGCGAAGGGAGTATATCTGTTAATATATCATAGCGGGAAATATGGCATTATTGCTGAATATTATAATCTTTTTTTTCCTCAGGTTTCCGGTTCGACCTGGCGTGACCTAGAACAGAATGAAAGTCAGGCCGTTTGTTTAGATTTGTTTGACAAAGGGATAGAAGGAGGGCAATCTAGATGGAAAGGACATCGGAAGGACTCCATTTTCGCGACAAGAGTTTCAAATGGCTTTTCTCCCCGAGAGCAGCTGCAGGAGGCAGGGGAAGGGGAAAGGGTAGGGGAAGGGGGTAGGGGATGGGGAAAGGGAGGGAAGGAGAGGGGAGGGGAGTTGAGGAGAACAGGCGAGGAAGATTGAGAAAAAGAAAATTTAGAATGGGGAAGGAAGTTAGAATGGTGAATTAGATTGAATATGGAAGTGAATTATGTAATTATGAATCGTGTCTAGTGCTGTAGGGGAAGGAGGATAAAATAGTGAATCAGGATTAATAGGATGGGGAAGAAGGATACAATTATAAACTTGATAGAATAGGAATAGGGATAAAATGAAGAGTCAGGGTTAGAAGGATGGATAAAGGAAAATGAATGATAAAACATTCTTAGGAGGATAGGGAGGGTTGGTAAGGACGGGGGACCAGGATGAGTCTAGGGATAGGAAGGGGACGTAGGATGGGATGATGGATTAAGATGGATAGAAAAGGGAAAGGTGGGTTGAACAGGGAAATAGGATGGGCTTGGAAGGAAGGCCTGGTTAAAAGCCCTCATATCCGCTTCGGGAAGATTCGCTGAAACATTACAAGGAAAAGGTCGTTAGTGCAGCCGTGATAACCTTGGACCAATAATGAATGAACAGGGGATGATGAAACGCAGAGCATGTGTTGCCAAATTTCGACATTGTTACCCAATCGGGGGACCTTCGTTTTCGCGGCTCATCTTTTCAATAAACCTGCTGATTGTATTTTAGATGTCGTCGTGTCACCACAAAATTGCGTTTTCGCCATATAGATTTTTTTTTCAGTCTGTCTCCATATATATTTATATGCATTCATGTATACACGTATAGATAGATGTGTGTGTGTGTATAAAGTATGTATGTATGTGTATGCTTATGTGCATGTACACGAGTCCCACTTACATCGAATTAGTATACGCGAAATCGCGCATGTCACGCTACTTTCCCCCTCCCCCGTCCCCTTCCCCCTTCCCACTCTCCCCTCCCCCGTCCCCTTCCCCCTTCCCACTCTCCCCTCCCTCGACCTCTCCCCCTTCCCCAGTCACCTCCTCATCCTTCCGAGAGCGTGAGATATGTGTCTTCATAACCCTCTATGCTCACCCCATTAATTTCGTCCCTTCCCCATTCCTCCCACGCACGGTGGACCTACTCTCTTGGTATATCACGGGAAAGTTATACTCATTTTGCGGGTCTATCGGCGTGATATACTCCGCTGTATATTATCCTTGCCGATCGCGGATGACTCAACATGACCTGGTTTGCCTTTGTCGATTTTTTTTTTGTTATCTTTTACTTTCGGGTTTGTTGTCGTACCTGCAAGGAGCGGCCGTTCTCCTGTCCGTCTTTGTTTGTTCTGTTTTGGGAGCGAGTTTCATTTGTTTCTTGCTTCTGGTTGTTGTTTGGAAACGTGCAACTTAGAAACCGCCATTTAGATTTAATGAAATGTTTGCCTTCTGTTCTCTTAGCATGGGGAGATTATTATTTTTCTCTTGGTCTGTAATTCTAGCATTCTGAAAGCGCTGCCGGGAGTAGGAAGGGCAAGGAGAGAGAAAAGATTCCCCCCTCATCCCCTACCCCCACCCCTCCTCCTAGACGCAGCATCCCTACGGTGCCGGGCTGCCCACGCGAGCAGGCCACCGTATTATCATAATTAATTACCTGTACACCTTACACTAATGGGCTTTAGAGGGGCTGCCATTTGTTACGTGCGTGTTTGATTTATTCCTGAAGGCGCCCGCAGGCTGCGTAAGGGCTTTGCGCTGGAGAGAGATACAGGTGTTGCCAAGGGGGAGGGGAAGGGGGGATATAGGTGGTAGCCAGGGGGAGAGGGATACAGTAGACAGCAAGGAGGGAGGTGGTGATGGATGAGGTTGTGCTTCCGGGGGTGGTCAAGGTGTTGGTGAGTGTGATGGTGAGGGTTACTAGGTTATGTAGATGGAGGTGTATGCTAGTGATAGTGGTGGTGACGATAATGGTACGGACTGTTAAAAGGTGGTTGGATGGTGTTTTTAAAAGTGAGTGTTACTAATACTACTTCGAACCTTACAATAATTTGTTTCTCTTTTATGCACACAAAATCGTGCACTGAATAAAGGTTGTTACAAAAGTCTGTGGAGGAAACAAGGTTTTGCAACCTGGTCATTTTCCATTTCTCTCTGCGTATCTTGCATGGATAATTAGTTTGCCTCATGGCTGCCGTGTTTCACGGATTGAAGAGGAAAGAAAATGGAAAGAGATTAAGCCTAAAATCGCAATTAGAAATGAGAGGAAGAAGTCTGACAAGACATTAGTAAGGCTTAACTGCACGCCATACCCCCCCCCCCCAACCTACATCCATTCAAACACAAGAAATCTGGGGCTCTGTTGATACACGACGGGGTGCAAATCACGGCGCAGCGGCATGGTACACACAAAGTTTGCAACTTGCAGATTTACAGACGGGCGCAGATGCCGTCCGAGCAATTGCAGAAGAAAAAACGACGCAGTTTTGGAATTTCCTGATGACGGTGTTGGCGTTGATTATTAGTTTCGGCTCCCTTGTATTATTCTCTTTTTCTTCTTCCTTTCCACCTCTTATGCATAGTCTTCTCATCCTCGTCCGTCTTCTGTTTCATTTCCGCTTTTCTCTCTCTTTCTTCTATCTCTTTCCTTCTCTTCTTCATATTCTCCACCGTTCGTGCCATGGGGCCAAGTACTCTGACAGCGGATAACAAGGAGAAAACCATTATGGTTGACACGTCACATCAAATAAGGAGGCGTGGCTGATGATACGTTTTTTCTGTATTATTTCCCGAGATGCAACGCAAGAATCTTGGATGTACGTAGGATCACTTACAAAACGACGGGCCGATGTATCAAAGAGCGCGAGTGTTTGCGAG
The DNA here is from genome assembly GCF_977035675.1 of Penaeus japonicus. NCBI lineage: Eukaryota > Metazoa > Arthropoda > Malacostraca > Decapoda > Penaeidae > Penaeus > Penaeus japonicus. Next base: position 15,327,749 of record NW_028234413.1, read on the forward strand.
TTGTTGCAGCGAGTCCGAACATGTGGTTTGTGGCCTTATATAGTGTCGTTTAATGTAGGGCTATTATGCCTCTGGTCGCATGCGCGTGGGTGCTTGTGCTATGCCTTCCTCGGCTCGCCCTCTCGACTGACCTTCTTCAATGTATTTTAAAACTTTTCTAGCACCATAACACATATCGCGCATACACTCATTTTGGTAAGAGATTGTATGGTGTATTTGTAATCGAGACAGGCAGAGAGAGAGAGAGAGAGAGAGAGAGAGGGGGGGGGAGGTGGCAAAGTTGCAGAGCATGAGGAAGGAGAGCGAAAGAGTTAAGAGAATGAGATAGAGAGAGGGCAAGGTTGCAGAGCAGGAGGAAAGAGAGCGAAAGAGTAAGTGAGGATGACCTCAGCCTTTCTGCAATGGACTGCAGGAATGGGCATACTGAACTTGTCCATATTCACCCATTGATTTACTTTCAGTTTCGCACTAATAATGTGAATGGCATTTAAAATATGTTTGCCTTTTATGTGTAACATTCCTTTTGTGTTTGTGGTTCCCTTTATTTTTTAACTGTTCTGTCTCTCCTTTTTTTCTGCTCTTCTCCCCCCTCCCTCCCCTCCCTCTCCTCGTGCCCAATCAGTTGCGGTCATCGCTCAGCTTCACCCGAATGGCCTCGCGGATTCGTATATTCGTTCGTGGTGTTCCCAAGGTGAGGGCGCCGTTGCTTCATCTCCCGCTTCTGAGCATCCTCGGTGGGTAGGGCATCTTTCCTGCCTCTCCGCTTCTC
>NW_028234413.1:15333517-15338517 GCF_977035675.1 Penaeus japonicus
AGGAGAATGGAAAGAAAAGAAAGAAGAATTAAAGATGATACGGAAAGATAACATTAACAATCGAAATGAAAAAGGTAAAAGGGAAGGAAACGAAAATAATAACACACAAAAAAGAAAAACAACAAGAGCTTGGGAAAGAGAAGAGGAGAATGATGTCAGACTCCAAGCAATTTGCCCAGTATCGGGAAAGGGACAAGGTGTGATATCTTGTCCCTTTCCCGATACTGGGGTTTGGGTCAGCCGGTCGGTCGCGGAATTCCACCGATAATTCGGTAATGATTGTCGTTGTCGATGTCGGGCCATGTCGAGGTTTGGGGGGAGACACTCGCGCGGAAACACGGACGAACGCGCTTCCTGTAAACAAGGGAACTGGCTTGTTTATCCGATTCCGAAAGACGGGAAATGTACGCGGGGTCCCACAGTCTGAGGAGTCGAAGGAAGGGGATTTCAAAGGTAGGTCACACATTTCGTGGTTTGAGAAGGAGGAAGAGAGAGGGGAAGGGGAAGGAGGGGGAAAGGAAGGGAAGGGGAAGGATTGGGAGGGAAGGAGAGGGAGGAGGGGAAGGACTTGGTGAAGTAGAGAAGGAAGAGAATGGGAGAGAGATAGAGTGGGAAGGGGAAGAAGAGATGTTAAGAGAGACTGAGAAAGGTATCAGACAAAAGCAAATTATTAGATAACTGATAAAGACTCCTAGTAGATAAATGATAACTACAAAAAACATGATAAATGTAGATGTCACGACCGATGTTTCCGCCGCGCTTTGACGACGGATGTTACGGGGCATGACATCACCGAGGCTGCACCTGACATAATGACAGTCAAGAGGAAAGAGATTAAAAAGGCGACGGACGAGTGAGTGATAAAGGAAAAGAAGGAAGATGGATCCCACTTAATTAGGGATAAGAAGTGGGTGTGGTCTCGCGAGAAGGAAGCTCTTGTATATTAGACAGATTTCTTGGAGAACAATGTAATACATATATTTTTTATTTCACTGAATGAAGGAAAAAGGAAGTGGCAACGATGGCAACAATTGTGGGAATGTTGCCACCTGGGTGAGTCTGGAAGGTGAGACGTGACACGACGTACGCACTTGTTCAATAGTTCACCCTGAGATGACTATTAATTCGTTGTTGCTTAAGAGATGGGTGGGAGGGAAGGGATGGGAAGGAAAGGAAAGGAAAGGAAGGGAAGGGAGGAGAAGGGAAGGGAAGATAGGGAGGAAAATAAGAAGTGGAGAGAGGAGTGGAAGGAAAAGAGAAAGTGGGGAGAGGAGGGGAGGAGAGGAACAGTGGAAGTGAGGAGAGGAGGGGGATGAAAAAGCATATTTGCATATTTGCAATGATTTTATAATGTAGACGATAGAACGACCGGTGAAATGAGGAGAAGATAGTGAAGATCAAGAATAGATAGAGATGAGATAGCTATTCAGGGAAGCAGAGGAAGGTAAAGTTGTGATGATGAATATTGATAATTAGTATTATATAAAGAAAGAAGGAAAGCGAGAGGGAGAGAGAGAGAGAGAGAGAGAGAGAGAGAGAGAGAGAGAGAGAGAGAGAGAGAGAGAAAGCAAGAATGAGACAAGAGACGATGAGATAAGTGAGATAAGTAGAACACGATGAGTTATGCGGTGCTCATTCATAAACCTCATCGCCGTGATCTATGACGTTATGCTAATTATCCTCCGCCTCCTCCAAGGGTTCCGTCTACCTCGGATCCTGCCCTGGATTCTCGGATGCACGGGGCCCAGTCGCCATTCTTTCGTCGGTGGGTTTAGGAGTCTGTTTAGCCCCATCTGTTTTTTTTCTGCTACTTTCTGTTTTTCGGGTTGTCTTCTACCTTGTTTCTTATTTCTTTGCTTCTAGTCTCCCTTCATTTTCTTTTTTATTGGCTTCTGTTTGTCTTTTGTGTACAGTTTTTTTTTTCTTTTTTCTTCTGTGTGCCTTCCGTCTGGCAGGTTTTCCCTCTTCTGATTGTCTTCTGCTTGTTTTGTGGTCGGTCAGTCTGTTTTGTCTGTTTTACCTGTCCGAGGAGAAATTATCCACCAGGCTATCTTTTCATCTTATGTGACTGATCATATCCAAGTCATAGTATTTTGGGTTGTGTATGGATTGAGTATGTAAGGAAAAGGGAGTACGTTAGTTCCCGCAGTGGCATAGGCCTTGTCCGATTGTGTAAAATGTGTGGGGCACGAACTAGTCCGTCTGCTGTCTGTGTTGCGTCTGCTTTTAAGGCCAGAGGAGGGAGGGGAGGTGGGAGAAGAGGGAAAGAGCAGCGAGAAGATGGGGATGGGGAGAGCCTCGAGAACACTCACTCACTCACTCACTCACTCACTCACTCACTCACTCACTCACTCACTCACTCACTCACTCACTCACTCACTCACTCACTCACTCACTCACTCACTCACTCACTCACTCACTCACTCACTCACTCACTCACTCACTCACTCACTCACTCACTCACTCACTCACTCACTCACTCACTCACTCACTCACTCACTCACTCACTCACTCACTCACTCACTCACTCACTCACTCACTCACTCACTCACTCACTCACTCACTCACTCACTCACTCACTCACTCACTCACTCACTCACTCACTCACTCACTCACTCACTCACTCACTCACTCACTCACTCACTCACTCACTCACTCACTCACTCACTCACTCACTCACTCACTCACTCACTCACTCACTCACTCACTCACTCACTCACTCACTCACTCACTCACTCACTCACTCACTCACTCACTCACTCACTCACTCACTCACTCACTCACTCACTCACTCACTCACTCACTCACTCACTCACTCACTCACTCACTCACTCACTCACTCACTCACTCACTCACTCACTCACTCACTCACTCACTCACTCACTCACTCACTCACTCACTCACTCACTCACTCACTCACTCACTCACTCACTCACTCACTCACTCACTCACTCACTCACTCACTCACTCACTCACTCACTCACTCACTCACTCACTCACTCACTCACTCACTCACTCACTCACTCACTCACTCACTCACTCACTCACTCACTCACTCACTCACTCACTCACTCACTCACTCACTCACTCACTCACTCACTCACTCACTCACTCACTCACTCACTCACTCACTCACTCACTCACTCACTCACTCACTCACTCACTCACTCACTCACTCACTCACTCACTCACTCACTCACTCACTCACTCACTCACTCACTCACTCACTCACTCACTCACTCACTCACTCACTCACTCACTCACTCACTCACTCACTCACTCACTCACTCACTCACTCACTCACTCACTCACTCACTCACTCACTCACTCACTCACTCACTCACTCACTCACTCACTCACTCACTCACTCACTCACTCACTCACTCACTCACTCACTCACTCACTCACTCACTCACTCACTCACTCACTCACTCACTCACTCACTCACTCACTCACTCACTCACTCACTCACTCACTCACTCACTCACTCACTCACTCACTCACTCACTCACTCACTCACTCACTCACTCACTCACTCACTCACTCACTCACTCACTCACTCACTCACTCACTCACTCACTCACTCACTCACTCACTCACTCACTCACTCACTCACTCACTCACTCACTCACTCACTCACTCACTCACTCACTCACTCACTCACTCACTCACTCACTCACTCACTCACTCACTCACTCACTCACTCACTCACTCACTCACTCACTCACTCACTCACTCACTCACTCACTCACTCACTCACTCACTCACTCACTCACTCACTCACTCACTCACTCACTCACTCACTCACTCACTCACTCACTCACTCACTCACTCACTCACTCACTCACTCACTCACTCACTCACTCACTCACTCACTCACTCACTCACTCACTCACTCACTCACTCACTCACTCACTCACTCACTCACTCACTCACTCACTCACTCACTCACTCACTCACTCACTCACTCACTCACTCACTCACTCACTCACTCACTCACTCACTCACTCACTCACTCACTCACTCACTCACTCACTCACTCACTCACTCACTCACTCACTCACTCACTCACTCACTCACTCACTCACTCACTCACTCACTCACTCACTCACTCACTCACTCACTCACTCACTCACTCACTCACTCACTCACTCACTCACTCACTCACTCACTCACTCACTCACTCACTCACTCACTCACTCACTCACTCACTCACTCACTCACTCACTCACTCACTCACTCACTCACTCACTCACTCACTCACTCACTCACTCACTCACTCACTCACTCACTCACTCACTCACTCACTCACTCACTCACTCACTCACTCACTCACTCACTCACTCACTCACTCACTCACTCACTCACTCACTCACTCACTCACTCACTCACTCACTCACTCACTCACTCACTCACTCACTCACTCACTCACTCACTCACTCACTCACTCACTCACTCACTCACTCACTCACTCACTCACTCACTCACTCACTCACTCACTCACTCACTCACTCACTCACTCACTCACTCACTCACTCACTCACTCACTCACTCACTCACTCACTCACTCACTCACTCACTCACTCACTCACTCACTCACTCACTCACTCACTCACTCACTCACTCACTCACTCACTCACTCACTCACTCACTCACTCACTCACTCACTCACTCACTCACTCACTCACTCACTCACTCACTCACTCACTCACTCACTCACTCACTCACTCACTCACTCACTCACTCACTCACTCACTCACTCACTCACTCACTCACTCACTCACTCACTCACTCACTCACTCACTCACTCACTCACTCACTCACTCACTCACTCACTCACTCACTCACTCACTCACTCACTCACTCACTCACTCACTCACTCACTCGCTCACTCACTCACTCACTCACTCACTCACTCACTCACTCACTCACTCACTCACTCACTCACTCACTCACTCACTCACTCACTCACTCACTCACTCACTCACTCACTCACTCAC
>NW_028234413.1:15343517-15368517 GCF_977035675.1 Penaeus japonicus
AGGGAAAGAGGAAGGGAGGGAGGGAGGGAGAGAGTGGGGGTGGAGAGGGCAGGAGGGAAGGGCTATTTAACACACCTCCGCCGTGTTGCTGATGGGAGCCAGCGAGGTTTTATGGTCACGAAGGGCAGACTAGGGGAAGCAAGCGGAAGAAAGGGGTAGAAAAGAAGAGGCGGATGAAGGAAGAAAGAGCATCCGAGGAGAGAAGGGAGAGGAAGAAGAAAAGTGACGAAAAAAAGGCGAATGCTTAACGACCTAAGAAATAGAGAGAAAAAACACAAAACGAACTTCCTGTGATAAAGGGACTATGGCTACTTTCTTCCTTGTTTACATATGTGACTAGAGGCGAATGAATGCGGTTCACATCATCACATCCATCATTCGAAGCACAACATCATCATCACAAAGTATACACCTACCCGTCATCTCGGGCACCAGCATCATGGGTTATATTATTCTGAGTAATAATTGATAGGGGCGTTTTTGAAAGTATGGATTTGGAATCAGGAAGATGAAAACAAGGATAAATGACATAGATTAAGGAGGCAGCCCCATCATCTCTTGACCAAACAGCCTGGTATCGCTGCCGCGTGGGTGGGCCTTCGTGAGTGATGTTCTAGAAAGCATAGAAAGTATTTTTCTTCGATTATTCCATTACGCTGTATCTTGTCCGTCGATCGGAGAAGGTTAGGCGTTGTTTATGGCGTTCTCTCCTGAGGGAATTTTAATGAAGGCGAGAGAGCAGCACGGTTTCTTCACCTCATGCACGTGTCGATGGCTCTCGGTGACGTGTTGCAGTGACGGTGTTGTCGCGCTGCCCAAGGCGTTGGTCGGCAAAGGGGAGTATGTTTAATGGACCTTGTGGGAAATCTGACGGTGACTAAAAAGCCCAGGAGAGAGGTGTGGAATGTGTGTGTTGTGGTCTTCTGTTAACCATATTGATGTCTGTCCATTGTGTCTGAGTGGGTAATGCTATTGACCTGTTCCGAGTGAGGCAGCTCTCTCTCTCTCTCTCTCTCGGAACTGTTCATTGTCTTCTCTAGTATTTTTCCCCCTCATGGTATAGAAATGAATACTAATGATTATTATTCTCTTTCTTTCCAGGTAAGTGTGCAAATCGTTTGACAGCGCCGGGGTGGTCCGACGTTTTTCGAGACGAGCGGAGCGTAAGTAGTACACAGAGGAGACTACCCGGGTGGAAGGCTATTACTCGGGAGGAGATAAGACGCGCCAGGTAGGAGACGTGGCCCTCGCGCCCGTCTATTGTGCTTGAGCGAGAAAAGATGAAGGATGCTTTCTTCTCAGACAAATTCGAGGTGAGATACACAACCGGATACGAACCGCGGGATATTCGCATAATTCACTTCAGTCAAAAAACTTGCCTGGAGGTGTTTTGAGACATATAAAAGTACTATTGTATTGAAATCACCCCCTCCGCACGCCATATAAAAGCGGGATATGTTACGAATGCGCGACCCCAGACACCCGGGACTCGTCAGCATCACAAAGGAAAGGAATATCCCCCACCACCCCCCCCCCCCCCTCCCCCCCCCCCCAACCACATGCGAGAAGAGGGAGAGAAGGAGAGAGGATTGAGGAGGGGGATGTATTGCTGGGTTAGGAAGGGGGAAGGGGGAGGTAAGGGAGAAAAGATGGAGGGGGAGAGGGAGAGTGGAGAGTAGAGAGTTAAGAGGAGTTAAGTAGAAGGTGAAAGGGGGCGAGGACTAGAGGAGTTACGAAGGTGTATTGGGGAAGGGAGAGGAGGTAGGGGGAAGGGGAAGGGGGAAGGAGGAAAGGGTCCCACGCCAAGAGCGATGGGATCCTGCGTGACCATTTGAATGACAATAGGGTGAAGTGAATTTTTTATTGTTGTCATAACGAGGCGAGACAAATGAACGAGACATACTGAGAAGCGGCGTGGAAGGGGTTAGTTAGAGTGCGTGAGAGAGATTCCTGACTAATGAACAGCCGTTTTTGTTTAGCTGAGTAAAAACCTGTGCGTGATCTTGTGATATATGTGTTGATGTTGTTACTGCCGAGAGAGAGAGAGAGAGAGAGAGAGAGAGAGGGGGGGGGGGAGAACGAGAACGATAAAGTGAGAGAGAGAGAGAGAGAGTGAGAACGAGAGAGAGAGAGAGAACGAGAAAGAGAGAGAGAGAGAGAGAGAGAGAGAGAGAGAGAGAGAGAGAGAGAGAGAGAGAAGAATACAGTAGCATAATGAATGCCTCAGTGTTAAGTCATGCAAGAGAATGACCCCACCGCACCCCAGCTGGAAACAGAGGGACTTTGAGAAAGGATGCTTAATGGGGGAGAGGAGGGGGGGGGGTAGAGCAGGTGATTCTAACTTGCTGACGATATCAATTATGCAACATAACAGGACGTGATCCGGCTCATTATTCCGCGACTTGACCTCAGGCCACCGTTATCTCACCTGGCATCGTTCGTCTCTCTCTCTCTCTCTCTCTCTCTCTCTCTCTCTCTCTCTCTCTCTCTCTCTCTCTCTCTCTCTCTTTCTCTCTCTCTTCTCTCATCTTTCTCTCGTTCTTCTTTCTTATCCTCTCTCTCTCTCCTCTCTTTCTCTCTCTTCTCCCTCTCTCTCTCTCTCTCTCTCTCTCTCTCTCTCTCTCTCTCTCTCTCTCTCTCTCTCTCTCTCTCTCTCTCTCTCTCTCTCTCTCTGTGTGTGTGTGTGTGTGTGTGTGTGTGTGTGTGTGTGTGTGTGTTTGTGTAGTATTTGTCAATAAAAAAAGGCGAATCGTAAGTCAATTTGCGTATATCGATATCTGTTTCTACTTTGCAAAATTTTAAAGCCAGACGTCTGAAACAACAAATAAGCAAAAATATAGACTTCAAAAACTATGAAAATTACGTAAGCACTCCTTAACTGGTTTTAGGCATAGGGCGGCCCTGTGATGGTCAGGTGGGCAGGACGAGGGCAAGGGGTCAGTGGCCCTTTGAAATGGGTAAGAGAGGACAGGAACTTTCTAAGTTTCTAAGTAATTAGTAACCCTTACGTCCCTTGATTGGCATGCTGGTGAGGGGGACTCGTAGCTCTTGCCAAGTTAGGATATTATAAAGGTGGTATGTATTTGCGTGAAAATTGTGCTTCGTGTGATGAATATAGCTTCTACTTGTGAGGGAGAGTTTAATGAGACGCGGGAAAGGAGGGAGGGTTTGTTCCTTCCCTTTTGGTAGGAGGAGTAGGGTTTTAGTGCATAATAATTGTCGTGTTTCCCTGCTGGTTTATTGCAAGATGGCTGTCATGTATCGAGTAATAATACGTCTTCCTAAAAAGAATTTTAAGACTAGTATCATTCTTAACGAACCGTTCTCTTTATTTCTTTTGTTTTACTCTCGCTTTCACTGCCTCCCTCCCTCCCTTTTTTTATCCCTCCCTCCTTCTCTCTCTCTTTCTCTCTCTCTCTATCTATCTCTCCCTCCCTCTCCCTCTCCCTCTCCCTCTCCCTCTCCCTCTCCCTCTCTCCCTCCCCCCCTCTCCCCCTCTCTCTTTCCCCTCCTTCCTCCCTCTCTCTCCTCTCCCCTCCCCCCTCCTCCCTCCCTCTCCTCTCTCCTCTCCCTCTCTCCTCTCTCTCCTCTCTCTCCCTTCTCCTCTCTCTCTCTCTCTCTCTCTCTCTCTCTCTCTCTCTCTCTCTCTCTCTCTCTCTCTCTCTCTCTCTCTCTCTCTCTCTCTCTCTCTCTCTCTCCCTCTCTCTCTCTCCCTCTCTCTCGCTCTCCCTCTCCCTCTCCCTGCACAAAGAAGTCTACAATAGACAGTGCGCATTGTAACCTTAACCGGAAAGAACATTTGTGATCGCATATCAAATGTCGTATCAGAGCGAGAGCAAACGATGAGGCCAGGTATTGACTAATGGCGCGCTTGGCAGGAGAGTACACTAACCGAGATTGGCAAACATTAACCCGGGTCGTCATGGAAATCAAATACCGATAAAATTAATCGCGACTTGATGGTACATATCACGTTTTTTAGCGCTGGGTTTAGGGCTGTACCCAATGCCTGCGGTTAGAGTTACTTTCTTTCATCTCTTGTCTTCCGTATTATTTTTTTCTTTTTTTTACTTTGGCTCTTTTCTTCTGCTTTGTTGTCTGTTATGTTTGTTTTAGCAGTCTCTTATTTGCTTCTCTTCTTCTTTCTTTTTCGTTTCCCTTTCGTTTGTTTTTAGCCTTTTATTTTCTTCTCGTCTTTTTCGCTTCCCTTTTGTTTATTTGTAGTCTCTTATTTTCTTCTCTTCTCTTCCTTTCCCGATCCTTCCGTCCCCACACCTCCTTTTCTCCCTTTACGATTTTTCTCCTTTTCTTAAAATTCTTCATGCTTCTATGAAAAAAATAGAGAAGGTATTCTAATGCTATTCTATTTTGATATTCTCAATTTTGATGAATTAATGATACTGATTTACTATTTTGATGCCCGGATGTATGTAGGTTCATACGTGCTTATATCTAATATTATGAAATTTGATAACTAATGGATGATACAAAAAAAATACTAGTTTAACATCCGTGTGTGTGCATGATCGTCTGTGCACACGGCGCATATCTACGCCGTGATATGAGAGTAACCCATTTGTGAAATAGATCAACGTGTCTGTGCAATTCTCCGTGTTTGTCTTCGATCGCCTTTCCAGCGACGGGCGTGCGGCGAGAGGAGGCCCTAGAGTCAAAGGCGTGACGTATTCGATTACCGATCAGAAAGTGATTCTCGCCCGCTTCTGTTTCTGTTGTCTGTTTGCTTGTGTGTGTTTGTGTCTGTCTGTCTGTGTGTATGTGTGTTTCTTGGTGTTTCTGTGTCTGTTTACGTCTCTTGTCTGTGTGTTTTTGTGTCTCTTTGCCTCTCTGTATCTCTCCGTGTCTTGTTTGTATCTGTCTGACTGTTGCAATACGGCCGATCGAAGGCAGATCTCGACGGTGTATCAACATGTACTTCCTTTAATCCTTCGGGTACAACAAGGCAATTAATTGTAAAGAGGAGCTATTAAGTTCCCCCTCTCCCTTCCTCCCCCCCCTCCTCACCCAGGAGTTTATAGCATGGTTGCCGTATGTGTGTCACCGACAGGAAGATGTTGCGTCATTGCTTCGAGATTCGTGTTGCATCTGTTCGTTCCTTCTTCCTTGCTTCTTTGCAATGAGTGATTCTATGGACACAATGGGTTCGCGTTGCTTGTCATCTTATTTGTTTTTATTTTCTTTCTTAATATTTTGCCTCATAATTGTATCTTTTCTCACTTGCTTTTAATTGTTTCCTCCTTTATTTTATTTGTTTTGTTTGCTTTTTCATCTTGTGATAAGTAACGGTTCTCGTTTTTTTGTTTTTTGTTTTTGTTTGTTTGTTTCCTTAACGAAGACATTTTTCATTGTTATAGTCTCGTGGAAACAATTTTTCTATGCCTTTTTAGTTAGTTTTCATTTTTAAAATTAGATTCGCAGCCTTATCAATACATTCTTTCAGTATGTAGTGTCTATCTACATACACACGCACATGCGCACATAAATGAACACGCACATGCACACACACACGCACACACACACACACGCACACACACACACACACACTCACACACACACACACACTCACACTCACACTCACACTCACACTCACACTCACACACTCACGCACACACAAAAAAAAACAATAACAAGTAATATAGCCCTGGACAACATTGCCTTAATTCCTCCTCCCCCCCCCTCCCTCCTGGCCTCACCCACCTCCGGTTGACCCGATAACCCAGTTTGCTTGCATCCCGGACTGTACACCTCAGCCCAGCTTCTTTGTCCCTTGAGAGAGAGTTAATTGAACGGGGCCCATTCTTGCCGCCCCGGAGTAACTGGACCGTAACCTTGGGAGGGCAGTAATGTGCGCGCGAAGCTGTCCTTGAGACCGCATTTAAGCGCAGCCGGACAGATACCTCCTTTGGTATCCCCTTCCCCTACCTCCGTGGTACTCCCCCTCCCCTTCCTCCGTGGTACTCCCCTTCCTCTACCTCCGTCGTGCGCCCTCCATCCCCTACCTCCGTGGTACGCCCCCCATCCTCTACCTCCGTGGTACTCCCCCTCCCCTTCCTCCGTGGTACGCCCCCCATCCTCTACCTCCGTGGTACTCCCTTTCCCCTACCTCCGCTGTACTCCGCTTCCCCTACCTTTGTGGTACACCCCTACCCCCGTGGTACTCCCCTTCCCCTACCTCCGTGGTACACCCCCCTTCCATTCCCTACCTCTTTGGTACACCCCTATCTTAGCCTCCTTGGAATTCCCCTACCTCTCTGGTATCCCCTCAACCTCCATGGCACTCCCCCTTACATCCCCCACCTCATGGGTGCCTGTGTCTGATGCTCATGATCACTGAAGGAGGAGGAGGGGGGGGGCGGAGAGGAGGGGGAACAAGAGGGGCAGGAGAGGTAGGCGGTGAGTAATGGATAAGGAAATCTAAGCTGAAGGGGCGTGACTCACTGTCTCGCGTGGTTTGAGAGTATAGGGAAGGATGATAAAGTATAAAAAAAAATGTGTGTGTGTGTGTGTGTGTGTGTGAGTGTGTGTGCACGCACGCATGCGAATATCCAAGTATGTAATTACATGCGTGCGTGTGATTGTTTTATGCCCATTCTTGAGTTTATGAAATGAATTTGCACGTTTCAGCGTCCGCGTGGTTTACCCGAGGTGCGGAAGGCGAGATGTCGGAATCTCGCTCACCTTGGGAAACCGTCGGAGATGGAGCAGCGGGAGGAAAGGGGTAGGAGGGTAGGGGAGGAAGAAGGGGGGGTCAAGGGGAAAAGAGGGGCGGGGGAGGAGGGGAGATGGGGTAGCGTGTTGTCCCGTTCATATAATTGTCTCTCGTAAGACATGGAAGGGTGTATGTGTGGGGCAGTGGAGTGGGGAGAGTGAGAATAGGGAAGGGGATGTGTCTATGTCTGAGGGGAGAGGAGGAGGTAGAGGTAGGGGGGTAATGCTCTTTTTCTCGATCCTGTTTATCCCGGGAGGTTGTTTCTTGTCATTGGGCAGTAATGACTCTTTTTTTTCTAAGGAGGTTAATGAGTTTCGTTTCATTTACCTGTATTGTTTACGATGTGGCTGTTCCACTCCTTATGTTTTTTTGTCGTTTTTTTTTGGTAATTGCCAAAATTGCCTTGAAATGCGTTCGGCCTTATCTCTTCTATCTTTCGCGTCGAGACAAATATTTGAGGTTTTGCGAACGCGTCCTTGCTTGATGGAATAAGCCGTTCATCTCGCTCTGCATTCTATTTTCGTTGGCTTCTTTGCTCTGGTTATTAGCTCATAGTTTACCGTTACTCTCCGTTAGCATTCTTTGGCGACAGGACAGGGTGAGTGACAGGTAGGACGAGGGTGAGGGGGAGGGGAGGGTATAGAAGAGGAGGAGAAAGGAGGAAGAGACGAAGGAAAACAAATAACTAAAATGAGGAAGAAAGAGAAAAAAAGAAGAGAAGGAGAGGGAACTGAATCTGAAAAGTGGGGGAAAGAAAGGGAAAGTAAGAGAAGGAACTTTATTCCCCGAATTCCCCATCCCTCGACATTCCATCACGACGCTGTGTCTTCCTTCCTGGATGTGTTTGTATCGTGATGTCCGGAGACTTTGAATAGTCTCCGGCCGGGGGAGGAGGGAACGCCGGAAGTGGAGGAAGGAGAGGAAACGAGCCAAGACTTTGAGATGAATGGATGATCGTGGTGAATATTTATTTGTGTAGCGAAGGATGGATGTAGACATGCGTGGAGGAGACTCATGCTTAACGATTATGCTACCGATAGATTACGGTTTATTGCTTCATTTTGCCGATTAATCATTTATCTTTGTAAGGGTTTCTTCGTCTTTTCTTGACTTTTCCGCCAACAGATTTTACCCCCAACGCACGTACGCACATGGGTAATTATTAGATCCCGCAGAGAGATCGCACGGCGTCCTCCACGTGCCAACCCACCTCACGTACCGCCCGCGTGAGAGCCTGTTCACAATTCTTGCGTCCCCGCCAAGTGTCTCATACTTACTTATGGAAGCGCCGCTCCGGTCTCTCATTATCTCGCTACTTTCAGTCCCGTCTGGCCGTTCACGCGAGACGCCGACGTCGTCACGGAGATGGTGGCGAGGGAGAAGGGCGTGGACGTGGAGGGAGGGAGGGAGGGAGGGAGGGAGAGTGGGTGGGTGGGTGGGTGGGTGGGAAGGAGGGAGGGAAGGAAGGAAGGAAGGAGGGAGGGAAATATTATGAAGAAAAGTGCACAACAAGAGAGAGAGAGAGAGAGAGAGAGAGAGAGAGAGAGAGAGAGAGAGAGAGAGAAGGGCGTGGACGTGAAAGATGAAGGTAGAAAGGGAGGGAGAGAAAAGGGCGTGGACATGAAAGGAGGGAATGAGGAAGGGAGGGAGGATTGTGGGAGAGAGAGAAAGAAGGGAGTTGGCGTGAGGCGGAGGGTGGGAAGGTGCTTGAGGGTTCTTTGCAAGCAGGTTATCAAGTGAAGGCGATGAGGTGTCTGGCTGTGATGATAAATATTTGTGTTCGAAAGTTTTATAGTTATGTTCTCTCTCTCTCTTTCTCTCTCTCTCTCTCTCTCTCTCTCTCTCTCTCTCTCTCTCTCTCTCTCTCTCTCTCTCTCTCTCTCTCTCTCTCTTCCTCTCTCTCTCTTCTTTCTCTTCCTCTCTCTCTCTTCTCCTTTCTCTTCTTTCCTCTCTCCTCTCCTCCTCTCCTCTCTCTCCTCTCTCTCCTCTCTCTCTCTCTCTCCTCTCTCTCTCTCTCTCTCTCTCTCTCTCTCTCTCTCTCTCTCTCTCTATCTCTCTCTCTCTCTCTCTCTCTCTCTCTCTCTCTCTCTCTCTCTCTCTCTCTCTCTCTCTCTCTCTATCTCTATCTCTCTCTCTCTCTCTCTTTCTCTCTTTCTCTCGATGTAACACCTGTCAGTACATCGGTACAAGAACGATAGATAATCACAAAATCAGGAGTGAAGTGAAATGTATGTATGGAAGGTGGTAGATAAACAACCCGATACGTCACCTTCCAAGTACATGTGTGTCTGTGCATGCGCGCGTGTGCGTGTACGATGACGTGATTGTACCGAAAAGGGAACCCGTCTGTACATACATATTTTATACGCACGCCAAATTCGGTGAACAGATCTCACGAGGTGTTCGTCAAGACCTATGTCATGACACCTTTTTTTATATCTCAGTTGGGAAGGACGCTCGGATTTCCTACGTGCCCTACGCCGTGTGTCCTACGCCGGTCTTTAGGATGGTGAGGGAGGGGGGGCAGAGGGGGCGGAGTGGGGAGTTCAGGGTGCTTCGGTCGTCTTGCGGTTTGATTGAGGGTCGTGAGTCACTTCTCAAGGAGGAGGGTCGTTGTCCGTGGACATTGTGGTTGGTGTCGGAAGGAAGCGATGTCATTTTATATGTGGGGGGAGGGGGGAGGAGAGGAGAGGAAGGGGGAGAGGGAAATAGGGATGAAGGGAGAGAGAGAGAGAGAGAGAGAGAGAGAGAGAGAGAGAGAGAGAGAGAGAGAGAGAGAGAGAGAGAGAGAGAGAGAGAAGCATGAGGGGATGGGTGGATGGTAAAAGGTAGAGGTAAGAATAGGGAGGGAGAAGAGGGAAAATTAGCAAGAACGTAGGGGTAGGAGTGAAAATAGAAGGAGAGGGACTAATAGGAGTGGAAAAAGAAGGCCAAGAGGGAACAACAAGGGTTTAACAAGAGTGGGTAATGTAGGGACGCGGCGGCCGCCTCTTTCGCCTTCTATGATTTGCTGTTGACGTGTTTTTACGTCCCATTGTTGGCCTCGGGATGATCATAATTACCCGACCGCCGCCGTGGCTGCTGCTGCGGCTGTGGTATCTTTTTTTCTGTTAATCTATATTTTCGTCTGTGTTTTATGTTATTTTCCGTTGTCTTCCTCTTTTCTTTTTTCTTTTATGTTTCTTTGATATTTCTTCTATCCTTATTATTGTTATTATTTTTGTCTCTGTCTCTTTACCGTTGTATATTTATTGTTTTTTTCTTCAAATACTCTCTTCATATTCCATCATTTCGTCGCATTGTTTTGCTCTCTGCTTTCTTTCTTTTCTTCTTCTGTTGTTCTTCTCCTGTTCCCTGCCTCCTTCCCTCCCCTTTTTGCATCTCTCTCTCCTCTTCCTCTTCCGTTATGACCTACGGACGCGATAGCGCAGCAACCGTGTTTGAGCTACGTAGTGCATATCCCCCCTCCATCCCTTCCCCCTTGTCTCCTCCTCCCCCCTTGCCTCCTTCCCTTTCCCCCTTGCCTCCTCCTCCACCCTCCCCGTCCCCCTTGCTCTTTTCCCCTCCCCCACCTCCTCTCCCCCTTCCCTCCACTACCCCATTCTCCTCCTCCTCCTCCCCCCTTGTCTCCTCCCCCTTCCCCCTCCCCTCCCCCGCAAAGCCGTGTCGTGACAAGGTGGAGGCAACGGGGCGCACTGCCTGGGAACCCAACCCCTCCTTCCTCTTTCCTTCAGACGCACGCACACTAAGTTCTTCCTTCTTGAAATTCACATTATTAATATCTTTATATGTATCTTTCTTTTTTTTCCTCTTCTTTATCTTCGTCTTTGTCATGCTAGGCTTTTCGTCATATATGTTTATTGTTGTTGTTATGATTGATATTATTATTGTTATCGTTATTATTGTCGTTATTTTTATTATATTTGTTATTATTATTGTTATTGTCCTCTCTCACACTACTCTTTGCCTTTCATGCTTTTTTTATTTCCTTGACTTGTCTTTCTGTTTCTAGGAACTATATTTTTACCATTTTTTTTTACTTGGGTGTTTATTTGGTGTTATTGATGTGTAATTTGAATATGTAATATATTTTCTCTCTATTGTTATTCTTATGTGTATGTTTAGTGATCTCGGTAGACATATTTGATGATATTCTGATTTTTTTTCTGACATTGAGATAGTATAACAAGAATTACTACTACTAATGATGATTATGATAGTGATAATATTAGTTATGATATTGATACTACTACTATTACTACTACTACTATTACTACTACTACTACTACTACTACTACTATTACTACTACTACTACAAAATACTACTGAGTAAAATTATCACATTTACCATCATTGTTATTACTAGCATTGTACTTTCTGCAATCGCGCAGCATGACTGATAAAGACGATTCTTGAAGACGGAGAGCGTTTTCTTGACCAGCCAAGAAACATCCAGCCTGTAGTCGTGAGTCCAATTTGCTCACGTGATTCACACAACGTATTCATCCGCGCTGAACTGAACCCGACCAGTCAACTAACCGTAAAAGTTGACTTCGTTTTCTTATGACTTTCTAAGATAAAAAAGAATCGAATAACACGGAAACATTTTTTTAGGGTGGTTTGGGGGATAATCTGGTTCATTGCATCGTGCGGCTGATTAAACCGTGTGCGTGCATGTTTGAGTGTACGAACACGGGTGAACACATGTGCTAAGGTGATTGCGCGCGTTATTTGTGTGTATAACTGTACGAGGTTCGTTAATTTCACTCCCTCTACATTGTAGTCGGTTTCGCAACATTGGCTCTTGATGGACCATAAATGGATGCAAGTATTTATGCTTGCTAATCGAAAGCAAGCATTTTGCAGAGCGATAATGAATGAGAAACAACTAATGCGAACGTAATGGCGAGCACTTTCGCTGACTGTGGGCGGGTGGGTGCGGGCCGCGACCTCCAGCGGCGGCGGGTACCTGAGTGAGGCAGCTCCCCGCCCGTCTCACTTGCCTTACATTTTCAGTTGTGTGTCAACCCGCGGCAGGAACGGACGCACGAGCCCTCTCTCCCTGACCACTGTCACGTGACTCTCCACCCGTCACTTCTACTTTTGGACTTGCTCACATGAACTGTTGTATGTGATATAGTGACTTTGTTGTGCACACGTCCCCTTCAGGTGTGCTAACTGATAACTACCTACAGTGTGTTGAAGTCTCTAGCAAGTGCTTATTGCTAGTGTGATACTTTCATTGATTTTTTGCGATGTGTAGCCAGTGATGGTGGATCGTGTGCCAGTGGCGAGCCGTATATGTGCCGGACTTAGCAGTGCCTTACGCATGTGTAGCATTCGCATAAGAGTTTACCCCGTGTGTGACATGTGGGTGCGTCGGTGAGTGGCGGGATGCGAGGCGGAGCCCTCTGCGTGGCGGGACCGGGGGAAACATCCCTCACCCGCGTCTCACCTAGGATCCGCCAACTCCAAGATCGCCTGATGGATTCCCTGCCCTGCGACGGCGCCTGGGAGTGCCTCTCCCCGGCGCAGAGGGAAGCCATCTTGTCCATCCACCGCATGCGTACCGCCTCTACCGATGACTCGAGTGAGCACGGCGAAGGCGGCACAGGGAAGGGCCACCGAAAGGGGCGCGCGCAGGGCATCCCTCGCTTCATCCGAAGTCGTAGTTACGACGACCGTCTGGAGAGCGAAACGGACGACTCGGGCGTGCGAGGCGTCAACGGCACGAGCAGCGGCGCCACCAGCCATAACAGTCACGAGGACGACTCCAGCGATCCCGGGGTCAAGAGAGGCGGCAGGTTCGCCAAGGCTGTGAGTGCCGACAGGGCCACGAGGCGCGATGTTAAAAATGACTTTCACGAGATGAACAATGTGAAAAACATCCGCAAATCCGAGGTCACGAACGGCCTCGGCAATGTGAACAAAATAATAACGAAACAGATGAATAAGGCATCTGCCATGCCCACAGGTCCATCCAACATCACGCTGGACTGCCGCAATGTCCACGGCGAAAAGAGGAGGCGTTCCCGCATTGACGTGGACGGGCCGTTCCGAGAGGGCAGCGCCGAGAGGAACCTGGAGGCCGAGTCCCCGAGGAGGGCCGCCCCAGGCAGTGACTCGCAACAGACGAGAATCGGTCTAACGAGAAGGAACATTTTAAGTGAGACTTTCGAGAGTGACTCAAAATTGCATTCTCTCAAGGAGCTAAAGGAGACAGCTTCGTCAGAAGAGTATGACAGTGGAGTGAACTTTAAGAATGACGATAGTATGGACGAGTATGTGAGAGACCGTCAGAATGGTGGCTGTGACTTTAACAATGAATTCGAGTCCGATCGAACGCCGAGGAGTGACAGCACGTCCCCTTCCGCGCAACGTAAGCGTGAGCGGTCCACGGACCGGTTACGTACGAAGGGAGACGACCTCACCACAAGGAAAGCCTCAGCGGAGCGTGACCCCTTCGGAGGCTGGGACAGAGATCAGGACAAAAACAGATCCCGCGAGAGGGAGGTCAGGTCAGCGATGGCGTCGTCCCATGACAAGCAGGCGTACCCCGAGAGGCCTAAATCAACTAAGCCTAACGGAGAGCCTCTCAAGAGCAACATGAAGGTCGCCTACGGTGCCAAACTTAACTCGTCGTTCGATTACCGAACCAATCTGAACCAGGATCAGCTGAACAAGTACAGCAGCAATTGGAATAATATGATCCTAAACAATGATGTTCCTATTAAACCCTCGAATGCTCCTGCCGTGACGCCGCAGGCCGCTGGGCGAGAGGCACGATTTGCTAAAAACGCGCCGTCGGGAGCTCTCGTCCGCAGCACAGGTAATCTAGCAAATAAGTCAGCTGTTGTAGCTCAGGTCAAGAAAGGTGACCCAAATAACTGGATGATGGGAGCGGATCCCAGAAGAACGCCAAATCCCAGTCAAGACAGATCCGCCGCCAGCAATACGTCCGCAAAGAAATACGTCCGCAGCAAGAGTTTAGACCGCAAGTACTTGGACGAGGACACCAGCGAGGAGGAGAGCGACTTCGAAACTCGCCGGAGAACCGACCGAGTAAGGCGGTACCAGAGAGCCAACCAGGACTGGGAGGTCGGGCGCCCTCACGGGGGAGACGAGAGAGGGCGGCAGCGGATGCGGGAGAACGATTCGCCGAGGAAACCCAAGGCGAAGAGTGCTTGGGACCTGTCGGGGCAGTCTCGCAACATACGCGACGACTTCGACGAGTTCGAGGACGTTGGCTTCCGGACCAGGAGCGACTTCAGGAGCAGGTGGCAGAGTGAGGACAGTGACGTCACGAGGCACAGGAAAACGAGTGAGAACAGCGAGTTCGGCCGAATGCAGTGGAATCGCCGGAGTTGTGACTTCGAGCTTGACTTCCCCGCTGAAGAGCTGGACCGGAAATCGGGCGATAAGGATTTCGATCGAAAGCGCTGGTACCGACGCAGTTGCGATTTAGACCTCGATTTCGATCTCCATCAAAACCGACAGCGGAGGGAAGTTGAGTTCGATACCGAGTGGGGGCGACACACGCTCGAAAACTGCGACGAATTCGAATCCGAGTTTGTAAGTGGAAAGGGAAAAAGAAGTCGCTCGCGCATCGCAGAGCAGCAGCTGATGACCATGGAGATGCATGCAAAGGGCAAAGGCAGAGGCGAAGATTTGCGGGGCGACAAGAGAAGACCCGACGACGAGAAGGGCCGCCGGACGCGCGCCGAAATCGAAAGTGGTCGAATGACGCGTTTAGACGACGTAGACGACCGCCGGCTACGTCTGGACGACGAACCCGTCCGCCGCGTCCGGATGGAGGACAACGGTCGCCGCACTCGCCTCGAGGAGCACTATCGCTCCAAGACGAGCATGGGCCACTACGGGAGGGAAAAGCGCGAGAGGAGCCGCACGCCGCACCTCCTCCGGGGTAAGCTACGTCTCCTAAAGTCCATCCTGTCCTTCTAAACTGCCTCTGCTGTTGCTGCTGCTGCTGCTAAGGGACATGGCGGTGGCGGTGCTAACTCCTCTCGCTACGCCCTGCGCGACGCGGCGCTCCTGACATTCCTGCAGAATCTGGCTTGACCTCATCTACAAAAGAGAGAAAAAATATAAACTTCAACGACCTGCAACGGCAGCCACGGAAGCTAAATTGCAAGACTTCCTGTGGCTGTGGCAGCTGCTTCCAGACTGTATTGGCAAAAATATTAATAATTCTTCGGGGATTGCAATTGGCAAGACAGCTGCTTCTAGAAGTTATTTTTCCTAGTGAGACAGCTGCTTCAAAATTCTCCCTTGGTAACACTGCCGCTTTGTAGTTGTGTTGGCAAGAACCGCTTCGGGTTTGGTGTTGGTGAAACATTGGGTGTTGAAGTGAAACGAAAAAGGAGCCTTTTGGTCGAATCGAAACGACGCCGTATTTTTTATATGTGTGTGAAAATAAAGGAAAAAAAATATTCCCTGTTAATGCAGAAAAAACACGGTGTAACGTACAGTCAGACGAAACGATTTACTCGACAGTTTATTCGTATATGAATTCGATACGGGATAAACTGAAAATTTCGGTAATACTTTGTGTCTAGTGAAAGTGGTACAAAGGAAGACATTTGTAAAATATTGTTACATACCAAAAAGAATGTTTAAAGAACAAAGTTTTATACAAAAATAAATATATTGAACATAAATTCTTATATAGGTATATGAGAATGGTGTACATAAAAAATCCTATATATAACTGTGATGTTTACTGACGTTGCATATATGATTGTAAGATTTTGTGTCACTGTGACTTTTTTCGTCTCAAAATGACAAATATGCACATTTTTCTCGTTCTTTTTTCTCACTTTGCTAAAAAAAAACAAGTAAAGGTTGTAGGTTTTGAGTGGGAGGGTCTTCTCTCTTTTCCAATTTTTCCGTTTTGATATTTTTTCTCGGGTGGGGTGAAGAAGACCGTTCGGGTAATTGTCATGCATTTGGGATGTGCCTCTGTCATTTGTGTGCAGATTGTATATAGATATTTTTATTTTATATATGTGTGGGTGGGGAATACACCCATATATGTTCGTATTCAATATATATATTTGTATATGAATATGTTTATATGTATATGTATATATATATATATGTATATGTATATATATATGTATGTATGTACACACACACACACACACACACACACACACACACACACACACACACACACACACACACATATATATATATACATATATATATATATATATATATATATATGTATATATTTATATATGTATGTTTGTATTCATCTATCCATGTATCCATATGTTTGTATTTGTTAGTTTATGTGTGTGTTTATGTTTATAAGAATATATACACATACATATTCATATACATGTGCATTCACATCCACATACATATATATATATATATATATAAATACATACATGTATACATACATACATACATATACATGTATACATATATACATATACACACACACACACACACACACACACACACACACACACACACACACACACACACACACACACACACACACACACACACACACACACATACATACATACATACATACATATATACATATACATATATATATATATATATATATATATATATATATATATATATATATATATATATATGTATATATATATATATATATATATATATATATATATATATATATATATATATATATATATATATATATATATATATATATATATATATATGTATATATATACACATGATTTTGTATATGCCATGACCATCAGTCACCTGGTGCTTCGTGTACTACCTATGTTAGCACTTTCTCATGTATCGTGTACATAGAAATTGTTCATTTCTGATGAATGAAAAATATATGATTTCACCCTCATAATCCTTTTGTGTAATAGTGTATGAGCCATGTATCAGTGTATCATATGTAGAGATTTATCAATATATTGTTCCGGTACCCAGACACATTGTCTCTTTGCCCTTCGTTTAGCTTGTACAGATTTGTGCAGTAATTCCCAACTGAGTTTAAGATAATGAGCAAGCACCAAATACCTATGTTAGAAATGGAGAATGGAGTCCTCATTGAAATTATGGAATGAAAGTATAATGATTAGTTATGATTATGATAGTGCTATTGAGATTTATATTGATAATATTAATAATAATAACAATAATAATGATAATGATAATAATGATGATAGTAATGATAATCTTGATCGTGAAACTAATAATAATTGTAAAAATTATAATGATGGTAAAATCCCATAATTGTATTTATGCTGCGGGTTTACTTATATGATATTAACATGAAATAATGCTTTCAATATTTAGAATAAAGCCGTTGTATGAAATATACAATGTCGGTTAGTATATAAGTCTTCCCAGCTGTGAGAAATCTACTTTCCATGTGGATTCAGCAGATAACAGGATCCCGGTGTGGCTTAATGCTAGTGATTCACACAAACTCCACTCGCGCGACCGCTGTTTCATGGGGGAACTTGGCTGTGATGCACAAGGCTTCCTTTCATTCAGATGCTCCTTCACTCTTGGCCATTTTTTTCTCTGTTTTTGTAAAAAAAAGTAAAGATAAGAATTGCTAAGATGTTGAATAAGCAGTTTTGTAGATATATATTCTCTTTTTCTATAAAAGCTAAAGAAGATCATAATCTTAATGATTAAAATAATAAAGATGATAAATGATTATTATCGCCTGATGACCAGGATGACTGGACGTGAGGCAGTCAGACCGCGAGTTAGAAATCTAGATATTACAGTTTACGTTCACTACATAACGTAAATGTTGAAAAATATAGTGTAAATACTATTCACTCGGCTAGTATCAGGATAAATTGCAGTTACAAAATATACATCCCAGGAAAAAATATAGCTTCTTATAAACCACTATCTTCTTTGGAATACAATGAAAATGCAATAGTTTTGATATTTTATTTACACTTTATTTGAATATACATTAGACTATCTCCACAAACAAAAGAGGTTCATGTAATGATAAAAAATAATGACAGCCGATTCCTAAAAGATCCTCCGTCCTATTATGTATCCAAAGGAAAGGAAGGAGGAGGGGAAGGAGAATGAGAAGGAGAAGGACAGGCGAAGAAGGAGGGAGAGGAGGAGGGGTAGCCCACCTGACCCGGTCTCCGCACCCCACGAGGTGACAGCGGTATGTTTTGCCGCCTGGGGGAGTCTTGGGTGGGGTAGCAGGGGTCGAGGGGGGGTGTTGCTAAGACTAGTCCTGGCCCAGTAACGGGACACGCAGGAGGGTGGGAAGGAGAGGATAGGGTACGGGAGGAATGGAGGTGGGGGAGGGGGAGGGGGGAGTAAGGGTGAGCCAGGCCACACTCAGGTAACTTGTAATTGAGGAAGTGGTACGATATTTGCACCCTCCGCTCCCTCCCCCCCTCTGCCTTCCACCCTCCCTCTTTCTCACTCCTCTTTCCATTTGTGATCCTTTTTTATTCTCAGTAAAGAGATTTAACCCTGTTTCTTTTGACTGTATGACCTGCTTTTTTTTATCATATTAGTGCATATAGACTAAAGCTTCTTTGTAAACTCTCGTGATTTGTATACTTGTTTATCTTTGATTGTTTATATAATTTTTGTCTGTATTCATTCATTCGTCTGTCTGTAGTGTACATTCAGTGTTGTGTCCACTCATCGGTCAAGGTGATTTGGGTCACTGTGCCTCGGTTCTTCCTGTCACCTCTCGTTACTATTCCTCCTTCTTCTAGTTCTCCTCCTCTGCCTTCTACATCTTCTTTTTCTCATTCTTCTTCTTCTTCTTCACAGCAAAACAAATTATGTAGTTAAGATAAGCCCCGAATATACAGGAAAAATAAGGATTTGTTACGAGAAAGTAAAACAGACCAGAAGGATATTTCAAGTGTAGTTAGGATCATGAGGTTAAAGATCCTTTCCTCCTTCAGGGATCTTAGTAGTACGTCTTCGCTTCGAGATAATTTCGGTAAATATCGCCTCCTTTCCGTAGTCATCCGTAGGGAATTTAAATATGGGAGGACGATATCCACGTACTGTGACTTAAAAAAGTGATATGGGCAGAATTTAATACAAAATTCAGGTAGTCCGTTATCTGTAAAATCTCTCACTCGGTCCTCATCTCACACCGCTGCCTTACGCTACCAAGGCGGTGCCGCAATGGATCATGATGACGTCTAATGATGACACGTAATCTCGCCACTGGGTTGTCGGGAGCTGCGCCGACGCCTTCGTAAATGCCATCGAAGCGCGGAAGGGGCGGCTCCTTCTGACGGCTCCTGTGCGCAATGGTTGTCGGATCCTAAGGTCATCCTCCGCCGGCCTTCCGTGCGCAGGGCTTCTCGTAAGAAGGAGCTGGGATGTTGAAGGTGGTTAGATAGGCCTGAGTGGGACGCGTGGCCGCACTACGCCCTGTCATTACTGGCTCTCGCTTGTCCCGATCACCTTGGATCTGAATGAGAATGCTCGCTCTTTGCCCAAGTGAGCGGAGGAATTTGCTCCGCTGTGTGTGTGTGTGTGTGTGTGTGTGTGTGTGTGTGTGTGTGTGTGTGTGTGTGTGTGTGTGTGTGTGTGTGTGTGTGTGTGTGTGTGTGTGTGTGTGTGTCTGTATCTATAGATAGATAGATAGACAAATAGACAGTAGTCATTATGATATAAAGTACTGTAAAGACATTACAATATAACATCAAGTAGAGCGAATTATAGCCTACGAAGACACGTTATATGGATAACGAATCCACGCTATGGAGGCACGTTACCCGCCTTCTTTATCCCGTTAGGGCTTGCTTGCTAACAATAGATGCGTTGTTTGGCTCGCATAGACCGTTAAGTGACACGCTGAAGTGTGGTTTCAGTTTATGCTTTGTGTTCTTTAATGCGTTTAGATATTGAACGTCAGTAGTATTGGATCCCTTATGTGGACTCCTTTGCTGTGTCAGTCTCTTGAGGAACGATTGTAGTTTGTATGTTACCATTAAGAAAAAAAAGGAAAAAAAAGTCCGCTACAGTTTACATCCTGCCTCTGGGGTAGGGGAGGGGGGGTCGCGGACGGGGTAGTAGTAGTGGTAGAAACATTACGAAAGGCAGCATTGTATTGCGTGGCGTTTTGTGCAGGGAACAATATAGCTGAGGGAGACAATGTACGTTTCCCGGCGTCTGGCTCCGTCGGCTTCCTGCGCAAAAGGGGGCGTGGTTTACATTACCCCCCACCCCACACCCACACCCTCCCACAACCACCACCTATGCCTCTCCTCTCGACCTCCCCCACCCCACCCCCCTACCTGTGCCTTTCCTCTCGACCTCCCCCACCCCCCTACCTGTACCTCTCCCCTTGACCTCTCCTCCCCCCCTACCCCTCTTTCCACCCCCTTCCCACCCCCTTCCCACTTGTCTCCCGCTCATGCATCATCATCATCATCTTACTTCCCACGCCCACACGCCCGCGCTGGGAAGTATGGGCGGAGTGGCAGGTGGGATGAAACCGGAACTCGCCCGGGAAATGATGGCTTTGTTTACTCTCTTTACTTTCTTTGTCTTTTTCTTCCGAGTGATTGATGATTTCTTGTGCGTATCTTCGGCCGCCGCCCCCTCTCTCATTCGTTTTTTTTCTTGTTTATTTCCCTTTTATTTATATTTTTTTATTTTTGTGGGGTTTCTTGTCTTAAGCTTTTTCTCTTTTTTTCTCTCTCGATCACATTACATTTGCTTTACTTTTTGAATTATTCCGATTTTGTATTTAAATCAACTCCCTTCTCCTTTTTATTTTGTTCTTTGTCTTCCCTTCTTCATCTTCATTCTCTTACTCTTCTCTTTCTCCTCCTCCTCCTCCTCCTCCTCCTCCTCCTCCTCCATCGTGGATTTGAAATGATAAAATGTTATTTTTTACCAGTTCATGTAACACAAGACTTTACCCTGCATGATGACGCATGGCAGTCACGGGTCGCGGTGCATGACATGTAACTCTGTCGGTGTATTTTGTGATCTCGATTTGTGCTTTGGTTGTTAGTGTCTATATATGTTTCAGCTTATATTTACTTGTTTGTATATCTCTCTATATCTATCTATCTATCTATCTTTATATATATATATATATATACATATATATATACATATATATATATATATATATATATATATATATATATATATATATATATATATATATATATTATATATATATATATATATATATATATATATATATATAATATATTTATATTATATATATATATATATTATATATATATATATAATATAAAATATATTACACACACACACACACACACACACACACACACACACACACACACATACATACATATATATATATATATATATATATATATATATATATATATATATATATATATATATACACATACATATACACACACACACACGCGCACACACACGCGCACATATACATATGTATGTATATATGTATGTATGTATATTTATAGGTAAATAGATTTAATCATATATAGATATGTGTATATGTGTATTTACAGGGATATGTAAGTATTATACATGCCCATGAATACAGGTATACATAGACTTATGTTGCAAGAAATCTTAAAGATTTTTTAAATTGCACTAACGTCCGCTGAAGAAAGATCCACCACTCCGAGCAGGCCTCTCCCCCCCCCCCTCCTCCCTCCCTTCAAGCTCGCCTTCCCTGACCGTTAAGAGCGTTATTAATGTGATAATCAGACAAGATCATCAACCTTCATGATCATCACACTTGTTAACTCAGTTAATGACGAGAGCCGAGGATCGCCTGGGTCTCGGCCGCGGCGCTTCAGTGAGGCCGAGCGGAGAGGGTAGGCTCAAGGTGGGGAGGGGGGAGGAGGGGGAAGGGCCTCTGGGAAGAGGCAAGATGCCGAGGATAGAGCGAGAAGATAGACTCTAAGAAGCAGCTAAGAATAGGCTATAAGGAGAGGGGGAAGATGAGTCTGCGGAGGAAGAGGATGGAACGAGTGGATAGACTTGGAGGAGAAGGATGGAGGATGGAGCATCTTGATATTTAGGCCATAATGACTGAGGATAGTCTCTGAGGAGAGGAGGACAGAGGAAGGACCTCATCCCATGGCGAGGGCCGCTAAGATGAGAGTCGGGGAAGGAAGCTGTGACGTTGCAACTAATATATGGCGAGAGGGAGAGGGTGGAGGGACGAGTGAAGAAATGAGTCCATAGAGATGGATTATCGTTAAGTCATGATTGGGTGGTGTAGGAGACTTGTAAGAGTGAAAGTGAATGAGTGAATGAATGAATCGCTGTCTCCCGGGAATGAAGCTTGTTGGGGTCAAGTTTTGTGCCGCGCTCCGAGTTAATCTTGCAGTAGAGGGTATCGAGGGGGGAGGGTATCGAGGTAGGAAGAGGGGGAGGCAGGAGGAACGGGAGACAGGAGGGATGGGTGCAGGAAGAGGCAGAGGCATGGGGGAGAGGGAAGATGGGATGAAGGAAGGCAGAAAGCGAGGCGAGAAAGGGAAGCAAGAAGGGGAAGGGAGGATGGAGGGATAGAAATAGGAAGAAACGGAGGCAGAAGTGATGGAGGTAGGAGGAACGGGAGGCGGAAGATGGGATGGAGGTAGGCAGAGAGCGAGGCAGGGTCTAGGTGTACTCGCTTGCCTTGGCGCCGGCAACGGACGGTGTACCTGGCAGAATGTCTGCTACGCCCCAGTTATTCGATATTCAGTAAAACGTTTAAATAGGCCGGATGCGAAGGATAAAAGTGAGGGGGGAGGGACGGCAAAGAAAAAGAAAATTAATATTTAGCGAGAGGCGTGGGCGGGGAGAATCGTACAACGCCCGTATGAGTTACAGATGATGAGGTAGTAGGTGGATGAGTGGGTGAGTGAGTCAGTGGATGGGGGACGCGTCAACTCCCGTTACTCATTGAAGATTCAGGAAGGAGTTGTGGGTCCGGGAGAGAGAGAGAGAGAGAGAGAGAGAGAGAGAGAGAGAGAGAGAAGTAAAAATATAATGAGGTTGTAATTAAAGATAATGAAACGACGACGACAGAAAGTGCTCATTGATAAAACCTGTTTATGGAAGTCGATTAAAGTTTAATCAATCAAACTTGGCGTTTTTCAGTACCAAAGGTCTGTTTTTTTACTCATAGATATCTTAGATAGGAAGAATGTTTTTCAAGCCATATGGGAGAAGTGAATGACGGTAATGGTTGTGATGCATGGTGATAGTTTAACGCTTTCTTGGTCGCATAGCAATTAATGATAATTACTAATAGCTTATCATTACAAGGAAGATATGTTGCAATCATGAAGTAATTACCTCTTGTGTTATTATGGAGACAAGTGTGAGTTGGGATGATAAGAAATGAAGTAGGTCTATGTGTTAGTAGGTTAATTGTTGGTCATATCTTAGTGAGTTATCTATAGGCCTATGCGGGTCAATAGATAACAGTAGGCTTAGGCATTGACTAAGTATGGGGTAGCGTGCTGATGTCACATAGAGCCGAAGAAGGGAAAATCTGAATAAAGAAAAAAGAATGATGGGAAGAAAAAGAAGAAATAGATAAGATGAAACTAGGAAGATATTGAATGTAAAAGGAGAAGGCGAGAAGAAGGCCAAACACAACAAAAGTTAAAAGAAGAATAATTGGGACAGATGAATAAAAGTAAGAAGAGGAAAAATATAAAAGAAAGAGACAAAGATACGCTTAAAAAAATGGGCGTATATGAAAGACAAGCTGAAAGAAATAGACGTTTAAACAAAGACAAGCTGGGGAAAACAAAACAGGCCCAAAACAATGACAAGGCCTACGAAAGGTGCAAAATAGGAAGAGGAAGAAGAGCGTAGAACGAAGCGTAGAAGCAGCCAGCGGGTATTGTCTAGCGAAGGCGAGTTCTCGTGTGAGAGCGGAAACAATGGATTTACTCGGGCGGTGCAGGAGCCGAGCGTGGCGTGTCGTGTCACCTGATTTCCAATGTAGTGCAGGTCACGGAGAGGAGGAGGTGTGTGTGGGGGGGGGGGGGGGAGAGGGAGAGTGGAGAATTAGTCTTCGTTTAGAATGTTTACTGTAGCTGGTGAAGGTAATGTTAGTTTTAAATCCTTATTTTTTCCCTTCTTTCTAACGTATTGAGGGATCCAGTTTGTTTCCTTGTGAAGTAGATTCATAAATAACTAAATTCGGATGATAATTTTTTTCCACCCGACTTCCCCGGAAATTGCGAGGCTATGCAAGCAAAGAAGTGCAACACGGGCAGCGTTCGTGAAGGCAGGTAGCGGGACCGGCGAGACAGGAGGAACTTGAGGCATTTTATAAAAAGGGAGGATAAACATAGTAGACAAATATGGATATGTGGGGCAGGTAGAGGAGGAGGAGGAGGAGGAGGAGGAGGAAGAGGGGAGAGAGGGAGAGGGAAAGAGGGAGACAGTCACTTCATTCTGAGCCTTCCTGACCTTCTGTCGTCGCAACCCGGCCGCCCTCCCTTGCACCTGGAGACATACACGGCAGGTACAAATTAACTAATTATAACTGGAGATTTGTATAGGCCTAGCGGCGGAGAAGCTGAGTCTTAGGGGCACGCCGTTCTCTTCGTTGGTGATATGGGGGCCGACGTAATTGTAGCGGAGGGGAGGTTGTTGCACAAGATGATGACGGAGGCCTCGGCTCTGCCACTTTGTACCACTCCAGTCTTGAATATTCAGCAACCTCCCGGGGCGGCGGAGGAAGCGCGGGCTGGAAGGGGGGGGGGGCAGATATCGTCTTTGTTTTGTTTCTTTGTTTCAAAGGACTGTAGAGGAAGATTCGAGAGAAAAGCGGTATTGATATTTTATTCTTTAGCTGTATCATTCGAGAATGAGTTTCGTTTACGTGATCGAATGGTGTTGTTCCATTGGTATTGAGGTTGATTTAAAACAGTTTTCCCATTGTATTTTGGATGGTTTACGAGGCGATTACCACGATTTTTGCATATGGTAACCCTAATCAGAACTCCTATATTTGGTAAAGAAGGGCTTGAACGTGCGTTTTTATGGGTGTCAGAGGTGGTCGCTCACGTGCCTGTCTTGGGGTGGGAAGTAAAGGAAGATTCGAGACATAGGGTTTCGGTTTGGATTGTTTTGGGTGGGTTGCTCTCTCTGCTAGTTTGTTTTTATTACGCGATGGTGTTGGACTAAGTGGTAGGCTGCTGCGTGTTGGTTGGGGTGGAGTTTGGTAAGCGGGGCATGGGGGCGCGTGGGGTTGTGGGTTTCTTCGGGGGGCGACGCTCACTCTAATATGGAGTCATGTTGGGCGCGCGA
>NW_028234413.1:15376017-15381017 GCF_977035675.1 Penaeus japonicus
TCTCTTTCTCTCTCTCTCTCACCTTGGCGTTTCGGTATTTATGATGTTTTTTTCTTTGTTTTTCTTTTCCTTTTTGTTCCTTTTTTCTTCTCTGTTATTTGTTTGGTCACATATTTATTGTATTTTTTCTTTCTCTCTTTACTTGGCTTTCTCCACGTTCTTTTTTTCTTTGTCTGTTTCTCTTTCTTGTTTTTTTCTGTTTTTTATTCACCTTCTGAGGCTACGATGAATTTCTCTATGGAAACGCCCTCACCCTGATTGAAAGTTGACACGCGTTGCAATTTGATGAGGAAAGAGGAAGGAGAAACTGATAGGTTGACGGAGGAAGGAGGGAATAAGAGAAGGGAGAGAAGGGTCTCTCTCTCTCTCTCTCTCTCTCTCTCTCTCTCTCTCTCTCTCTCTCTCTCTCTCTCTCTCTCTCTCTCTCTCTCTCTCTCTCTCTCTCTCTCTCTCCTCTCTCTCCACTCTCTCTCCCTCCCTCCCTCCCTCATCCCTCTATCTCTCTCTCCCTCTCCCTCTCCCTCTCCCTCTCCCTTTATCCACCCATCCTTCCATCCACCTACCCATCCATCCATCCATCCATCCAACTCTCTTACCTTTTCCTCCCTTCTGTCTTTTCGTCTCCTTTTCATTATCATGTGATTAAATTCTCATTTCCTATTTACCTCCAAAGGAAGCGAAAACCCACAGGAGGCCCTAGAAGTGACGTCAGATTCTGAAAGGGGATGTGGGGAGGGATTTGGGGGGAGGGGGCGGGATGGAGTGAGAACGGGCTGGGAAAGGAAGAGAGAGAGGGAGAGAGAAAAGGAGAAAGAGGAGAGAGAGAGGGATAGAAAAAAGGAGAGAGTAGGAGAGAGAGAAGGAGAAAGAGAAGAAGAGAGAAAAGGAGAGAGAGAGAGAGAGAGAGAGAGAGAGAGAGAGAGAGAGAGAGAGAGAGAGAGAGAGAGAGAGAGAGAGAGAGAGAGAGAGAGAGAGAGCAAAAAGGAAAAAGAGAAGTAGTAATAGAGATAGAGAGAAAGTTTTATGTATAGTAAAAAAATGAAGAGAAAGAGACAGAGGCATTCTATACAATAAACAGATAACGAGGAAAAGAGAAAAGATAATGGACAGCAAGAAGGCAGAGGAGAAGGAGGAGGAGGAAGAGAGAGAAAGGGAAAAAACAGGAATGCAGAGGACAGAAAATCCATGAATGAATCCTGAAGCGAGGTGGTCGGGGATAGGAGAGGCACGTGAGGGAAGGGTGCAGCTGGATGCTTGATTCTTCTTCTTCTTCCTCCTTCTCTTCTTTCTCTTCTTTTTTTCTTCTTCCTCTTCCTTTTTTCTTCTTCCTCTTCTTTTTTCATCTCCGTCTTCCTCTTTTTTTTTCTTCTGCTTCTTTTTCTTTTTCTGTTTATTTTTTTTTTATTTCGTAGTGTCGACTGACGCTTGCACACACATACAGACATACCATATATCCATAGTTACATATGTATATGCTTAGATAGATTCATGCATACATACAGACATTATCTGTTTCGCTATCTTTCTCCTCTTCTTTGTCTTGTTTTCTGATTTGCTTCTTTTTGTCCTTATCTATATGTTTGTATATTTTTTCTTGTCCTTTTTTATATTTCGTTTCTTCTCCTAAGTTATCTGTTCTTTATTATTATTCTATCTTATCTTTCTTATCTTTGCTAGTATGTTTACATGCCAGTACGTCTTTCGGTATGTACGTCTGCGGCAGGACGGACACATCCGGCTGGTGGGTCGAGGTTAAAGTAAGCGAGAGGGGGGGTAGGGAGGGGGGGTCACGGTCATCCGGCCAACGCGACACGGGTGACTCACCTAACGGCTTAACTCCCCCCCTTCCCCCCATCCCCTATCCTCACCTCCTCCTCTTTTTCCTTCTCCTTTTCTGTTTGTATTTCCTCCTTTCTCTATTATTATGTCACTTCCTTTTCTCTTACTTGTGTACTCTTTCTCCTATTCCCATTATCTTATCTTTCCTTTCTAGTCCTTCTCCTCCCCCTCATCCACTCCTCCGTTCTTCACCCCCTTCATTCTCACCTCCTTCTTCTCTTTCCTTTCCTTGTTGCTACTACTCCTCCTTCTCTTCTTTATCATTATTTCATACTGCTAGAATTATCATCTTTCTTCCTATTCTTATCATAATTGTTATTATAGTAATAAGGATAATAATAATGATTATTGTTACTATTATCATTATCATTATATTCCTTTTCCTTCCATTTCTATCCACCCCCAACTCCTTTTTTCGTCTTCTTCCTCCACCTCCTCCACCAACACCACCATATTTTCCTCGTCATTATCTCCGTCTTCACTGCCTGCATCTTCTTCTTCATTTTATTATTCCTTTATTTTTTATGTTTTTTTTTCATCCTTTTTCATACTTCTCAAGTATTGCTTTTCTTCTGCTTTCTTTCCTTGTTAAAGCAAATTGTCAGAGTAAGGCATGACCTGTCGAAGGAAATCATTCATACTGCAGTTAATTGCACATGCACCAAACATCCCCTAAGAAAAGGCTTTAGTCAGTCCAATATCATTATAAAACGTTCAGTTACGTGTACCACGGTTGCATGACGGAGATTTGATAGACTGAACCGCTATTGACTTGCAGCGTCGATGAACTGAGATCTGATTGCAAGTGTCGGCACTGGGCTTTCGGCGACCGCAAGATTAGGGAATGAGTCTTCAAAGGAGGTTTCTCTGACTTGAACGTGTCGAGGCGTGGTGATTCGGGCCGCGGGAATGAATGAGGGGAATGAATGAGTGTTCGAGTGAGGAGGGGATTCCTCGCTCACTCATTCGCTGTCTTGGATTTTGGTTGAGCTAATAGACCCGTTGCAAATTGTTTACAAATGGGAGCGAGGCAACTGCTGCGCGCGCATGTGTTGCGGCAAAACAACTTTGTTTACACTACGTTGCCAACTAAATTCTGCGTGTTCATAACAACATTCGTAACGTATTTCGGAAGAGCAAAATGCCGAGAAGCTGCTGTGCTGTTGGATGTACGAATCGCCAGATTGGCGATAAAAAAGATCTCACATTTTATAAGATGCCGAAAGGCTCTACGCCAGGGGTTCCCAAACTTTTGTTCCTCAGTACCCCTTAGGCTTTTTATAGGTTCCCATGTACCCCTAACACTAAAAATTAAGCTTAATAGTAAAAAAGGACATTTTAATATTTTGATATTTTAAGTTTATAAGAGTCTGCATGTTTAGATTACATAGGCATCTTAAATGATGAAAACAGAAATAAAGCAATTACAATTGCAGATCAAGCCATGTGAGGTTTATAATAGTAAAAACAAATGGTATTACCTTACACCCAAGAAATTTCAATAAAGGTGGTGCTAATCAACACAAAGAAAATGAGAAAAGTGCAATCTGAGTGCAGATTACAACACCATGTATTGTGCAAGTAATTGTTTCCTTCAGACCAAATGTACCCCCTGAAACGTGCAAATGTACCCCTGGGGGTATATGTACCCCAGTTTGGGAACCCCTGCTCTACGCCATTAGAGAGACGACGGAGAGACGACTGGATAAAAATAATTCATTGTAGTCAACTTGTAAATTATTTCTAGGACATCCTGACCTTAACTTTCATTCTTTTCAAATAAAGTTTAATCTTGTCTTGTCTCTGGAATTGTTTGAGGGTAAACGTTTCAAGTTTTTATTAGAATTACTAACTTCAGTTAAAAATAAAATGATGTATCACAATTAAATGCTACCCGCGCTCCTTTAAAAAAGACGAAAATCTATAAAAAGATGTATCAGAAGAAAGTTATAAAAATGAAACCCAAGTGACGCAAATACAGAGTTAGATGCACGCACCTACGTCTAATGTCTCATGTTAAACGAGTTGACACTGAAACGAAATTCCTCGAGTTACATACCTCAGTTTTTATGTAGCAGAAGTCAGATTCTTCCGTAATGTTGTGGTATAAGCAGTCTTGTACATGTCTACACAGAAAATAATCATAGGCTTCAAGTGACTTATACGCCTTCATAGATTCCTTGGTGTAGATGCTTGGACTGTCTATCAAATATTCGGTAACATCTCTCCATGACAGAGATGGTAAATACGACATGTCGTCAGTCCATCCTTCCTTCAACACGAACGGATCTGGAAGCCTCTCGCCAGTTTCGAGAGTCAACTTTGCAAAGTATTCTACCTTATCTTCTGAAGACAAGCTCTCCGAGTATGAAGAAACGTCCAAAGATGCCATTTTGCATTTAATCTAACAGCTATAACAACTTCATCCGCATTTATATCATTTCACATTTACTAGTTGCCTGTGCCTCCAGGTGTGTTTTATCGTGCCTCCACACTTTTTGCCGCAATGGATGCGTGCGCACATTGTTTACATTAGCGTGCTACGTCACGTGGAAACGGGTCTATAGGGAAAGGAACGAGGGGAGGGTGGTAGGGTGAGGTGAAGAGATCGATGAATGGGGGGGAGGGGAGCTTCATGGCAGTTCCCAAAATACACACCCACCCACACACACACACACACACACACACACACACACACACACACACACACACACACACACACACACACACACACACACACACACACACACACACACACACACACACACACACACACACGCGCGCGCGCGCGCGCGCCACATATATATATTTATATATATAAATATATAAATATCTATATCTATATATATATATATATATATACATATATATATATATATATGTAAATATATATAATGCGCACGTGTGTGTGTGTGTTTGTGTTTGTGTGTGCGCGCGCGCGTGTGTGTATGGGTGGGTGGGTGGGTGTGTGTGCACACACACACACACACACATACATATATATACATACATACATACACAGTTGCAAAACCTTCCGCCTCTTATCTGTTGTGAACTTCGACTCCAAAACCTAGAGTTGAAGTGGGGTCATGTGGGGTTAGGCCTTCGCAAGGTATTACGTCACACTTCACAACACTTCCTTCTGGTGTTGTGGGTTCGAC
>NW_028234413.1:15383517-15396017 GCF_977035675.1 Penaeus japonicus
GGTCAAATATCTATCTATCTATATATAGAGAGAGAAATAGAGAGAGAGAGAGAGAGAGAGATTGAAAGATCAATGGATTGATAGATAGATAGATAGGTAGGTAGGTAGATAAATAGACAGAGAGAGAGGGAGGGGGAGTGGGAGAGATAATAAAGAAAGATAAATGGAAAGATGGATAAATATTGTAAGAACATGTTCGTTAATGTATATTTCACAAATAGAACATGTTACATTAAACTGTTTTATACGAAATTAAACCAGATTTCATCCGCAGATTTCCCTTTATTTCGAGGCTATCGTCTCATATTTCTAATAAGATTTTAACCTCAATTTTTTCTGCAATCCAGTTGGTGCGGAATTGAGATTTCGATATTCTCTTTGTATAGAAATAGCGTATACTCTGAGGTAAGGTTGTTCTCATTAGTGTCACTGTGGATTGCGTAAGTCCCTGTATTTTGTCGGATATTGTTTTGTATATTTTTCAGTAACCCGCAATATTTGGATTTTTTTTCTTCATAGGACTGCAGTTTTACGACAAACATATATCGTATCGTCTAACATTTTTTTTCTCGATTTTCAAAATTTTCTTTTAGCTATTTCCGAATCGCTTTGTTTTCTTTTTTCCGCCTCAGTTATCACCACGCCCTCAACCGCCCCGCTACAGGGAGTGGATTGGCGTGTCTACCATACTCTTGTTGTTTATTTACGCTGCAACTCACACCTGCTTCCTCTCTCCCCCCACTCCATTCTCTTCTTCCCACCCTCCCACTTTCTCATTCTCTCCACCTGTTCCTTCATCCTCCCTCCCATTTCCTTATTCACTTTGCTTCTCCTCCCCTCCCCTTTCCTCTCTTTTACCGTCTCTTGGTGTATTTATTCTCCCTGTTGATTGTGTTTTTAGAAGCATGCACTAACGCGATGTCAGTCATTTATGTCAATTGGCTTGATACCTGTTGTTATTTGTTGTTATTCCTTATTCGATTGCCCTTTTGTCACGATTGCTCCGTTGCAATATCGCCATTTGATATGTGTTGATTTGATATGGTTACCACGCTTATAATTTTTCTATATATTTGCTTAAAAGAGATCTCCTCTGAACCTCACCAGCCTCCTCTTCCTGGTTGTCTTTGGGCTCAGTCTCACCCCGATATTAACCCATTTCAACCAAATAATCAACGACAGAACTCCGGGTACATCAGGCCTCAACTCTGCAGGAGAGAAGATGATATACAATTACACTCTCTTGTGTATGATTATGTTCCAAATGAGGAGATAAGGTACAAGATGGCTTGCTCTCTTTCGTACGTATGACTCAATCCCCTTCTTTGTGCCCTGCTCCGCGATGCCCCCTGCTTTAATTCGTGCTTTTGATTCCATCTTTAATTAGCTTAGGTCGAGGCGCAGGAAGGGAAAATGTGGTTCTGTATGCTTTTGGTTCGTATCCTGTAATGCAGTATTCATGAGTCTGTTGTCATAAATCCGCAGATATGTAGTGCACAGGCGTAGTTATGTGACCACCTTGGCTTGTCTTTGTCTACGGTTTTTGAAGCTCATGGGAAGGAGAACATTTTTGGCCGGTCCGTCTTTTTTCCCAGCATCCTGATCTTGGCGAGGGAAGCTTTCGTGTGTTTGTTGCGAGATAATTGTGTGTGATATCCTTCTAGGGTTCCAGTTTCACCTTCTGACTCACGTGATTTTACCCTTTTTTTGAGTGAGTAACTTTCTTTAGTGTGCGAGAGTGTTTCCTTCGTGTGATACATGTTCCTTTTGTATCTTTTTTTTTGCAGTTTCTCTTCTTTGATCGGCACTTTCTTTGTCTTTTAGATAGGTATTTTTCTTTCCATAAATTTTCTTATTTTATCGTGTTACATTCTCTTAACCTTAAACCCCCTTCTCTCTCTCTCTCTCTTTCTCTCCCTCCCCCTCTCCCCCCCCTCTCTCTCTCTCTCTCTCTCTCTCTCTCTCTCTCTCTCTCTCTCTCTCTCTCTCTCTCTCTCTCTCTCTGACCCAGTTCGTCCTCTTGTATTTTCCTCCGCCCTTGACATCCAGCAACGTGAAATTTATTGCCTTATCGTGACTGTATGTATTTTTGCGTTTCCTCTCTAGAATTAAAGTTTATCTTGGAATAATTTAGAATATATGTATATATATATATATATATATATATATATATATATATATATATGTGTGTGTGTGTGTGTGTGTGTGTGTGTGTGTGTGTGTATATATATATATATATATATATATATATATATATATATATATATATATATATATATATATATATATATACGCATATCGGTGTAGGCAAAACTCCCTCGTGCATGTATATCTGAACATTTATGATCATTTTTTGTCTAATGAAGAGCGACCTGTTATTATCGGTCCTGGAGATTTATATCGCATTTTCCGCCAAGACTTTTCCCGTCACGTTCGCCCGCCCGCGCTGCCCTCCGACACATCTTCGTGGAAAGAATAATGACTCGGAGAGGCACCCGAACCCTTGGAGAGATTTTGCAATATATGTTGATAATGATAGACTTCTTGGCCTGCGTGCAATTAGGCTCTGATTGCCGCTATTAGCGTCAATTACTGGAGGGCGTTTATATATTTTTTTTCTTATAGATATAGGCTCAGAAGGCTGTTTGTTTGTGTTTTGTTATACGTATGAAATGTGTGTGATTAATAAGTGTTGATTGTTGATTGGTATAATCCGGTATTCGTAGGCCGTTTCGACCTTGAGTCAAATTGGCACCAAATTGCATCCATTAGTGGCACTTAAGCCTACGCCTGGTGATTGGTGTGTTGAACTGGGCCGGTTTTAAGGCCGCTTCGGTTAAGTGGTGGCACGGGTTGAGCGGCTTTTGTGGTTGTGGTTGTGTCTGGTTTTATTAGATTTCGTGTCGCAGTCCATCGCGGGAAACGACGGAGACTCCGAATGCAAAGCGACTTTCGGAGGGTGACGCAATTCGTAGTGGAACAGAAGGATGGGATATCGTAAAAAATGCATACGTTAACCGAATAACTCAAACAAGGAGGAAAAAATCACACACACATCCACTCAAAACACCAGGGCAAAGAAGGTCATGTTTCCGTAATGGGAGTCGGCGATTACTATCAATTACCGCCGTTTACACAGGTGGCGTCAAATTATACCAACAGCGGCCTTGACGTCAGAGCGCTTGCTTTCTGCCCGGGGGCCCATTGTTGGGGGTAGGGAGGGGGGGTTAGGTAGGAAGGGGGAGGGGGAATAGGACGAGAGACGAGTGGGAGATGAGAATAGAAAAGGATTGATGCGTCTGTAGATAAGTATGTATTATATGTATGCATGTATAGTTGCCTATACTACATGTATGAGTGTATGTATTCTTGCCTGTCCTATATGTATGTATGTATCTTTGCCTCTCCTATATGTATGCAAGTATAGATTCTTGCCTGTATTATATGTATGTATGTATCCTTGCCTGTCCTATTGCTATGTATGTATATATGTATTCTTGTTTGTATTATATATATATATATATATATATGTATATATATATATGTATATATATATATATATATATGTATGTATGTATGTATTTTTGCCCATCTATTTTTATATGTTATAGTTTGTATATAGGTAGACAGGGAGAGAGAGAGAGAGAGAGAGAGAGAGAGAGAGAGAGAGAGAGAGAGAGAGAGAGAGAGAGAGAGAGGAGACGAGACATGATGCATGAAGTTGCAAGACATTGCCATCCACAGTCACCACCAAGCCCCGGATCACGTATGAACTTGAACTGTTTAAATCATTATTTTTTTAAGATTAACCTCTTGACCTCTCCGCTTACACCACCACCTCCGAGAGATAGACATCGCTTTTGACGAAATATCCAAATTGGGCATATACTCTTGGTATCAACGTTAGGTCTATGGGAGGCCTCAATCTAGATTGAACATGAAGTGACCAAGTACTGAACGGAACCGGGATTGATACCGAAAATAAATTAACATCATTTATTTTCAGGATTTTTTTTTCTCACTATGAAAAAGGTGAATGTACATCGTTAAGGGAGATTATCGAAAAGGTGAACGTACTTCGTTGATTTATCATTTTGTTCTGATTGATAAAAGGGATGGAAAATGTTCGAAAAGATAGACAATTTTATATATTTCGGCAATCAACGCGCCGGTCAGTTTTCGCCGTTGGCAGCAAGTCCGAGGAAACGAAAACGACCGCTGTGAACCCCGCCGAGACGTGTCTCACTCCGAAGATAACATGTCTTGAAGAAATACAGGAACGTGAAGATTAAAGAATAAGGAACGCCGTTTATGTCACGAACGCCGGTGCGTGAAATTGATCGTGTGCGTCACATACGACATTCAACGATTGCGTAAGGGAAAGAGGCCAGGGGGTGAGAAGAGGGACGAGAGGAGAGGAATGGTGGCGCTATGGCTGTCGCTGTTGATTGGAACAAGCGAATGCGAAAGACAGCGGGACGTCGAAACGAATCACGTGCCTTGATGTTCATGCGCCGGAAATGAGGTGACAGGCCATGCTGAGTCAGCAGCGTAGAATGAATGTTTGAAAGAATGATATTCAGACACTGAGATACAGAGAGAGAGAGAGAGAGAGAGAGAGAGAGAGAGAGAGAGAGAGAGAGAGAGAGAGAGAGAGAGAGAGAGAGAGAGAGAGAGAGAGATGGAGGGAGGGCTATATATGTATATATACGTGTGTGTGTGTGTGTGTGTGTAGAGAGAGGGGGGGAGTGAGAGAAAGAAAGAGACAGAAAAGGATATGAAGGGGCGTCATAAATGTAAAACATGTACTCACTCACAAACACACACACACAGATCCGATGACGCAATGGTCCATTAAGCCTCTCGAAATGGTGTTCGTTCGTGATAGCCTATGTACGTGTTGGCTAATTGCTTCCGGCCGCACGAGCGTGTCACGTGTCGCGCCTCTGCTGTTGCACATGCAAGACGGGGAAAACTTGTTTGTCCTGTTGATTGGGAAATTGTGGCTTCGGGAGTGTGATGATTGCATTCGGCTCCTTTGAGATCGTTTGTGTTATGGATACGTGTGTGGTTGCGTGTGTATGAGAGAGAGAATCTATCTAATTTACATTTTCTCTTTTTCCCTTCACAAGGGCACACGCTGTAATGAATATTTGTTTTTACTGTACGCATAGAAAAAAAACACGAAGAGAGAATGGTGTAATTAGATTTCCAAACCAGAAGAGAAAAAAAAACAACGGGAAAAAAATTCAGGAACTAATCTGATATATTCCTCTTTGTTTTATATGAAAATATTTCCCAACTGAATGTCCTGCCTACGCATATCACATCCCTAGAGAAACGAGCAACGAGGGCCCAGTTAGGCTAAAGGTAGTTAGTCGTGAACAAGGCTATCCGTTAGTACCTGGACACTTTCCCTCATAATTACCCCCTCAGAGGAGCAAAACGAATCGTTGCTCTGATT
Source organism: Penaeus japonicus (assembly GCF_977035675.1). Taxonomy (NCBI): domain Eukaryota; kingdom Metazoa; phylum Arthropoda; class Malacostraca; order Decapoda; family Penaeidae; genus Penaeus; species Penaeus japonicus. Next base: position 15,388,982 of record NW_028234413.1, read on the forward strand.
TACATAATTGTTTAGCACCATATATCGTGACAGGAACACGGATCAACTCCATTAATATGCTAAGTGGCCAGGGCGCCTTACCCCTTGCCTCCCCTCCCTCCCCCTCTCGTAACTCCTCGGGAACGAGGGGGTAAAAACTAACATAATTTCTCTTCTTTTTTTTCATTCTTTCCTTAGTGTCTTGTAAGAGGGATAATTAACCATGCCCTCACCATTCCGGTGAAGAGAGGGGGAGGAGGGAAAGAGGGCGGGAAGGGGGGGAGTAAAGACGAGGGACGTAGTAATGATAACTGAAATACAATTTATCTTCAGTATGTAAATAGGATCGGGAAGGCGAGATATTGGAGGTCGAATCGGTTTGTAGGATGAATGAATGGGTTCGGGTATTATGAAAGGAGAATGGGCTTGGTAGTTGAAGTTGGTTATCAGATGGATCTCTCTTTTGTGGTTAAAAATATTAGGGGTTTTTGATCGTCGGTAAATCAGTGAGATAGGTAACTTATGTCGCATTGAAATCGCTCTAATAGAATGGTATAGGAATGTTTACGGGCATGTGGTGTTAACTTAACTGGAGAATTAATTGTGCCAGCGTCAATGAAGGCTTAAAATGGATGTGGAGAACTTCACTACTTGACGGACTAATAATTTCCACCGCCCTTTTCATAGCCGGAAAATTAAAGTTTATTGGCCGACAGGGATAAATTTGACTTGATAGGATTTTAAGAAACGTTCACCTATCCTTTGCTTACCTGCGATAAGAAGAATATGTAGTGTGTTAGATAAACACAAACACCTCTTCTTGCTCACACACTCTAAGGTGCTTGAGGGTCTTTTACATAATAGTAATAACAGTAATAATAACAGCTACTTTATTTCACGGACTTTATATCACCGTGTCTTATTAACTGGTTAATATTTTTATAGAAGTATTTAAGATGGATTACACGTTTACCGAAGTCACGCACGCACGCACACACACACACACACACACACACACACACACACACACACACACACACACACACACACACACACACACACACACACACACACACACACACACACGCACGCACACTTCGACAGAACGCCGAGTCATGGCTCCTCGTCACTGAAGTGCGTGAGGAATTTGCGTAGGTGGGCGAGAAGAGGCATGTAACTGCGATGTTGTTGTGTCAAGGTGTGCGAAAGGAAAGTACTCTGGGAAGTGAGAGGGGAGGAGAAAGGATTCAGGAGGGGAAAGAAGGATATGAAGGAGAGGGAAGAGGGAGAGAAGAAATCCTTTTTCTTCTTTGTATATTTTACTTCGTCCTCCATCCTTTTAGCTCCTCGCATTCTTACCGTAGGAGTTGGAGTGCCTGTCCGCCCACGGTTTGGAAGATGTATAGGGAAGGGAAAAAAGAGGAAAGAAGCAAGAGAAAGAAAAGAGAGAGGAGAAAGAGGAAAGTGAGAAGAGCAAGAGGGAAAAAAAGGAAAGAAAGGGGAAAGACAACAGAGCAAGAGGGAAGAGAAAGAGAGGAAAGATGCAAGATGAAGAGAAAATAAAGCGGGAAGAGAAAGAGGAGAAAGGGGAAAGAGGGGAGAATCGGAAAGGAGGGAGGAAGAGCCCTTCATCCCGTAGCAAGAGACGCCGCCTTTTATAACTGATCGTGATTGTCAAGTTCCGATGAAAGGAGGAGATTGTGAAAGTCCATAACCCAACCTGTCTGTCTTATTTAACCTCCCCCTCTAACCCCTATCTTCCTCTCTCTCTCTCTTTCTCTCTCTCTCAGTCAGTCAGTCAGTCAGTCACTCCCTCACTCACTCATTCACTCACCTTCTCTATTTCCCTTTACCCTTCCTCCCCTTCCCTACTCTCCCTTCCCCCTCCCTCCTCCCTCCAACTCCATCCCTTCTCCCCCTCCCCGCTCCCCCCTCCCCATTTGTCTACTTAGCATCCCCCCGAGGATCCAAGGAGTAGATATGAAAAGTAGAGTGTGATGGAAATCGATAGTGATGATGTATGTTATTCATGATAAGAACGGGGATGAGATATCAGTGTCAGTTGAATGAAAAATAGCGATTGGGGAATGGGATGGGGGTGGGATGGGGGGTAGCCATGGTATTATTGTCTATTGCAATTTTTCCTTTTATGAATATGTGCGATTGGAATTATTATCGGTTTATCGACAGCAGCAGGTGATAGTTTATATATATATATATATATATATATATATATATATATATATATATATATATATGTGTGTGTGTGTGTGTGTGTGTGTGTGTGTGTAAATATATATGTATATGTATATATATGTATGTATGTATACATGTTTCTCAAACGTGATAATCACCTTAGAGATTGCATAGTCCTTAAATGAATTATAATAATTATTTATTTAATTCCCCGATTTTATTTAACATTGATGACTCTTGTTGATAAAAAATGAAGTAAAGAGAGAAATTAAGGAAATTGCCAAGTGGATGAACGCCATACATGGTGACACCAAAATTATGTTCATAAAGGGCAATTGGTAACTCTTGACGTCATACGACATATGTCGACTTTTCCTTTCAGTCGAAAATTGATATATGCCAAACCTTCACAAAACTCAAGTTCATAGAACACCGTGCATACGCAGTTTATGAACACGAGTCATTTCAAGGTATTAACGAGCGAATATGTGTTTGTTTTGTTAGGTGTATCGTTATTTAGGTGACGATCAAACGATTTCGCAATGAATAATGCTGTTGCAACGGTGCACAGAAGGTGGATGGTTGAGGGGAGTGTAAGATGGTTGTTGAAGTACCTGATAACTAGCTTCGGTTGAACTTGAGTGGTGATCATAGGCTATGGTATAACGAGCGATTTTGACTGGTAGTTTATGATGCCCGCGTGCCGAAGACCTTGCCGGAAACAGCTGATGATGGGAAATAGGCAGGGTCGTCACTGTATTACTGTATGGTACGAAGGTGCCTTGCAGAAGATGTCTTGGTGACAAGGTGTCAAGCTGACGGGTATTTTTCCTGTCAGAAAAGTGGAATCGACAGCCATAAAATAGGACTCTAAGTGCAAGATCGACATGCAAGAAAACGTGTTTTATGTATGATATATTTCCAGAAGCATTTTTCGTCCGAAGAAATTCAACCTGAATATCAAGTCTGTGGGCCACGTTAGTATACATTTATGCAAAGAACCACAGCGGACGTATTACGGCCAAGGTCGTCAGCTGGACGTTTTTTTTCTCCAACTTGTAACATACAGCTGTCAAGAGAAATCCGGAGATGACGGCAAGGATTCATGGGGAAGATTCGGTCTTCTTTACATTTAGGACGCGGGGGAAAATATGCTGTCTCGGTCCAGGTTGCCGGCGAGTGTGCATTAATGGCAAAAGGAGAACAGGCATTACTACGAATAGCTGATCTCTGAAGTGGCTCCTTATACAACCCTCCTGATGCTGTCTTCTGCTGACACTTCTGTTGTTATACATAATCATGGTCGTTATTATCACACGAGTAGGTTTAACATCAGTCTTGATAGCTAAAGCATGAACGGTTACACAGCCTGGAACTCATAACTTGTAGCTTATTACGTGCTTGCTGTGACAAGTGTAAAGTAGTTGCCATGTACCTCCGGGACTCGTAACCAACAAGCGATAATAACACGACGCGTGTGACATCCCGAACACCCAAATGGAAGCATCATGATTGGATACGAGTGAGTCTGTTTCCCAATTTCCTTTTTGGATTTATTTGACATTAAATACTTTCTCCCTCTGCTCCTCAACGTCGTATTGTATTTCTTTTATATACCTCATCATGCAGTTCTCTTCATAAGGCACGAGAGAACGTATAATCTGAGGGTACTGGAGTGTGACAAGGCAGGTGATGCATCCCTCTTAATTGCAGCGGGCGGAGGCAAAGGATCCTTTTGTGGGATGTGAAGTCATTTTGGACGCGACCCACTCTTCTGTTTTTCAAGTGTAATTGGGTGATTTGATGTCCAGGGAAGGGATTTCATACTGGGATTTAAGGGGCGCCTTGGAAGTGGTAAAACGTCTTCTTTGATAAGCACTTCCTTTTTCGGAATCCGCGGGTGACGCTGAACTTCGCTTGCACGAATTTATTCCGTGGTGTATCAAATTGTGCTTGGGGGTTGGATGAATACATGCTTTTGGACCAGACAGGATGCGGCTCCCTTTTTTTTTTTTTTTTTTTTTTTTCTTCTTCTTCTTCTTCTTCTTCTTCTTCTTCTTCTTCTTCTTCTTCTTCTTCTTCTTCTTCTTACCTTTCGTATGTTTTACAAGATATAATGGAGGCAACGTGCATGTGCGTGTTTTCCTGTATGTTTATGTTTGCGTACTGTATGTATGTGTGTTTTTTTATTCAGACTTCAGTTATATGCAAGTGTCGAGAGCAACAGCTAAAGCGATTCTACCGCCAATGATTTCTCACCTGAAATGCGATAAAAATCATTATTCTGATGAAGAGAGCCAACTCAACACTATTATATCCTGTAAAAGCGCTGCAGATTAGCGTCCCTCCCTTCCTCCCTTTGGTAAACATTAGCCCTTTACACTTTCACCTTCTTTATTACTTTGACTCCTTGCCCCCCTCCTTCCCTCCCTTCCCCTCGTGTCTTCTCTCGTCTTGTCTTCCCCACTCCCATTTTTCTCATCCTTTAATGTCTGCCTTGTCTCCCTCCCTTCTCCCTCCTCCCTCCTCCCTCCTTCTCTCCTTTACTCCTTCCCTCTTCCCTCTTTCCATTCTTTGTACTTCTTTCTCCGTTCTCCTCCCTCCCACACTTCCCTCCCTTTTCCCTCCCTCTCTCCCTAATCCCTAACTTCTTCATTGGCCGCCCCCCCCCCAGCCGTCCTCCCCGTATTAAACAACCGTGCAGGATGTCGGGATAGTTACTAAATTATCTTCTTGATGTATGCTTCTGCAAGATTGCAAGAGACTGTGATTAAATTTAGATAATTTAGATGGATGGATATTGCACTATATTGTGTATCGCAGAACGTGTGGGTGGGTTACATGGACTGGTGTTCTGTTGTGTGTAAGTGCTTGTTTCGTGGGTGGTTTGGGTCTCCATTTTGTCTCGTAATTTATTTCTCTCTCTCTCTCTCTCTCTCTCTCTCTCTCTCTCTCTCTCTCTCTCTCTCTCTCTCTCTCTCTCTCTCTCTCTCTCTCTCTCTCTCTCTCTCTCTCTCTCTCTCTCTCTCTCTTTCCTTCCGTCACTTCCCCTCTCCTTCCCTGTCTCTTTCCCCGGTCCTCCTCCCCTCTCCTTACAACCCTCCCTCTTCTCCTCCTCTCCCCCTCCCCCCCTCTCTTGCCCCGGTCCTCATCTCTCTCCCCTCGATCTTCCTCCTCCTCTCTCTCTCCCCCTCTCCCCGTAAAGCATGTACCGCTGGAGAGGTCACGTGGGATGTTCTTTGCGTCCATCTCGTGGGAATACAGGGATTTCGATGTGGGTCAAGTGCGTCTTCTTCTTCGTCGTCCGCTCTGCGTGTAATTGCATCGCTGGATCGCCATCTTGTGACGGACACAGTAGGAAGGTGGGGAGGAGGGGAGGGGTAGGGGGGTTGGGTTAAGAACCTATCTGTTTATGTGTGTGTGTCTGTATGTACGTGTTTATGTGTGTGTGTGTGTGTCTGTATGTACGTGTTTATGTGTGTGTGTGAGTCTACGTCTACCTGTTTTATATCATTTTTTATATTTTTTCCTCAAGCTTTTATGTTCCTGTTGCGTTTTGCTGGATCGGGGTTTACGATATGAGAGTAATTCCTCAAAAAGAATGATTAATACGTGTTTGAATGACTTTATGATTGTTGTTATTACGGTGAAATGGGGTTTCTTGCACAGGTAAACGCAATTGCTTGGCAGTTTCAATACCTTTTTTTCGTTGGATGATGAAAGTGAGATCGTTAACAGACAGACGCACTTAGGTCCGTGTGTGTGACTACGTATGTTCGTGCACATTATGTACAAGTACGTGTGTGTATTCTCACGCATGCATAAATATTATTGCTTTGTTCGTGTAGGTAGTAGATTGCAAATATGCTTTGATGTTACCCTTGCATGCGTGTTCAGCGACCTCACAATGACTGAGGATTCGTCCGAGGATGTCATCTTGTGGCCTCGTGCTTCCGGTTTTCTAGAAAATATGCAGCCGTTTTCACCCGCTGTTCCGTTCCGCCCCGCCGCTGCGTGACACTACTTACACCTGGGAGTTAGTAGCAGGTGCCACTTACCTTAGCGTACAGGTGTTACGGCCGCTTCTTCCGCCCTCCCTCCACACCTTGCTTTCCTCCTTCATTCCCAACCCCCTCCCTCTCTACCCCCTCCATTCTTCCCTCCCTCCCCACCCCACCCCACCCTTTTATTCCTCCTTCCCTCTATCTTCCTACCCTTTCCCTCTCTCCGTCCCTCCCTCCCTCCCTCCTTCCCTCCCTCCCAATTACCAGCCTACATCGTCTTGTGCTTGTGCCATTTACTCAGCCGCGTCTTAAGAGGAAGTAACACCATCTTCGGTTATTTAGTGAAGGAAGGAGATCCTGTGCCATTCCTTTGTTCCCTTTGGGGAGGGAGTAGGCATCTTAACGGGAGTAGATGGAGTGGTGAGGGGTTTGGAGGAAAGGGGGGAGGGGGAGGAGGGTTGGGCTAGTAGTGAGAGCAGGGGAAGGGGTTGAGAGGAGGTAGGGAGAGGAGGAGGAGGAGGTGGAGGTGGGTTGGAAGGGGGAGGGGGAGGGAGGGATGCACGTGAGGGTGTCCCACGCTCGCTTTTTACGGCTTAAGGCGGATATCCGAGGGTCGTGAGCTCCTTTTTGACATCATGTGGGCGTAAGGGGGGAGGTTGTCATAACGGCGTGAAGATGTTTTCGAATCGTCTTCAGATGCTGCGAGAAGAATGAGACGTTTGGAGAGTCTCCGCTGTTGCCGTCGAGGCCGCCCGCGAGGTGGGATGATAGGCATGTGGGCGTGGAGTGTGCCAGGGGGAGCAGCCATCTTCACTTTCTCTCTATGGCTCTTCTCGTACGGCTCCCCCTCTCTCCCT
>NW_028234413.1:15406017-15408517 GCF_977035675.1 Penaeus japonicus
TCGCCTCCCTCTACACCCTTCCTCCCTCTTCTCCCCTCCCTCTACACCCTTCCTCCCTCTTCTCCCCTCCCCTCCCCTCCCCTCCCCTCCCCTCCCCTCCCCTCCCCTCCCCTCCACTCCACTCCTCCCCTTTTGATCCACACTTGAGTGAGAGTGATATCGAAAAGGTCATGTTGCCAGCGAGGGCTAGTGTGACTTATCGCCCGGGATGGAAGGGGAAGGAGCTGATATCAACACGAACCGAGATCTGAGTTATATAATGGGGTGTGTTATTAAAGGCGGTTGCTCTATATATAGAAACACGTGTGTATCTATTTCTTGTTTTCATCTTAACTCTTTTTTTCTCTTGGTGTTTTGAGGGGGAGAAAACTGATAATGGCGTTGCCAATCATATTCCCCTCTCTTCTCCCCGCGGCACCCCCACCCTCCTTCCAGTAGTGACAGGGGGCGTGTTGTGTGTGTGTGTGTGTGTGTGTGTGTGTGTGTGTGTGTGTGTGTGTGTGTGTGTGTGTGTGTGTGTGTGTGTGTGTGTGTGTGTGTGTGTGTGTGTGTGTGTGTGTGCGCGCGCCTGTGTGTGCTTGCGCGCGGTCGAATGCATAAGTCAACGAATTTTGATGTATGTTGGATAAGAGAGAGCGGAGGTGAAGTGATAAGTTAAGCGTGACTTAGAGAGATTAAGAGCAATCTTGGAAGGAGTCCAGAGGAGGTCAACGTTGATGCGAGGCCTGGGGGAGGGGAGGAGGGGGGTTCACGTCACCTAAGGGGATAAGAAAGATAAAAAAGAGTAGAGAGAAAGTGAGAGAATGCTGTGAACGGAAAAAAAGGAAAGAAGAGAGGGGGAAAATTAAAACGCGTAAGACGGAATCAGCAAGAAACTCGTTTGTCGAAGAAAGGCAACAAACAAACGGAAAATGACGAATAGTAAACTGAAAGAGAAAACGGGAGAAAGGACTGAGCGAGGGGAGACTCCTCGAATTCGTCTTCTTTCGGTGTCGTTTGTATATGCAGATAGGACTCCTTCATCCTCCCGCGAAGGACAGTGTGAAGGATGGCCTCCGACCGCGACACAATGAGGCCGAACTCACGCCGAGACGACACCTCGCTCTGAATTGATCTTCCCTCATCCCTCATCATCGGCTGAGGAGCGTCTCTCATTGTTTCTCGGCTTTTCTCGGGAAATGCTCTCTCGCTCTCTCGCCTTTCTTCCTTTCTTGAAACACTTGTGTGTATGTGTGTAGGTATTTATGCGTCTTTTCTTCCGCGTGGTGTTTGTGTGTGCGTTTGCCTGTGTGTGTGTGTGTGTGTGTGTGTGTGTGTGTGTGTGTGTGTGTGTGTGTGTGTGTGTGTGTGTGTGTGTGTGTATGTGTGTGTGTGTGTCTTTCTCTCTCCGTGTCATGTTATGTGTATGTATGTCTTTTCTGACATGTTTCCGTGTGTGTTTTTATTCCTTCCTTATTTGTTTGTATGTATGTGTCTTCCTTGTCATGTTTACGCGCATATGTTCATGTATATGCCTTATTTAACATATACATAGATACGTGTCTGTCTTCATGATTGTTTGGTTGTATGTACGTTTTAGCTGTCTGTAAGCACGAGTGACTCCTTATTTGCATGCATTTATATGTGTATGTTATCAAGTAAGTTTTTTTTCCCTTCATCCTGACATGCCATTGTTTCGAACGCGTCATTCAAAGTCAACCTCTCAAAAGAGGAAATGGTTGGAGCGGTCCAGATGTGTCTCGGCGTAAATTGCATCTTGCAAAAATTGTACGTTGCGAATAATAAGCTCCCAGGGCCTCGCCTTTTGAAGGAACCCCTTGTTTCTGCCTCTTGAACACACACCCGAAGCTTCTTGCAAGACAATGATAGGGGGAGAAGTTGCATCTATTCGTTTGCCATTATTGCTATTACTATTATTTTCTCGAAGAGGGGCTCCTCAAGGCTGTTTGTTGTTGACATTTTTAGTGTTTGTAATGGAGAGGATATGTGCAATTTGTATGGGTGACGTGGACTAAGGTGGGGGGTGAGGGGTGGAGGGGATGTATGCAAGGAAGAGCATTGTGAAGGAAAGGAGACAATCAATGGGGAGAGGAAAGAAAGGGGAAGGATTCTGAAGGAGATTAATTTTACTGAGGAGGAAGAATAAGAATAAGAATAAAAATGGAAAGGAAGGGGAAAGAGGAGAAGAAGGAGGAGGTGGAGAAGAAGGAAGAGGAAGAAGAAGAACAACAACAAAAGCAAAAACAAAAACAAGAACAAGATGGAGGAGAAGATGGAAAATGAGATGGATTAGGGAAAGGGGAATAGATAGAAAAGAAGGAGTAGGAGGGGGATGAAGAGGAAGATGATCAAGAAGGAAGAGTAGGAGGAAGGTGCAGGAGGATTACTCTTAACTGTTGTTCGTCACGCATGTACCCTTTCCTTGGCACCGGCGCGGGGCCAAAGGGGTGAGGGAGGAGGGCCAGGAGGGCTATTGTGATGTCGGAAGTGTGGGTGACAT
>NW_028234413.1:15413517-15431017 GCF_977035675.1 Penaeus japonicus
TTTTATTCGTGTCAATTATGAGGAAATTGCTCGCATGCACGTACGCATGCACTCACATGCGCTCACACACACACAGACACACACACACACACAGACACACACACACACACAGACACACACACACACACACACACACACACACACACACACACACACACACACACACACACACACACACACACACACACACACACACACACACACACATACACACACACTCAAACACAAACATACAACAACAACAATAACCAAACGTACACATATTTTTTGTGACTATATTTCTCTTATGCGTGATACACATCCGCTTGATTGTAGTTCCGGCGAGGCCTGGCGAGCGAGGAGGCGATGCGATGGAGAATGTGCTGGAATTCCTCCGCGGAATTTGAAATGTCTGGAACGCCTGCGATCCCAACTTTATTTTCTTCGTTTTGACGCTCACTGAATCTCAGGTGTCTAGAGGATGCGCACACACTTACATGTACACGTAACACATACACACACTTACACGCGCTTGCACGCACGCACACGTACACGCAGGCACACGCACACACACACACACACACACACACACACACACACACACACACACACACACACACACACACACACACACACACACACACACACATACACATACACACATATACACACGAAAATAAAGACCAAGAAGGCAGACGAGTTGCAGAAAAGATATTGACGCACTATTTTTTTCAATAATCTCCTCCGGATCGATTTCCGCTTGTTCTTACGCCGACGAACAATGCTTTTTTCATTCACGCCCACGCACCCCTCACCCCCACCCGTCCACACCCTACCCTCAGCCACTCCCCCTCCCTCGTTTCACACCCACCCAATATGTACTGATTTTTATGCTAAACATTCTCTCTGTGCAACGACTCCAACGTGCAATCAGATATGGACACAAAGGAACAATGGTCGTCCTGGAATTTCCTTGAACTTAGGTGCAAGATTATCGCGAGGGGGGTGCTTATAGTGCGGGCGGGGAGATGAGGGCGCGATTGTGGTAGAGGAAAGGCGGGTGTGCTTCCGCGTGGGGCCGCTTCGTGTGGCGGGATGCTGGCGGTGTTGGAGGTGGCTGTTTAATCAGCTGATTTGTGCTTTCGTCGTAAGCATCTGGTTATCAACGGATTTGTGCTTTTGCCTTGTGCGTCGGATCATTTTTATTATTACTGCTATTGCTCTAACTTCGAATAGAACTGCTTGTAAGGACTGTATTATTATTTTTTTCTTATTTATTTATTTATTATTATTATTTTTTTTTTTATTTTTTTTTTTTTTGCTGTGTCTCCTCTTTCTTGTTTTCTTTGGATAAGCGTTTGTGAACTAAGCAGTCCTAAGAGAGGTTTTATTGTTATTAAAGACTTTCTTTACTTTATCTTTCTCTCTCTCTCTCTCTCTCTCTCTCTCTCTCTCTCTTTCTCTCTCTTTCTCTCTCTTTCTCTCTTTCAAAGAAATAATTGATTGTGAGTTTAAAAAATCAAAATACAAAATACGCAAATTAATATGTAACCGACAACTTCCCTCGATATATGGTAGGTCCTAACATTACGCAAATTTAAGTCCTTACAATAGGGCATATCGCTATGACGTCACGCGCAAACACTGCATGGGGGCAAAATACCGATCAGATATTTCTTTGTTTATAACGCATCAACATTTTTGTTTTGCGTTTTTTTTTTCTTTCTTTTTTTTGTCCACATTTTTTTAACAACCCTTCACAGTTTGAAATCTCTGCTCACTATTGTTTTGGTGTTTTGTTATTGTTTTTGCCCACGAGCTCACTGTCCATGCAGCAGGTTGTTTACAACGACGATCGGCCTTATAGGGATGTCTCAGAAGATAATACATTGTCTAACAAGATTATCACGTAGACACATCTTTCCTTACTAATGCTTCTTGTTCTCTTTCCAGGTAAGTGTGCCGGCGGGACTGCCTCTGCGGGGCCCCGCTCGCCAAGGAACGGACGTCGGTGCGGTATGTGGCGGATGATGGATGGATGGTCGGTTGGATGGATGGATGGATGGATGGAGAGAGGGAGAGAGAGAGAGATTGAGGTGACTGACGGGTGGATGGTGGAATGGAAGAGACGGAGGAAAGACGGGTGGATGAATGGTTGAATGGAAAGATAGATGGAGGGAGGAAGGGAAGGATGAGGTGGAGACATGATGGTTAGATGGATTGAAGTGAGGGATTAGATAGAGGTGAGAAAGGTGGAATGATGGATGAATGGAATGATGGAGAAGAAGGTGAACTGATGGATGGATGCAATGGACGATTCGATAGATATGATGATATGGAGAAATTAACTGGATGGATAGATGGATGGATTAAGGAACAATGATTGATAAAATGGATAAATAGATAACTCAACGATGATTTATATCAAGTCTATAAGGTAAACCTCGATGTATCTGAGCCTTTAGTTAGAGCGACCGAAGGCTAAAAAGATAGAAGAAAGAAAAGTGCAGATTATATCTAAAATAAGCACAACGAATAACAGGGTAGTCCCCCCCCCCTCGTAAATGCTGACCCGCTAAAGCCAGAGGGGGGGTCGTGTACTGTGGCGAATTTTGGTTTCATGAGGACTGATTTCTCAAGGTATTCACGGTGAGAAATTGCGGTCGCGAAGGAAGGACGCGGAGACACGCAAATAGGTGTACTTTCGGCGATGCATATCACTGTGTGTTGGCGGTGGAGAGGCGGAGGGGGAGGGAGGGGAGAGAGAGAGAGAGAGAGAGAGAGAGAGAGAGAGAGAGAGAGAGAGAGAAATGGAAATGGAAATGAATTAGAAGTTGAACCAGAAACCAAAAATTAGCAAGAAAAAGGAAGATAACGAATGTATTAGAGAGAAAAAGAAGGAAATGAATAACAGGATGATGTCGAAAAATACGTAGCAGTACATAAATATAAATGGGCGAAGGGAAAAAAACAGAGACGGAAAAATAGGAAGAAAAATAGGCAGACAGACGATGGGGAAGATCGTCAAGAAAGTAGAACCACAGACAAACACAAGGTAGACAGAGAGGCATATACAGAAAGAGAGACAACCATGAATGATGATTAACGTGTAAGGAAGACAGGAAAAGCAGGGGCAAGGAAACTGACACGCAGACCAGCAAGCAGACAGGGAAGCATGAGCGTGTAAGCAGACACTCACATTGAGAGATAAACAGTAAGGGAAGCACAGGTGAATAAACAGACATTCACACTGGCATTCAGGGAGTCAGGGAAGGAGGTAGAAAGGAAGTCAGGCCTATGTAGTGAAGGAGCGAACGGCGTTGCGATATATGGAAACGAGTCGGTCCATCACTCATGCTTGCATAATCATCAACAATAGAGCGCCTTGATTGTATTTGGTTTGTGGCGGCGGCGGTTGAGGCGCACGGTGGCACCGGCTCCTGAATTCGAGCCAAATCCTTCGAGGCGGGTTAACATTATTCGAAAGCTCTTTGGCGTTACGGCGTCTTGCGATGTTTGTCTTCGCGTTGGGTGGTGTTGGTTAAGAGTGATGATGGTTTCCTCGTAACGAGTTTTTTGTCGTTTTGGAAATGTATTTATTTGTTTATTTATTTATCTATTTATTTATTTATCTATTTATTTATTTATCTATCTATTAAGCGTATCCGAAGACTCGAAACTTCGGAATGTTACGTCATCACTCGTTCGCCGTGAGAGGTGAAACTGCGGTGGGGTGAGAAGTCATTAAGTTGATTGAGGGTCGGTTGATGAGCGATATTCACATCCGTTCGACGTTCGTTATGAATATTGATGAGTTGATTCGCCTTCGCGCCGGAAGATTCGTGTCCTCTGGTCGTCTTGCGGGAACTCTCTGATCTCCGGGCGAAGTCGCGAGGAAATCTTGGCAGGAGGAGATTATTTCAGTGCGAGGGAGGATCCGCAGAGATTTGTTGGACTTTTCATCCTGTTTTTTAGCTATTTTTTCACATATTTCGTGCGAGATGTTATTGAGAGATGTGTAAGATTTTTTCTCACTTTCTGTTGTTGCAATTTTATTTTGAGTGTTTATTTGTTTGTTTGTTCTAATGTTCGTTCGTTCGTGCTATGTGTCTGTATGTATATGTTCATGTGCATATGCATTTTGCATAAAGTATGTGAAAGATTGATGGAAATCAGTTTAGAATGTGCGTTTATATATATATATATATATATATATATATATATATATATATATATATATATATATATATATGTGTGTGTGTGTGTGTGTGTGTGTGTATATTTATTTATTTATTTATATATATATTTATATATATATTTATATATATATATATATTGTTATACATTATGTGATGAAAGGCATATAAATGTCCTATCATACAAGAATTTATGTCTGCATGCATAGAAAACAAGCTTATGATGTGTATCTACGAACACACCCAACATGATATGTGTATCAACATCGCTGTGCCTTGAATGCCCAGCACACGAATAAGGGGCTCGACCACCAGAAGCGACGACTGGGTTATTCCATCCCTCGCCGCCCGCCGCCGCCGCCGCCCATCCGCATTCTTACTCGCCCACTCCGCCCACCCTCCGAGACGCCGTCGCCGCCCACGCCCTCGTTGCCGTCTCTCTCGGGTCGTGATGGTGGGTGGTTTGGGATTAGTTGGATGCCTTTGATTGGGATTTCAATAGGGGAGGGTGGAGGAAGGGGGGAGAGTTAGAGGTGAATAAATGGGTAAGAAGGAGAAACAAGAGGGGAAGATGGAGGGGGAGATAGAACAAGGAGAAATGAGTCGTGATAAACGGAAAGAGATGAAAAAGGAGAAAACAGGGAAAAAGAGAAAAGAGAAAATAAAGAAATAGAGGAGGAAAGAGAACAAAAGGGGGAAGGGGAAAGGAAGAAGAAAAAAAAATAGAAAGAATGAGAACAAGGAAAAAATATGTTAAAGAAAGTCAATAACGAGAAAGAAAGGGGAAGAATGGAGAGCAAGGAGGGAAGAGAAAGCAGTAAGAGAGCTGGACGTTAATAGGAAGAAACGAAGAGGAAAGAGGAAATACGTGACCAGCAAAAAGAGGGAAATATGAGGAAGAAACAGAGCAAGAAGAAAAGGGAGGAAGAAGAAAAACAAGGAAAAGAAAAAAAGAAAAAGAGGAAGCCCTTGCTTGCAGAAGTTGCATAGGAAGCATTTGCATGAGTAGGAAGCGCAAGCAATCTGTAATATTGCAATGTAATCCACTCTTGGGAGGAAAAAAGAGAACACCCCAATTACACGGCGAGACGTGTGCAGTACCTGTTGGTCGAGGGCGAGGTTACAGTACCTGGAAACATTTATGGATACGGTCTCCAGATACAGTAGATCAAGGCCGAGGCCGCAGATACTCGATCGCTCGACGCTAATGTTTAGGAAGTGTCGAGGAAGGCGCATGTTCGTTGCACGACTCGGGCGAAGGCCATGCGGGAAGGGGGTGGGGGGAGAGGAGGGAGGGGGGTGCTTTCGGACTCTGGGATTGTGTATGTTCGCATTGTGTAGGTGTGCTTGTGGATATTCATGTGTGCGTGTATATTCTTGTTTATATGTATGTATGTACACACACACACACACACACACACACACACACACACACACACACACACACACACACACACACACACACACACACACACACACACGCACACACGCACACACAGCTAAAATAATTGACACACGTTGCTCACTTTTTTATAGAATGTCCTCTAGTTTAGTTCAAGATGCGCACACCTTGTCACACGGCATACGGCATTCGAATTCTTGCGTGAGGGTGAGCAATGGCATGGAATGGGCGTGCGCGTTTGGTTTCGAAGCATGAAGAAGCTGGTGCGGTGGTGACGCCGAGTGGGCGGTGGGCGGAATGGGTAGTAATTGCTGTGATTTGAAGAGGTAGCGAGGGTTAGGGGCGACTACCCCCCTTCCATTCTTCCCCCCACCCTTGTACACTATGCTAGTGACATGTATATTATCGTAACTTTTTTGTAGATTTCATATCCAGGTCGCACTCTCTGTTCCTTTGTCTCTTATCTCTGTGTTTCTTTTATTTTGTATTGTAGCTTTAAATTAGTATTCTTTTCAACTTTGCTCTCTCTCTTTCTTTCTTTCTTTCTTTCTCCCTCTCCCTCCCTCCCTCCCACCCACCTACCTTCTTTTTCTCCCCCTTACCCTTCCTCCTTCCCTCCCTCCCTCCCTCCCTCCCTCCCTCCCTCCCTCCCTCCCTCCCTCCCTCCTTCTTATACTCACTCGCGTAGTGAGAGTGGGGGTCACGTGACCTTGCCACCGACGCGGCGACACGGAGCAGCGTCTTGGATTCGCAGGTCCTCAATGTCGCCGCCGTTATTGTTTTTTTTCCGTCGTCGCGTCGTAGAAGACGTGAGCCTTCGTCAAAAGAGGACTCCCTCCATATGGCGACCTTCTCGACTGCATCTCTTTCGTCCGTCTGCGGTGTTATTTTTTTTTTGGGGGGGGGATGTTTTTGTCGTTGTTGTTCGGGGGAATGTTATTATTATTGTTTAAATATTTGTATTTTTTATCGTTGTTAGAATCATCATGATAGTCATTATTATCACTATTATATTCTAGAGGTAATAATATAAAAATCCTAGACAGATAGTATAATACCAACTGCAAGAAATAACTAGTATCATTTAAGCAAAATATTTTGTATCGAACATCTCTCTGGAATGTAGCAAAAAGGGAAGAGAAAGGGAAAGAAAAATAGGAAGATTAAGATAGCAGCCTTCCAACTCGTCCTCCAGATAGGCGTCACGCCCTAAAATACTCCCTCCCCTCCCCCCTACACCGCCCCCCTCTCATCCTCTCTGCTGACCAGTCCATTGTCAACAATCACAGTAACTAGGGTAACAATAGCAATTGACGATGGGGTTCGGCGGGGTGGGGGGTATGGGGGGGGAATCTATCCATCTGTTTTATTGTTCTTGTCTGATTTATATTTTTTCTTTCTATATTGATAATTTTATATTTTATTTGATACTGTCATTTCAATAGAATTAATTCACTCTAGAATTTGCCAAAATACGAAACGCAGAAACAAACAAACACACTTCCAAATCAAGTACGATGGCACTGTTAGGCCCTCCCCCCATCTCCCACTCCCATCTCCCTTCTCCCCCCTTTCCCCCCTCTCCTATCCTCCCCTTCCCTTCGGCTTTTCCGCTGCAAAAACTTTTTATACAGCTGATAAAATATTCACGGTTGGCATAGCATATTGATGACCCGGGAGATGAAGCCAGTCAGAGGCTAAATAGGAAAGGGGGAGGGGGAGGGGGTGGGGGTCGTATCAGGTCGGGTTCTGATTGGCTCTTGTGCTTCCCTCCCTTTTAGGCTTGTTATTGATTGGTTTATGGGGCTTTTTGGACGGGGATGGGGAGGGGAGGGGAGGGGGCGGGGTCTGTTTTCTGTTATTGATGCAGGGCTGATGTTTTATGCACTGTTGGCTGTTTTGTTAATGTTTTCCCCTGCTCTGCCTCTCTCTCTATGTCTCTGTCACTCTCTCTCTCTCTCTCTCTCTCTCTCTCTCTCTCTCTCTCTCTCTCTCTCTCTCTCTCTCTCTCTCTCTCTCTCTCTCTCTCTCTCTCTCTCTCTCTCTCTCTCTCTCTCTCTCTTCCTCTTCTCTCTCTCTCTCTTTCTCTCTCTCTCTCTCTCTCTCTCTCTCTCTCTCTCTCTCTCTCTCTCTCTCTATATATATATATATATATATATATATATATATATATATATACATACACATACACATACACATACACATACACATACACATACACATATGCGTACACATACACATACACATATACGTACACATACACAAACACATACATACATACGTACATACATACATACATACATATATATACATACACATACACATACATACATATGGAGAGAGAGAGAGAGAGAGAGAGAGAGAGAGAGAGAGAGAGAGAGAGAGAGAGAGAGGGGAATAGTTCATTGATCTTTTGCTTTTGATGTATTTATACTTGTATACTCATTTATTTACATACACCTTTATTTCGACATATAACGTAATGCAGAATACCAGGCTCTTTATATAAAATTCACCAAGAAAAGTATTTATATTCCCGATAGTCCATTGAAAGGCTGTGCAACATAGCTTGGAGTCATGAGGCTTCTATGCCTCGGAGCAGGAAGCGGACATGGCAGCATAGGTGTGGTGAATGCCTTGGAGCCGACGATGCAAGAGCAATTATTGTTTCATAGTGGATAGACACCAAAGGGACGAGGCAGGTGCAATTACGCCCTGTCGAGGCCTCGTCCTTCTCGGAGGGGCTGGTCACACACAGGGACGTGCGCGTACACTTGATTACGCATGCATGTACAAACACGCCGACATATATGCCTGTCGCTCACGCCAATTACACACCCATACACACACGCACGCACGCATAGATGGATGCACATTCTCTCTCTCTCTCTTTCTCTCTCTCTCCTCTATCTCCTTTCTCTCCCTCCCTCCATCCCTCTCCCCTTCTTCTCACAGATATACCACTTTATTTTTTATTTCTGCATGACTTTTCTCCTCTCGTCTCTCATAGTAAACCGTCACGGGGAGGCGTGTGCGAACATAACTTTGCTTTCCATAAGGAACTTTTTTATCCGCGAAATCTTGGAGACGGCTCCAGTGCGTCGCAGCCACGCCCGCGCCCTTCTTCCCTGGGGTGGGCAGGCTGCCTTCTAGGAGTTTGGCGCGACGTCAAGGTCAACCTCAAGATTTATAATGGAGCAATTTTTTTTTCGTTGGTCTCATGTCTTCTGTGATCTTTTTTTTCTTTCTTTTTTTAGATGTATCGGTTTTATTTATGGTTGATGATAACCGACTGTTCATATATTTACTTATTTATAAATTTGCTTTTAGATACTGACTTTATGATTAATTGATTTACCGATTTATAGTGCTTATTTAGACACATACAGACAGACAGACAAACAGTCACATATAAAAAGACACAAACGGACAGACACACAGACAGCCAAACAAACAGACAGACAGACAAAGCCAGAAAAAAAAAAACATACAGATACAACCGGAGAAAAGAAAAAAGATGTGAGGAAGTGGGAAAGAAAATCCAGAGGAGGGAAAGGGGACAGCCAAAGACACTTCCGGGTAGATATACAGCGCACTAAATCCCGTATTTTTGGCGCGCACGAGACTCAGCCCCGGAGATTAACCCGTGTTGTGCGAAGACACGGGTTAAGATATACGGTGTGACGTAATGAAAAGAGGGAGATGGATGGCCTGTAAAGAAGGAGGAAGATACATGGAGGGGGGAATCCTTTAAGGGTGAGTGATGGTTTTCTATTTTTTTAAATTGTACGTTTTTCCTTTTTTTTTGGGGGGGGGAGGGCAGGTTCATGATATAGGCTGGAAAGATGTGTGTGTGTGTATGTTTTGTTGTTGCTAATTTATTGTGGGATGGTTTACTTTTTTTCTAAATTTGTAGTTACTCCTATTTGTATTTTTTTCTGTTTTATGTAAAAAAGGGATATACTTGTGTTCCCTCTGCTCTTTTAAGCGTTCACGTATATGGTAGATATTTGATTTTCTATATTAAGTAGATATATATCTTGTTTATAGTTACAGCTGTTGTTGATATCACCTCTAAAAATCCCCTTGTTTAGTAACCCCTTAATGTCGAATTAATAGACAAAACTAGAAGAAAAAACAAACAAACGCGGAAGTTCTTGTCTAAGATCAGATAAAAAAAGGGTTATTAGTTATCTTTTGTTTTACGTCATTATTGTTGTGATTCTGTCGCGGAAATGTAGTGTAAATTCATTCGTTTTCGCGCTTCCATACAATGAATAATTACCCATCAACATTTCCCTACAAGTCGTTTGTCAGTGGAAGGGATTTCACAATTTTAATGGAAGTTTAATCGAACTGTTCTGTCCTTTGTGTCTGTTTGGCGGTTTTTCTTTGCTCTTTTCTCCTTCTTTCTTTGCCGTCTCCTCTTTCCCTTCTTCTCATTCTCGGTCTCTATATTTTACTCTCTTTTCATCCTCCGCTATTCTCCTTTCCCCTTATTCCTAGTTGAGTCGAAACAGAAGCTCGGATATGAAATGACCCCTCGACTTTGTATTGTGTATATGTAAGTGTATGTGTAATTCTAGGCGTGGATATAAGTGTAAATTTAAGTATAAGTGCAGACGTGAAGGCAAGTTTATCTCTGTTTGTGTAACTGTATGTGTATACGGTATGTATGCGTGTGCGTGTCTATATGAATATGTATACAGTCAACTGCGCCGTTACCCGAGCGTCGTTACGGCGGCTTCGCGGGTCATGAGGCAAAGCAGTGACAGACTTCATTGGCGGTGTTGATGACCTTGCTGGAATTAATTAATGACGGATTGTTATTCTGGTGTTGTGAATGATTGGATACGGGGATTGGATATTAAACACACACACACTCACTCACTCACTCACTCACTCACTCACTCACACACTCAAAGAAGAAATATTAAAAGCATAATTACGGGTATTGATGGAGAATTGGAAAATGAAAT
The DNA here is from genome assembly GCF_977035675.1 of Penaeus japonicus. Classification (NCBI taxonomy): domain Eukaryota; kingdom Metazoa; phylum Arthropoda; class Malacostraca; order Decapoda; family Penaeidae; genus Penaeus; species Penaeus japonicus. Next base: position 15,424,074 of record NW_028234413.1, read on the forward strand.
AGTAAGAGTAGAAAGAGGTAAAGAAGGAGGAGGAAGAGGAAGGGAAAAAGACTCGGCAATTCGGAGACTTCGGCGATCTGGAGAAGCGATTTTCGGCAATCGAGAATAATGTGAGTCGTTTTTACAACTTTGGCTTTACGATCAAGCGTTTTGGTCTGTTTACACCTGATTTTTTTTTTCTTTTTCTCTTCTCGAAAATGTTTTGTTTGGAAAGTGGGGATTTCACGAAAAGATGTTCTTTGTTATTATGTTATGTTACGGGTTCTTATATGGGGTCGAAACTAAAATAGAGATGCATTTTGATTAGTGTAAAGTATGAAGCGTAAAAGTGTGTGTATGTGTGTGTGTAATGTATTTTTTTTCTCCATGATTCTTCCAAAAAAAAAAGTTAAATAGATGAACAGGGCAATGGTAGTTCAGTAAAGATCTGAAAGTGGAACTGAATTTGAAATATCCTTTTATTCTCCTTCGATCTTCGAAATACATATCGAAGGGCCCTTATTGCATGACATTCCTCTTCCCGCCAAGTCATCACCTGCACATTTACTCTTAAAAAAAAAAAAAAAAAAAAAAAAAAAAACATTACAAGGTCCGCAAATTTGCAACGATCCCGCTGCCGGGTCTCTCCGAACACCGTCCTCCGAGCGTGATTTCGGCGACGCGCCATTGATAAGCGTCCGGCGAGAGGCGGGAGTTCGCGTAAATGGATTCGGGATAAGCTTTATTGCCTCTGCGGGTATTTCGCTCGTTAGGCCGGTTTTGGGGCAGGGGGTAGGTGGTAGGGGGTAGGGGATTTGTTCCAATGTTGGTGTGGAACGGATGGGGAAGGTTGGTTGCTGTGGTCTGTTTATTTCTGGTTGTGATATTTAGTCTTTTTGTTAAACTCGGTTGCGTGGTTTTGGTGCTGTTTCAGGCCATGTTATGAGCTTCCGGCGACTAGAAAGTAACTCATCTTAGGGAGATTTCTTATTAAAGTTTGCTTAAGGATTGTTTTTCTTTTAATACGACACGAGTATTTCATGCAACGAGAAACAGAATCTCCTTTCCAAAAGCGTAAAATCAAAGACTACCTCTTCCTCCTCACTCATGTTGCACGGCCTGTAACGCCACAGGATATGTTTAGAGCGAAGCTGTTTTGCAAATACCTCGTCTTTTGGGCTCCATCTTCTTTTGCTTGTTCTCGCCGCCTTGGCAGGGTGCCACCTGCTCCTCTGCATGAGAATTATTGCCTCCGCGGGTTTCACACTTGCGACGGGTTGGGTTGGCTTTCCTCTTCCCTCTTTTTCCTTCTGATCTCTAGTCTCTTCCTCTTCCTTCTCTCTTTCTCTACTACCTCTCTTTCTCTGTTACCTCTCTTTTTCTCTTCCTCTCCCTTTTCCCCTCTCCTCTTCCTACCCCCCTCTTTCTTCTGTCATCCTTCCCCTCCTCCACCCAGTTCATTCTAGGTCTGGAGTGCACTGGGTCACTCTTGACCTTCTCACGGTCATGTGACGGTGGGGCCATTAAGGCCTTGGGACGGGGACTAAGCAAATGGTTTGCAATATCTGCAAGTTGAACTCATTATTTTGCATAATTGCAGATATATTTTATTCATTGGTGTGTATCTCATATTCATTTTTTTATTTATATTAATTAATGTTCATCTACATTTTACGTGATTGTTTCAATACAAATACAGAATGTAGTGTATATATGTCATTCTTATATAAGAATATCATGTAGACGACCTTTTGAACAGATTCCACGCCATAATGGCAGTTCCGGCGAACATGTATGCCCTTTATGCACTGAGGCTAGTCGCGAGAAGGAAGTGCGTTCACCAATACGGCATTGTCGTGGTCGAGGGAACCGGGCACTTGGCTGTTCTTACTTGGTTCCGTGGATAATGCTTCCGGCGTCGGGTTGCTTGTGGGTGCTTGCCTGGTGCTTGCCTCACTTTCTCTCGTTTTTCGTGCTATTCATGTCTGGTTATTGGTCTTTTCCTCTCTGCCTGTCTTTCCATTTGTATGTTTGTCTGTGCCTGGTCTGTTCATTTTGTATGTGTTTATTTAATTTGTTTCTTTTATTAGGCTTTCTTCTTCTGCTGAGTGAGGCATATTTCTCTCTCTTCACTCTCTCTCTCTTTCCTCTCACTCTCTCTCTCTCTCTCTCTCTCTCTCTCTCTCTCTCTCTCTCTCTCTCTCTCTCTCTCTCTCTTCTCTCTCTCTCTCTCTCTCTCTCGCTCTCTCTCTCCCTCCCTCCCTCCCTCCCTCCCTCCCTCCCTCCCTCCCTTTACGTCCCCCCCCCCTTTCTACATCCCTTCCCCACTCTCTTTCTTCCTCTAACTCCTCCTTTCCATATCTGCATCATTCCCTCCCTCGATCCATCTCTCTCCGCTTCCCTCCCTCTCTCCACATTCCTTTTCTTCCCTCCACTTCCCTCCACATTCCTCTACTTTCGTTCACCACCCCCCCTCCACCCCCCTACTGTCCACCAGAAACCTCGACTCCTCGGAAGGAAGGAAGCGGTGGCAGCCTAGATGCTTACTTCTCACCCTTGGCTGAATGACGTCTTAATCGCGCTATCGTAAGGGCGTAATTACCCGGTGATTGCTTGTGTTTGTCAATCACAGGTAGGAGGGGACAGCAGCCACTTCGCCGACGCCGCCTATTAACTCGTGGCCTGGGAAGCTAGGGGGTGGGAAGGTGGGGGGGGGGAGGGGGAGAGGGGAGGAGGAAAAGGAGGCTGGTATGTGGAGGAGGGGGATAAGAAGGGGATGGGGGAGGAGGAGGAAAAGGAGGCTGGTATGTGGAGGAAGGGAATAAGAAGGGGATGGGGGAGGAGGAGGAAAAGGAGGCTGGTATGTGGAGGAGGGGGATAAGAAGGGGATGAGGGAGGAGGAGGAAAAGAAAGGGGATGGGGGAGGGGGAGGAAAAGGAGGAGAAAGATGGGTAGGAGGAAAAGGAAGAATGACGAAGAGAGAGAGAAAAAGTAATTGGGTTTTCACTGGCTAAGGGCGTTTCGGAGAACTTTTAGGACAAATTGAAAAAATAAAAAAGAAATAGATACAAAAAAATCACTCGAACCAAAAAAAAAAAAAAAAAAAAAAAAAGAGAACCCCACCCCCACCCAACCCACCTACCCGTCCATCCATCCCTATACCAGGAACGGAATGCATAAGCGAGGGAAATGAATGTGAAAGTGAATGAACAATAAGCGTGATTTGTGAATGCGGTATTCAAACACGGCGCGAGGAGAGGGGGAGTTAGCGAGCGAAGAACCGCAAGATTCAGATGACGAGAAAGGGGGGGGGGTGAAGGAGAATAGGAGGCGGGCGAAGGCTTTGAATGGGGAAAGTGAACTCGAGATGGATTATAGACTGCTAGGGGAAGGGGGGGGGGGTAAGGAGGGATGAGGTAAAGGAGGGAGGGATGAGGAAGGTAGATAGATAGATAGGTAGGTTAGTAGATAGGTAAGTAAGTAAGGGGAGGGGAGCTGGATGTAAGGAGGAAGGGGAGGGAAGAGAGGGAAAAAGAAAAAAGTAAGTAAAGCGAGCAATAGCAGACGTAATAGCAGAGACATAAATGTGATTTGATTATGTATTCTACGTCACATAAAATAATGGCGGAGACTCTACTACAGTTATCAACTAAAAGAAAAGGACACGTTCTTATGAGAGAAACGGAGATTTTTCTTGATATTAAAAGATCAGATGAAATTCAGACGTGAAATTAAACACACGCGAGAGAACGATGTGTATGGTAATTTAATGCCGATTTCTTTGCTTCTGCTCCCTAAGACCAAAGTCTGTATATTTAACTACGCATTCATTACTTCGTCGCGTATGTATGCCTTTGTGTCTGTGGCTGTGTGCGGCGGCGTGTGAAGTGCGTAGAAGTGCGTCGTGGAAGTGCGTCGACGTGTGGCTGCTAGGAGGGGGCGAGGAGCGTGACTCGAGCGGCGGTCCACTGACAACTGTCGTCGGCTCGTTAGCGACGACGCACACATCTCATTACGTTGGAATGACGATTCAAAGAGAGGATGGCCAGGGAGGGAGCAGGAAGGACTAATTTCCCGATAATGACTCGAGTGACGGCTTCATTCTCCGCCGTGGCCAAAGGGAAGGACTGGAGGACCCCCATTAAGACAGACCGCCTTCTCTTTGATCGCTGTGCTGACGGACGAGTGCCTCTGGCTTCCTAAGAGCTTCGTTTAACAACCACCAAAACTCGTCTTAAAATATTTCCCCCCCTCTTGAATTGTCTCTTTTCCTGTGTTGTGGGTTATGATTAATTATTTTATGTTATCGGAGGTATGTCATGATGATAGGAAGATTTGGTGTGGGGCAAGCCAGAAATAGTCTTGTTTACTCAGGTAGATTATCGGTTCACTGGTACACATTTTTTTTCATCGATTTTTTTTTTACCAACTACATACCCTTCGTAAACAAGTACATCCATATCCTTCGGCATCGCATACACATATTTCTCTTTTTTTCCGCCCATGCAACGTCTGTCATAGCATTAACACACACTGACCATCGTTACGACGACACGCGCGCGCACACTTGCAAGAAGAAGCCGTGCTGTTCTCTGACGTAACGCAGCCACAGGGGGTGCAAGAAGCCGTAATTGGACATTTAGCAATATTAGCTTTACCAATTTCGTAATCCGGACGTTTCGGGGGCGAACCGCAGGGGGAGGGGAATGGGAAGGGGGAAGGGAAGGGGAAAGGGGTTTACTTGCGTATTGACTCGGGGGAAATTGTGTGTATTTCTTTTTAGCATTGCGTTCGGTGTTGACGCATTTTATTCCCGTTTCGTCTGTGATTTCGTAAGGTTTTCCTTGCCGATTATTTGGCGTGTGGCATAAGTTTTTTTTTCTAATGATGTGAATGAGTTTTGTAAGATTACTTATTCGTTTTATATGGGGGCGATAAGTACCCATGAATATATTAAACACAGACTCGGAGTTCATGCAAATATTCAAACATCCCTCTGTTGAAGTGTGATGTCACTGCATTGACTCACCGTAAAAAAAAGTAAAGAATGAGATATACTTTATTCATTCGTATTCAGGTCAGGAATAGTTCTACCACCAGTTTAGTAATTAAATCTCTTTAATGAAATCGGAAGTATTATAAAGTTTATTATCAAGTAATCAAGATTTCTTCTTATGCTCAGGAGTATTCTTGCGGCCGACTCCGCAACTGCCTGCGGCTCGGTATGGGGTCGCAGTTTGGGAACCGCTATTGTAATAGACTTTGAATATGTGTTTAGGGAAAGCCACAAATACATATAACAGAGACATCTTACTGAGGTATTGCTGAAAATGGCATGTGAAAATACGGACTCGATGTCGTAAATCAAGAATGCTATTTGCAAGACAGGACTGAGGGACGAGTGTCGAGCTTTTAGGCTGATATGGGGCGAATGAATCGTAACTCACGGACCCTGAATGCAAAACTCGGTCAGGGATGCAACGATCGAGAAAAAAATATATATATGCAAAAGTTAGAAGTGCAACATGGTGAACAGGGCGATGCGAAGCTCGATAAAGATGCATAACAAGGCGGAGAGGCGGATAACGTAAGGGATGGCTGTGTTAAGTGTGGCGGATGGAGGAGATACATGGCCTGTGGACGTCACGGTCGGTCTCGGGTCACTGGGCGGAGGCACGATGGCGGTGACCTCTCGGGGTCGCGAGGTGACCCGGCTCAGCTCTTTGGGTGACCTCGTGCGTGGAAGTGCACATGCGCAGACACTCGACCCACTCGTTCACTTGCTTGTTATGTAGATAGATAGTAAGTTGGATAGACAGATAACTAGAAACAGCGAGACAAACAGACAGAAAGAAAATGCAGACACTTAACTGACTCGTTCGCTCGCTCGTTATATTGATAGACAGAAAGTTGGATAGAAATATATACCTAGAGAGGGTGAGGCAGACAGACAGGCATAAACAGACTGAGGATAATATAAGTTTGCCGATGAAAAGATAATGCAAAAAAAAATCAATACTTTCCCATTCTCTTTGCCACATCGCCGTCGCAGTATCCTAAGTTCACCTTGAGCCACATCAATGCATTGTGGCTTAGGCGTTACATCAGAGTGTTGTATTATAGTTCAAGATAGCGGTATGCGTTGAATATTGTCATGTATGCTTGCACTCAAACCTCGTATGCAACAAGTGGTTTTCTTTCTCCTAACGAGTACCTATCAGTCAGAAAATTCCCTTAAATATCTTGCCTCAGAGCGTAGCTTTGTTTGGCTGATCCTCGATTTGATTAAGTTAAGTACACTGCGGTTGCGAATGTGGCCGCCTCATTGCATAGCAGGTGACCGCAACATCTCTAGAATAACAGACGTGTGCGCAATCACATCATAAACACAACATTAGCATTAGGACCACAAGAACCACCGGGGCCGCAGCAGTAAGAGTAACAACACAGCACCATAGTGACAACACAGTGACAAGTCCCTGATTATCTGCATGACGATAACACAATCTTGGGAAGGTGCTGAGGATGCTCGGAGCCCGTCGAAGGAGTTCTCGGTCGCCTCCTACACACAGGGGCATCTTAGCGGTGCTGCCTGGCGGGTAGCGGTTCTGAGGCCACAGAGGGACGTGGGTGTTGTATTATATATCCGCATTTGACGGTGGAAATGGAAGCAAAGCGTTTTCTGATTGTATGTGATTGTGTGTGTGTGTGTGTGTGTGTGTGTGTGTGTGTGTGTGTGTGTGTGTGTGTGTGTGTGTGTGTGTGTGTGTGTGTGTGTTTGTGTGAATGACAAAACACGTGTTCACGTGAATTTCTAAAACTGTTGTCTCATCTTTCAAGAAGCCTTTTTGTGTGCTATGTTTTTTTTGTGTTTGTGTATGTGGACGCTTTGTGTGTGCGACTCTGCAAGGTGAATAAATGCAAAGGCCTATTCAGAAATGGAAATAAAGGGAAAAAACAACAAC
>NW_028234413.1:15436017-15438517 GCF_977035675.1 Penaeus japonicus
CAGATGTGAGGTAATTTTTTTTCTTATTTTAGAAATGACTACAATTTTGACTATTCTCTTTTCCCCGAGTCACATAATTGTCATAGTTGCTTCAATTATTTTTTATTTTTTTATGAAGGTAAGCTTATGGAGCTTTTCGAGAAGGTTGGATTTTCTCTGCGTTTGTTAGCTAAGGTTGAATATATATAAATATAGGATCTGTAATTACAGGGATGGAGATGGGGTGGGAGGAGGGGGTTGGGGTGGGGGAGGAAATTATTCGTGGTCAGCGATCATTATACGCTTATGTTGTGGTCACCATGGTCTTGAAAGGCGACCTCCCCTTCAACACCTACGTGAAGTGAGCCTTAACGGCGGTTTTCTCTTTCACGCTTTTCATGTCTCTGTTTCTTTTTTTCTTTCTTTTTTTTTGCTGGGTGTCTTTCTCTCTTGCTCTCACTTTCTCTGTCTCTTTCTCTTTTCCCTCTCTCTTTCTCTCTCTCACTCTTTCTCTCTCTCTCTCTCTCTCTCACTCTTTCTCTCTCTCTCTCTCTCTCTCTCTCTCTCTCTCTCTCTTTCTCTCTCCCCTCTCTCTCTCTCCTCTCTCTCTTTCTCTTCTCTCTCTCTCTCTCTCTCTCTCTCTCTCTCTCTCTCTCTCTCTCTCTCTCTCTCTCTCTCTCTCTCTCTCTCTCTCTCTCTCTCTCCCTCTCTCCCTCTCTCTCCCTCTCCCTCTTTCTCTCTCTCTCTCTCTCCCTCTCACTCTCTCCTTCTCTCTCTCACTCTCTCCATCAGCTTCTCCCCCTCCCTCTTTCCCTCCCCCCTCCCTTCCCCCCACTCTCTCTCTCTTTCTAACCAGCCTAAGTGAAACAAGAATTAGTCCGGTGCAAGAAGATCGTGACAGCTGCGTATGTCTGGGAATATGAGTTCAAGCCGATATATGTATTTTTTTCTGATAGCAATGTTCTCGTCTCACTCATAGTTTCGATTATAATCATTTTCATTATCGTTATCGCTATCATTATCAGAAGCACGGAGTTCTATAAATGCGGGAAGTCGGTCCTGTTTGGCAACGTTGTAGAGTTCAAAGTTCATTAGTATGTTCAAAGATGTTTTTTCTAGTGTTTTAAGTTTTAATGTTTGTTTTAGGAAGTTTTGAGCGTTTTTTTCAGTGTTCAGCCTTTGGTTTGTTTTATTATAATGTATATTGATAAACTCTTCAAATGAATTTTATTTTATTTTTTGAGATTTTAAATAAATGGTTGCCTTGTCGATTTGTAATTAGATTTTGATTAATTCAAAGGCATATACTTCATAAAGAACTTCAGTAAATCGGTATGATAGTTTCAGGTTTGATCAAATGAGATTGCAATATGACATTCCTCTTGTATGCATTGCTGCAATTGATGTGCTATAATTTTCTTTATAAAGCATATTTTAATTTGAGTTGCAAAAAGGATATACGTTGAGTTGTATCAGCGTGGGTTGTGTCATCAGCTTTAAGCTAATTAGTGTTTCAAGCTCCCCCCCCCTCTCTTTATCTCTCTGTCTTTACCTACTCCATCCTCTTGCCTTTTTCCCCATTCTTCTCTTCCTCTCCGTCTCTCACTCCCTTTCCCTCCCCCTTTCTCTTTCCCATTCCTCGCTTTCTCACCTCTCTCCCATTCTTTCTCCACTCCCTCTCCGTCTCTTTTTCTCCCTCCTACACCCTATCACTCTCTCTCTCTCTCTCTCTCTCTCTCTCTCTCTCTCTCTCTCTCTCTCTCTCTCTCTCTCTCTCTCTCTCTCTCTCTCTCTCTCTCTCTCTCTCTCTCTCTCTCTCTCTCTCTCTCTCTCCCTCCCCCCCTCTCTCTCTCTCCCTCTTTCCCTCCCTCTCTCTCCCTCTTTCCCTCCCTCTTCCTCCCTCCCTCCCCCCCTCCCTCTCCCTCCCTCCCCTCTCTTCTCCCTCTCTCCCACTCTTTCTCCATTCCCTCTCCGTCTCTTTTTCTCCCTCCTACACCCTATCACTTCAATTCTCTACCTCTCTCTCTATCTATCTCTCCCTCCCTCCCTCCCTCCCTCCCTCCCTCCCTCCCTCCCTCCCTCTCTCTCTCTCTCTCTCTCTCTCTCTCTCTCTCTCTTTCTCTTTCTCTCTCTTTCTCGCTTCGCTCTTTCCCTCTCCTTCTCCTTCTCTTTCTACTTTTCCATCTCCTTTCCTCCCCTCTTCCACCGCTAAGCTCACTTTCTACAAGCTCTGGGTCATTAAACTAACGTAGAGTGCAGAGTAGTGTGTAAGTGTATAAGGAACGCACGCTGAAGTGTGTCACTCGCTCTCGACCCTTGATGCATGCGGGGATTGGTTGCTGGTTCGTGTGTGTTTTCTTGTGTGGTGTTTGTTTGTATTCGGTGTTTGTCCCTTTGTCAGTGTTTGTTTTTATTACTATTTCATTTGTTCCCTTCTTTTTCTCTCTTCTGCTTCTCGCTCTCGCTCTCTGTCTCTCTCTCTCTTTCTCTGTTATTTCTGTCTCTATCTCTCTTTCTTTTG
>NW_028234413.1:15446017-15466017 GCF_977035675.1 Penaeus japonicus
GGGGGAGGTGAGGGGGTAGAGGGGGGTGACGTCACCACGATTCCCCCGTGATGACACTCGCCGTCGTCGCTGGCGGGTCTTGTGGCCCATTAATGATGACCTCTGAACTGTGATGTAAGCCTGCCTGGTTCTTTTCTTCCTCCGCCGCCTTTTTGTTTTTTGTTGTTTTTGTTGTATAATTTTCTCCCGTTTTTTTGTTGATGTTCCATAAAGCCTTTTTTGACGTTATCTTCTCTTATTTCAGTTCCTTTACGATGAAGACTCGATAGTAAATGTATTTCCCATGTGAATTACTCCTTCCTTTAAACACCCCCTCCCCTTCCCACCACCCCCCCTCCTCTTCCCACCACCTCCCTTCCCTTCCCACCACCTCCCTTCCCTTCCCACCACCTCCCTTCCCTTCCCACCACCCCGTGCCCTCCAAGCCTCCCTTTAGGAAAGCAGTCCCGAGATCCGCCCTCCTTCACCGCTTTATCTTAATTCCCCCTGCACTCACTCACGAAATCAGGTAGGAGGCGCCCAGGGGAGACCGACGATCAAGACGAATCAGGGAGTAGAAGAATATCGAAAAGAAAATAATCAGATTAAAGGTATTAGTGGAGGTAAATAGAGAAAAAATATATATAATCGAAGTTTTTTCACATTGGCGTGCTGGCAAAGGCGGAAACGCAGCCATTGAAAATCGTTTACTTCCAGGTTCTCTCCGTGTGCGAAAGGCTGTGGCGGCATAAAATATCAAAAGATTTCAACTTTATTCCAAGCGTAACCGCGATCCAATAAGTATCCGACGTGTGGGGCAGTCGCGGGAGAGTCGGTCCTACGAACGGGCGGCATAGAGGCGATATTCGAGATAACATGTGAGTGGCAAAGGTACCCTGAGTGCGGGTGTACAGAAGGAGGCTTTGCGTCCACTCCTGCATGTCGATAAATGATTTTCATATCAGATAAACACGGCGCCGTAAATAAACGACTCTATCATGGGACGCCGCTTTGTTTACAAGGCCATTCTCGTTTCATTTTATCTTTCATTTTTACGAAGGCCTTAATCAACGTTTGGACTCGAGGCTGAATCGGCAGCGTCGCTCCTTTTGTATCTAGTTGCTGTATATATTAACGAAACGAAACCAAAAATATTTCTTCGGGCCATGCCTGGCTTATTGAACACCGAGTGCATGATGCTTATTGACACCGGCTGTCACAACAACGATTATCATTCTAGTGGAGATTCCTTCCTCGCTTCCCAGGGGGCGAATCTTTCCCCGAGGCTCTGGAGTAAAGCCCCCCCCCCCTCTGTTCTAATCACGACGTTGGGTCCTTTCCGTGTTGGTAATCGTATTAGCAATGTTGTCGTTTTAACTTTGGTTATTGTTTGTTTTCTTGCTTTGGGTTTGTTCATTAGAAGGATGGAGAAAGGGCGCGAGGGGGGATTAGAAGGAGAAATCAAATGAGAGGGATTGAGAGAGACTGTTTATAAACTAAGAAACAAACACATAAACAAAAAAAAAACACAAAAAAGGGTAGATCGGAAATATATATGGAGGTAGGAGATACAAAAAACACAAAAAATAAACAAATCGGAAAGTGAAACTTGAAAAAGATATGATAAATACAAGCTATAAAAAGAGTGAGGAAGAAGGAATGGTGGAGGGTAGCATGTTTGCGTATGTAAGAGGGAGAAAGAAAGAGATCCCAGAGTAAGGGAGAGAGAGAGTGAGAATGAGACAATGACCCCGTGACCCGGCGAACACAACTATATGGCTTAATGCTTGATAAATGATAGGTAGTGAGAGGTTCGCCCGATGTCGTTGGAGGTAGGCCTATCTTCCTCCCTCCCTCCCTCGTGAACACCTTCGCCCCGCCGGCTATGTCCATGAGCCATCCATCGGTTCAGGGGCGCGAGCGGGCTGCTTGAAGGAAATGCGACACGATTATCAAAGGAATCGGGGCTTTCCGAGGAGATTGGAAGCTGCCTACTTAAACTCCTGCGTTCACGCTCGCCCACGCGGAATGAACGTTCCACACGCGCGTGTGTATGCGCACGTGTATGGTGACGTATTAGTACAAAGAGAAATCGTGTGTGCGTGTGTGTGCGTGTGTGTGTGTGTGTGTGTGTGTGTGTGTGTGTGTGTGTGTGTGTGTGTGTGTGTGTGTGTGTGTGTGTGTGCGCATGTGTGTGCGCATGTGTGTGCGCATGTGTGTGTGTGTGTGTTTTTATGTGTATATGTATGTTTATGTGTATGCGTATATATATATATATATATACATACATACATACATATATATATATATATATATATATATATATATATATATATATATATATGTATATATATATCCCCCTTCCCTTCATCTCTCCCTTTCTCCGTCGAAGCTTATCACATTAAAGCCGATGTTATATGCATGTATGCAGTCCAATGCACTCCTCTTTCCACCTGCTTCCACCTCCTTCCTCCTCACCTCCTCCCTCCTCCTTCCACCACCTCCTCATCCTTCCACCTCATTCCTCCTTATCCTTCCTCCCCTTTCCACCTCCTTCCTCCTCCTTCCCCCTCCTCCCCTCCTCCTTCCACCTTCCTCCTCCTTCCACCTCCTCCCCCCTCCTACCTCCTCCCTCCTCCTTCCACCTCCTCCCTCCTCCTTCCACCTCCTCTCTCCTCCTTCCACCTCCTCCCCCCTCCTTCCACCTCCTCCCTCCTCCCTCCTTCCTCCTCCTTCCACCACCTCCCTCCTCCTCACCTCCTTCCTCCTCACCTCCTTCCTCCTCCTTCCACCACCTCCTCCTCCTTCCACCTCCTCCCTCCTCCCGCCTCCTCCTTCCTCCCGCCTCCTCCTCCCTCCTCCTTCCACCTCCTACCACCTCCTTCCACCTCCTCCCATCTCCTTCCACCTCCTTCCCCCTCCTTCCACCTCCTCCCTCTCCCTTCCACCTCCTCCCTCCCTCCTTCTTCCTTCCACCTCCTCCCCTTCCTTCCACCTTATTCTCCCTCCTTCCCCCTCCTTCCCCTTCCTTTCTCCTTCCTCCTCCTCCTTCCACCTTATTCCCCTTCCTTCCTCCTTCCTCCTTCTCCCTCCTCCTTCCACCTCCTCTCCCTCCTTCCACCTTATTCCCCCTCCTTCCCTATCCTTCCACCTCCTTCCTCCTCCTACTCCTCTTTCCACCTCCTTCCTCCTCACCTCCTCCCTCCTCCTTCCACCACCTCCTCATCCTTCCACCTCATTCCTCCTTATCCTTCCTCCCCTTTCCACCTCCTTCCTCCTCCTTCCACTTCCTTCCACCTCCTCACCTCCTCCTTCCCCTTCCTCCTCCCTTCTCTTCCCTCCTTCCACCTCCTACCACCTCCTTCCTCACCTCCTCCCTCCTCACCACCTCCTTCCTTCCACCTTCCACTTCTTTCCTCCTCACCTCTTCCTTCCTTCTCCTTCCACCTCCTTCCTCCTCCCTTCTCCTCCTTCCATCTCCTTCCTCCTCCTTCTAACTCACCTCCTACTCCTCCTCCCATATCCTCATCTCTCCTCCTTCCTCTTCACCTCCTCCCTTCTCCTTCTACTCTTCCTTCCACCTCCAACTCCTCCTCCCTCCTTCCACCTCCTTCCACTTCCTTCCACCTCCTTCCTCCTCACCTCCTCCCTCCTCCTTCCACCCCCTCCTCATCCTTCCACCTCATTCCTCCTTCCTCCTTCCTCCTTCCACCTCCTCCTCCTCCTACCTCCTCCAACCTCCTTCCTCCGCCTACCTCCTCCTTCCACCTCCTCCTCCTCCTTTTCCTCCTTCCTCCTCCCACTCCCACCTCCCCCTCCCACCTCCCCCTCCTACCTCCTCCCTCTTCCTCATCCTCCTTCCACCTCCTCCTCCTCCTTCCACCTCCTCCTCCTCCTCCTCCCTCCTTCCTCCACCTCCTCCCTCCTGCTTCCACCTCCTTCCTCCTCACCTCCTCCCTCCTCCTTCCACCACCTCCTCATCCTTCCACCTCATTCCTCCTTATCCTTCCTCCCCTTTCCACCTCCTTCCTCCTCCTTCCACTTCCTTCCACCTCCTCACCTCCTCCTCCCCCCCCCTCCCCCCTCCTCCCTCCCCCTTCCACCTCCTCCCCCCCCCTTCCACCTCCTCCCTCTCCCTTCCACCTCCTCCCTCTCCCTTCCACCTCCTCCCTCTCCCTTCCACCTCCTCCCTCTCCCTTCCACCTCCTCCCTCTCCCTTCCACCTCCTCCCTCTCCCTTCCACCTCCTCCCTCTCCCTTCCACCTCCTCCCTCCCCCTTCCCCTCGTCGCCCTCCTTCCCTCGTCTCCCTCATCTTTCCACCTCCTCCCTCTCTCTTTCACTCCCTACCTCTCCCTCCCTCCCCCTCCCACTCCCTTAGTCTCCCTCCCTTTCCCTTGCACTCCCTCCCTTTCCCTTGCACTCCCTCCCTCTCACTCCCACCCCCTCCTACTTCCTCCCCCTTCCACCCCCTCCCTCTTTTTTTCCTTGTCTCCCGTCCCCTCGCATTCCCTCTCTCTGTCCCCTCCCCCTTTCACCCCCTCCCACTCCCTCTCTCTCCCTCCTCCCCCTTCCACCTCCTCCCTCCTCCTTCCATCCCCTCCCACTCCCTCCCTCTCCATCGCGTCCGGTTCAGCGATGTTTTCCGGTTTCTCGCATCTTGGGAAACGGCGGCGAACTTTAGCCGGAGAAGTCATGGTTGATCAGGGCAGCTGTGACGCGCGGCTGACGGATCTCTCTGTGATGATGCGCGTGTTGGTTACATTGCGGGAAAGGCGTGTCGTGCAGCATGTTGTTCCTATTAAATCAATTGATATATAGTGCTAGTGGTCACACGCACACGCACACGCACACGCACACGCACACGCACACGCACACGCACACGCACACGCGCACACACACACACACACACACACACACACACACACACACACACACACACACACACACACACACACACACACACACACACACACACACACACACGTATACATGTTATGTTATGTATTATGTATGTGTACATATAATGTATTTTTCATTACTTAGACTGATTACCATTTGATTGATATTCTCATATAGATAACATCTGATTCATTATTCATCCAGTCATCCGAAATGAATGATAATAATAATGATAATAAGCTAGAACGAAACGAATATAAATATCACGGTGAGAGAGAAGAAAATCAAGAGAATCATAATTATATTGATAAATAAAAAGAAAAGAAAAACGAAGGAAAGAAAATCCGAGTGAAGGAATCGTGAAGATGGACGATAAGAAGTCCACTTCATAAACAGACTCCTTCAGCGAGATCCTTCGAATCCTCAATTAACGGGATTATTGCGAGCGCTTATTGCTAGTTGATGGCGACCCTCCATGCGTGCAACCCTGCTCTTGCAATGAAAGGCTGTGATTCAGAGGGATGGAGAAGCGTGAGTGAATGAGGTGGAGGAGGGAAGGAGGGGGTGGAGGGATAAGATGATGGTGGTTGTGGTGGGAGGGAGGGAGGTGTTGATGATGGTGGTTGATGGAGGAGGAAAAAAGGAAGGGGAGGGGGAGGAGGTGGTGGTGGTGGTGGTGGAGGTGGTGGTGAAGGGAAGGAAGGAAGAGGGAGATAGTGTTGGTGACAGAGGGAGGAAGAGGAGGGAGGTAGTATTGGTGACGGAGGGAGGGCAGGTATTGGTGGGGAGGAGGGAAGTGGAGGAAAGGAGGAATTGGTGGTGGAAGGAAGAGAGGTGAAGGTGAAGGGAAGGAGGAAGAGGTAGGGAGGGCGGGCGGGCCGGGAGCAGGGTGGTAGGGGCGGAGCTTGTTAATGGAGTCATGCATGGGAAAGAGTCAGGAGGCAGAAGAAACGGAGAAGGTCGATGAAGATAGTGAAATGACAGCAAAAGAAGAATGAAAAAAAGGAAAAGAAGACGAAGAAACGGTGGAGACAAAGAGCAGAAAGAAAGAAAGAATGAACACTAAAGAAACAGAGATAGGAGCAAGGGAAAAGTAAAGAGAATCATTGATAGGATGGGGGGGGGGAGGAAAGGGGAGGGCGAGGAGGGGAGGAGAGGGGTGTGGAAAGGAAAGGAAGAGAAGGGGAAGAGGAGGAGGAGGAGGGGTACGTGACGGTGATGTGCGTAAACTTTATGACTTGGAGGCGGTTTTGACGAGGCTGATTTGCCTTTGAGGTCTGTGACGGGGATGACCTTTTGATTTGGATTCTTATGTTGTGTTGTATTTAGATATGTATTTTTGGTTGGTTTCGTTGTTATTGTTAGTTGTTTATTCATGTGTTTACTATTGTTAGTATTTTATTTATTTGTTAATATTTCGTTTATTTGTATATTTTATGAAGGGAGGTGTTCAGATTAGTTCTGGGGAGGGGGTTATTCTTGAATTACCCTATTGCTTTCTCTACTTTTTGTGTGTGGTTTTGCATCTCTCTCTTTCTCTTTCTCTCTCGCCTTCGCCCTCTCCCTCCCCCTCCCTCCCTCCCTCCCTACCTCCCTCCCTACCTCCCTCCCTCCCTCCCTCCCTCCCTCCCTCCTTCCCTTCCTCCCTCCCTCCCTGCCTCTAAATACGTCGTCCCTGTGTGGTCCAGGTGAAGGAGGCGGTGGACGACGACAAGAATCTATGCGTGTTCATCTGCGTCGAGTGGCATGCTGATGGAGAGGGCGAGGGAGGGGAGGGATGAAGAGAGGGGGGAGAAGGGAGGAGAGGGGGGGAGAGGGGAGGAGAGGGAGGAGGAAGAAGGGGGGAGAGGGGGAGAGGTGGATAGAAAGGAAAGGGGAAGAGAGAAGAGGGGGGTGAAGGGGTTAGGTGAGGGAAAGGGGGAGAATGGAATGGCGGATGAAGGGTACAGGAAGGGAGGAGAAGACAGAAGAAGAAGGGGACAGGGAAAGAATGAGAGAGGGACAGAGACATAATGGAAAAAATATTTGATCAAATGATAAACAATTGATCTGGATAATAGAAAAAGAAATCTCAGATACCATATTGACATGCATCAGCTGAAAAGAAAGGGCGGAGAGAGAGAGAGAGCAGCATTGATACGCAGGATAGCTTTAGCGCGAGTTATACGTGCGTGGACTCGATGAACAGTTATACGCAGTATATGAACACGGGGGAAGTTTGGACTGTTATAGGTTTTGTTTTTTCTTGTTGTGGGCTGTGTTCTACGTGTCCTTTCTCTTGTTTCTTATGGTCTTCAGTCTGTTTTCTTGATTACTTGTTTGTTTGTTTTTGTTCTTTTTTCCTTTCAATTGATTTATTTTACTGTTGTTGTTTCTTGTGCTCTTGTTTTTCTTTATTTATTATTGTTGTGATTTTCATCTTTATCCTTTTTATTGTATCCGATATTTCTCGTCTCCTTACGGTTTATATTTTACGGATTTCTACCCCTCATATCCCCCTCCCTCTTTCCCTACGCGTCATACCCCTTTCCCCCTCTCTACACCTCTCCATACATCTCCTACCCCCCCCCCCCTCATTTCCAACTCCTTCCATTTTCTCTTTTTTATAAACACTCGGACAGACAAACAATCACATTACATGAACTATAAACTCTCTATAAATTCTCAGTAGCTCATTTGTTATTTGTTTATTCGAGAAAGAAACCTAATGTGGTCGTCGGTGTCCCTGTCGCGGTGGGAGGTGGTGGCGCGCGAGGAGTGAGGTTAGACTGGGTCAAGTAGATACATAGATTGGATTCCTCATCTCCTTGGGCGATGGAAGGCATTTTTACTGTGTACTCGAGTACTGTGTTATTTTTTTTTGTACTTGTGTGTTTTTTTTTTCTTCTTTTCTTTCTTTTTTGGCATCCACAATTATTTAGCTGAACCTTTTTTTTTGCCATTCCTACTTATCACCATCGTCGTCTTCCTGCCTTCCTTTTCCTCCTCTACCTCCTTCTTCCTCCTCTTCTTTTTCTACACCTGTAATTTCTCTTCGTAAACCTTCTCCTCATCCTATATATCTTCCTCCCTCTCCACCTTCTCCCCCTTTCTCCCTCCTCCCTCCCCCTCCTTATCCTTATCCTTATCCTTCTTATCCTCCTTACCTACTCCTCATCCTCTCCTCCTCCATCCCTCCTCCCTCCACCCCCCTCCCCCATCTTATATAACCCTCCTATTCCTTTCCCTTCCCCCAGCCTCCTTCATCACTCTGCATATTTTCTCCTCTGGCGACAGGCCGACAGGTAGACACTAATTAGCGACGATTTGAATTAAAGCGAATAACAAGAGACGGGGCAGGAGCGAAGGCGCGTTATTTCGTACTCGCAACCACCTTTTTATCGTTCTTTATTTTATTCTTTCGTCCCATAGAGGTACGAAATCCAGGCAGGAATGTTGTTTTTTATATTTATCTATATTTTTTTTCTTTTCGTAAAATTGCCCATTCGTTCTCATTTCGAAATGATGAATATTTATAACTGTAATCGTTTACCGGGTTCTCGTTATGTCATTCTCGCAGTCGTACGTATATTCTACTCGCCCATTCATTCAGTCATTCATTCGACCTCCCGGGGATCAGCCGTTTCTCCGAGCGAGGCGTTGGGATTGGTTTGTACAGCGTGGATGGATGGTTGGGAAGATGGATGGATGGGTTGTTTGTTTAGTGGCGGGATGGGGTTATTGCGTCATTTGTTATTAAAGTAGTTGTGGTTGCGAGTTGTGGTTTTAGCTTGGTTGGGGTTTGGTAGCATTATGATTATTTTTTTCCCGTTTTTGTTTTTGGTTAGGGGGGAGGGGTAGGGGTAGAGGTATAGTTAGGGTAAGGGAGAGAATATCTGATCTTTGTACCAGATCCATACATAATCCGAACGATAACTTTTCAATCTGGAAATTTCATCTAGAAATCGCTGATAATTTAGTTCATCAAAGATTTTTTCCAGCCTTCTTGTTTTTTAAAGCCTATTGAGTTTTGGTAATATCTTTGAAGGTTGTGATGAATCTCCTTAAGGTGGCTTTAGATTCATCTAGGGTCTAGTAGATTCTTGGGCGGTCGGTGGGGATCAACAGGATGTCAGCGGACCTTTAGAATCCTCAAGGTGGAGATGCGCTAAGGCTTTGAGGTGGACCTTTCAGAGATTTCGTATTAAGGTTTGAAAAAGGAAAAAGGGAGAAGGGGAATGGAGGGAGGGTACGCTCAGTGGGGATTATTTTGTGTGTGTGTGTATGTATGTATGTGTGTGTATCTTAGGGATGCAGATGCTGGATGGGGGTAAGAGCGGGGGGGGGGGGTATTGTGAGATAAAGCAGGGAAGGTATACGGCTAAACCCCGCGGCGTCACGTGACTCAATGGGAAGCCCATATGTAGTGGGGGTTGGGGGATGGGGGGGGGGTGGAAGGGAGTTGACCTCGCCTCTTAAAATTCCTCTGAAACGGAGCGTCACGGAACGGATCACAATGGCGAAGGTCAGGAATAGGAGGAATTTTCGATCATTCCACGTCTCCGTTTCATTCCTTTCTTATTTATCTTTCTTTCCCCTCTTCACCCTACCCTCTCTTTCATCCCCGCTTTTTCTTTCCCCATCCCCCCTCTTCATTTTTATGCTTTTTTTTTTATTCCGCTTACTCTTTCTTCCCTCCATTCTCTCTCTCTCTCTCTCTCTCTCTCTCCATCTCCTCTCTCTCCATCTCATCTCTCTCTCCATCTCCTCTCTCTCTCCCTCTCCATCTCCTCTCTCTCTCCCTCTCCTCTCTCTCTCTCCCTCTCCTCTCTCTCTCCCTCCCTCTCCTCTCTCTCTCTCTCTCTCTCTCTCTCTCTCTCTCTCTCTCCCTCTCCTCTCTCTCTCCATCTCCTCTCTCTCTCCCTCTCCATCTCCTCTCTCTCTCCCTCTCCTCTCTCTCTCCCTCTCCCTCTCTCTCTCTCTCTCTCTCTCTCTCTCTCTCTCTCTCTCCCTCTCCCTCTCTCTCTCTCTCTCTCTCTCTCTCCCTCTCTCTCCCTCTCCCTCTCTTTCTCTCCCCCCTCTCCCTATCCCCCCACCTCTCGTTCTCTCCCTCCCTCCCTCCCTCCTGTCTTTAAGGAGGAGCGTCTCTCTCTCCCTCTCCCTCCCTCCCTCCTGCCTTTAATGAGAAGCGTCTCTCTCCCTTTCCCTCTAGCTCCCCCTCCCTTTCCCTCTCCCTCCCTCCCTCCCTCCCTCCCTCCCTCCCTCCCTCCTGTCTTTGAGGAGGAGTGAAAAAGATTTGGAAATAACACTGGACATTCATGAAGTAACCGGCTGGGAAAAAAAACGTCTTCTCTCGACTCTGAAGGCGGCAAAAAGGAAGGGGAGGAGAGGGGAGCGGGAGTGAGGGAGGGAGGGAAGGGGAGAAGAGGGGAGTGAATGAAGTTGTTGGGTCCTAAAGGAGAGAGAGGAGACGGGACGGGATGGAATGGGATAAGGTTTTCCAGTTCTAGACGGTTTTCGGGGGAGGGGAGAGGAGTAGAGGGCAGGGAACATTTAGATATTATTTGTTAGAGTCGGATATGAGAATTCCGAAAGAGAAAATAGTAGATACAATATAGATAGAGAGAACATTACGGAATAGTGCCCAAGGGTTGAGCAGACTATCAGCTTGAAGAAGTATTTAAGAGATGAACAGTTATATAACAGGATGAAATGCGGATGAACAAAAGGTTTAGAACAAGAATCGGGGAAGAAAAGAGACAAAGGCAAACGGCGCAGAATCGGCAGAGCTGTGATTGGGGGGTGGGTAGGGGAGGAGGAGGAGGAGGGGGGGCAAGAAAAATGGGGAGGGGGGTAGGAGCGAGCGACCAGTTAGCATGTTATCAAGGCAGAGAACGTGACATGCCTGGTGTCGGGGGAGCCTCTAGCTTGAATATTTTATGGAAAGCCTTGAAAAGAAACTGCCATTTTGCGGGTCCGCGGGAAATGAAATGGTTTCGGGAACGTTTTTCTCTCGTTGGCCGAGAATTTAGTGAATGGGACACTCGCTCGGGGCGGCGGCATGGCTGGTGAGAGACATTTGATTGTGGGGTGCGATTTTTTTGTGTAAAACAACAATACAACTAATACAACGACAACAACAAATACAGCAAATACAGCAACAACAAAATCATGGAAGTTTGTATGTGAAAGGGGGAATAGAGATACATAAACAACGAGACAAGCTCATGGATAGACAGATAGAGTTACAGAAGAAGAAGAAGAAGAAGAAGCAGGAAAAGGAGAAGTACAAAAAGGAAGACGAAGAAGAGGTAGAAAGAGGAAGACGAAGAAGAAAAAGAAGAAGAAGTAGGAGAATTAGAAAAAGGAAGACGAAGAAGAAGTAGAAAGAGTAAGAAGAAGTAGAAAGAGGAAGACGAAGAAGAAAAAGAAGAAATAGTAAGAAGAAGAAGAAAGAGGAAGACGAAGAAGAAAAACAAGAAAGTATGAAGAAGAAGAAGTAGAAAGAGGAAGACGAAGAAGAAAAAGAAGAAGAAAGAAGAAGAATAATAAGAAGAAAAGGGAAGAAGAAAAAAAAATAATAACAAGAAAGATTACAACAAAGAGATGGAAAGATCGCGGACGGAGGCAAGGGAACACGTCAGCGTCTGGATGATGGATAGGGTCAAGTCCGTCCAGAGTTGGCCGTTCATGTCTTCCCGCTCGTTACGGCGGAACTCGTGACGGGCAGTGATGACCTTCACCCCCCTCTCTCCTCTCCTCCCTCTCCTCTCCCTTTCCCCTCCTTCTCCTCTTCCTTTCCCCTCCTCTTCTTCTCCCCTCCCTCTCCCTCTCCCTCTCCTCTTCCTTCATCCTCTGTTTCCTGTCCCTTTCCCCTCATTCTTATTTCCCTTTCCCCTCCTTCTCTCCCTTTCCCCTCTCTCTCCTATCCTTCTCCTCTCTCTCTCCTCGTCCTTTCTCCGCCTTTATTCACCCTTTATTATTCACCCTCGGAGACGGGGAGAGGAGAGAGAAAGAGGGAAAGAGAGAGGGGAGAGAAAGAGGGAAATGGAGAGGGAGGAAGAGAGAGAAGGAGAGGAAACGAAAACGGGTGTATCTGTAATAGGTACGACTAGGTAGTAATGAAATCCATTTAAGGAATTGGCATGATAGATTTACATTCATCAGACATAGTTTTCATTTTCTACCGGATTCTTCCCCTGGATTCTCGGCCCCCTTCTCTTTTCTGATCGCGTTCTTGTTTCTCCTCTTGTCCCTCTTGTTTCGGTTCTTGCTCCTTCTTCTTTTCCTCCGCCTCCTACTCCTCTTCCTCCTCCTCCTCCTCCTCTATCTCCTCCCCGCTTCCTCTTCCTCCTGCTCTTAGTCACGATTCTGTTTTTTTTTTCTCCTCTTCCTTTTCTCTTCTTCCCTACTTTCATTCCTCTTCCTTTTCCTCCTCTTCCTACCCTTGTTTCTCCTCATTTCCTCCCCCAATCCTTGTTGAAGACCCTTTTTTTCTTCCTCCTTCTCCTATCCTTGTTTGACCCTATGTTTCTTCCTCCTCCTGCTTTTGCTCTTGACCCTCCTGTAGTTCCTCCTCCTTCGTAACTCCTTTTCGTCGCCACTTCCCCGAGAGAGAGAGAGAGAGAGAGAGAGAGAGAGAGAGAGAGAGAGAGAGAGAGAGAGAGAGAGAGAGAGAGAGAGAGAGAGAGAGAGAAGTCCTTCGTCGGAAACAGAACCCCGAGTCGATGGTCCAGCGCCCCCGGTAATGGCGGGTGGAAGCGGCCTCCTTCTCTCTGTCGTCGCCACGCCCAGACTCGCAGACGTCGCCGGGGGTGATTAAACCGCGTACAGGTTAATTAGCGGGTAATAAAACCATGCACGATCCGTCATTTCGTTCACGCCCGCCCGCCCGCCATCTCGTTCGTACATTCTGTTCATTCGATTTCACGTCACACCCCGGCCACCCTCTGGCCGGGAGACTAGCTTTGTGTGCCGTGGGTGGAATGTTGATTTTTGTAAAAGGTGCGTGATTGATTGGTTCAAATCCCGTTGTTTTGTTTGTTTGTTTTTCTTTCTTTTGGGTTTTGATTGGCCTTGTTCTTTAATTTATGTAATGAATTTATTTATTTTTCGTGTGTGAAGGGAAGGGTTATATAACGAGGAGCGAAAGTGTGTGTTTGCATGTGAGGACCGATGTCTGTTTCTTATTAGTTTAATATCTTGTTGAAGACATTCATATTTTGTAGTTGTTTTTGATGTTCTTAAGACTAAAGCAATTTTAGTCGGTCGCTGTTGTTGGAGGGAAAGTAAAAGTGTAGGCCTATGTAAGGAACGGGCGAGGGTACGCGTGTTGGTAGAATAGACGTGGACTTGTCACGGTGGCCTTACAAGGTGAAACCCGTGACTGTCTCATGCTCGTGTCATTATAGCCAGTTATACACATACGCACACGCAAACACACACACACACACACACACACACACACACACACACACACACACACACACACACACACACACACACACACACACACACACACACACACACACACACGTATATATATGTGTGTGTGTGTGTGTGTGTGTGTATATACAGAGAGAGAGAGAGAGAGAGAGAGAGAGAGAGAGAGACACGCCATATTTTCTCTTATTTTGTCTTGGTTGGCAACGTTGATGACATTGAAAGCTGCATCACAAGCAACAGGTAAACAACGCAGGTGACATAGTAAATTGTATCAGTGGCAACAGGTAATTGCAACACAGGTGACATAAAAACTTTTATTATTAGCAACAAATGATTGCTATAAAGTTATCACAAAAAGCTCATCAATGGCAACAAATAGATAAAGTGCAAGAGACCCAGAAAGTGACCACGTTTCTTCAGGAGAAAATAAAACGCCAGGAGAAAGGGAAGGGCAAAATTGCTTAATTTGGAAACCGATAATTGTTTAATTAGAAAGAGTATCGGCGCATCGGATCATGATTGATGGGCGCGCAGTGGGCGGCTGATGAAGACTGACGTTGCGCGGGCGGGGAGGGGCGGCTGGGAACAGTCTTGCGGGAGGTGTCGTCGAGAGGTAGGCGAGGGAAGGGGAGGAGGCGGGAGGGTGCAGGTGTTCGTGTACAGCACGTACACACGCACACGCACACACACACACACGCGCACGCACACGCGCGCACACACACACACACACACACACACACACACACACACACACACACACACACACACACACACACACACACACACACACACACACACACACATACACACACACACACACACACACACACACACACACACACACACACACACACACACACACACACACACACACACACACACACACACACACATACACACACATACACACACACACACACACACACACACACACACACACACACACACACACACACACACTCAAACAAACACTTATTGATAGATAGAAGTATAGACAGCTAACCATTCAGATAGATAGTTTGGTGAACAAGAAAGGAATTATTATTATTATCTGATGTATATTTCAAACAAGTCTTAATTTTCTAAGCCAAGCAAGCAAGACAATCTTAAGCAAACAGACCGATCGCCTCATAGGCAGCGAGGCAAGCTAGATAGCAAGCAGCAAGCAAGCAAGCAAGCAAGCCTGAGGGAGAGGGCAGAGAGTAGCAGCAGACAGTCAGATAAGTGTCCAAGAGGAGCAGACAAGCAGAGAAGAAAGGACAAAACATTTCGCTTGTTAATTACTGGAGTCTGCGCCAACGAAGGTCCTCTTAAGCCCCGGGGTTATTAACGTGTTAATTACCCTCGCTGTGCCGTGTGTGTCACTTTTTTTCTCTTTTTTCTTAGGAAGGGAATATTATTGTTGTTTATTTATTTCTTGATATTGCATAGCTTCGTTTTTAAAAGGTCGGGAAGTTTTGGTTATGTAAAGAGTGAGTTTGAACATTTTTTGTCTGTTTTGTTTTGTCTGCCTGTCTTTATGTGTCTGTGCCTGTTTATGTGCCTGTAACATATTGCAAATGCAATTACGGAGTATATTTTGTTTTGAAACTCAAATGAAATTCTTCCCGATTCTGGAAATCCTACATCCAAAAAGAATTTAATATATATCTGCGTCACAAAATTTTCTGTTCATTTTCGAGAAAAATCTGCCTTTTTTCAATGTCAATAGTCGTTTTCTCTTCATCATTCGTTTTTTTACAATCTGATTTATTTTTTTATTGTTTATTTAAATTGATTTTTTATCGAGATTGTTTTCTTCATCATTATCTCACTATTTGTCATGATGGGTTTGGGAGAATTGATATATATCAATTTTCGAGCAATAGGAAATATCCTTCCATAATATAAACTCCAAAAACCTTCATTTTTAGATTTTCTCTCGCTCAACCTTCATCGGGAAACAAAAAATAAAAGTCTTTGGTTTCAGGTCAGAATATTTCTTTCCCGGAAGCTTAGTTCAGGGAAATACTTTTATCAAGATTCAATATCTCAGACTCAGGCTCCTCAGAAGTCGTAAGGAATGGATGGGTCTACCTTTCCTTCCCTTCTACGTCCTGTTTAAAGGTCCGGATCCTCTTCTCGACTTGATTGGATGGGATAGGATTCTTCTTTTTGTATCTTTGTTGGATTTTTTTTTTTTTTTTGGGGGGGGGAGGTTATTATCTCTCCTTTAGGGCTCTTTATACTATCCTTCACTTTATTAGGGATGGGAGGTATACTTTATTTTTGTTATTTGGGATATGTATCCATTATTCATCATCCTTTTTTTAGGGGGGAGGGGATGAATACAAGCTTTATGGGGACTCTTTACACTCTCCTATCTTTGTTACTGTTCAAACCATCCTGCATCCCTCTATCAATTGATATTGTTGACTTCATCCTCTAGTTTACCTTTTTTTAAGACTTTTTTTTTTCAAAATGGTGAAGGTGACACCACTCACTCTGGAAAACATCACACTGTTTGCATCCTAAACTTCCGATTTTCCTGCCCTCTGCACCTCATCTTTCTTTCTTTTTTCTCTTATTTATCGTCCTCTTCATCTTCTTTTTCATCATCATCATCATCATCATCTTCTTCTTCTTCTTTTTCTTCTTTTAGGGGGGAGGGTATTATACTATTTATCTTCCGCCTCACCTTATTAGAGGGGGGGGGGATATACCATCTTCCTTCTTTTGGGATTTGTTCGCCCCTCCCCATTTCCCTGTCATCTACCAAGACAGGCGCTCTCCTTTCTTCACGCAGATTAGAACATTTTTATCTTTATTTTATTTTTTATTATATAGCCTCCATGTATGTACTAAAAGGAAGAAAGGGAGAAAAAACGAGCGTGGGGTATTTTTTATGCGCCCTAATGAAGTAATAAGGTCGTTTTTTTCTGACGACGGAACACGAGATAGAGGCATCTGGTCCTTGTTATATCTCCTAGCGCCCCTCCCCCCCCTACCTCCCTTTACCCACGACACTCCTACTTGTACTCTTTCTCTCTCTCTCTCGCTCACGTTTTCTCTCGTTGTTTCTTCTCTCTCGTTGTTTCTTCTCTCTCTCGCTCTCGTTCTATCTCGCTGTATCTTCTCTCTCTCTCGTTGTATTTCTCTCTCTCTCTCTCTCTCTCTCTCTCTCTCTCTCTCTCTCTCTCTCTCTCTCTCTCTCTCTCTCTCTCTCTCTCTCTCTCCCTTCTCTCTCTCCTTCTCCTTCTCTCCCTTTCTCTCTCTCTCTCTCTCTCTCTCTCTCTCTCTCTCTCTCTCTCTCTCTCTCTCTCTCTCTCTCTCTCTCTCTCTCTCTCTCTCTCTCCCTCCCCCCCCCCTTTTTCTCTCTTTCTCTCTCTTTCCCTCTCTCTTTACTTCTTGCTCTGCTTTCACACCCTCTCTCTATCCTTCTAACTCCTTCTGTTCAATGATATCACAATGAAATTTCATGAAAGGAAATAATGGAAACAAAGAAACAACCAAACAATATAAAAGGAGAGTGAAGGACACGAAACAAACGAATTCTTACCACCATTTTTTCGCCCCCCTCTACCTTCCCCTCTTCCTCCCTTCCTCTCTCCCTCTTTTTTTCCATCTCTCTTTTCTTCTCTTCTCTCTTCTTATTCTCATTTTTTCCTTTCCTCTCTTCTTCCCTTCCTCGATTCTTTCTTTCCTTCTTTCCTCTTTTTCTCACGTCCTCTCTTTCCCCTATCCTTCATCCCTCCTTTCTTCCCTTCCTGTGTTCCTTCCTTCCTTCTTTCCTCACTTTCTACCTTCCTCTCATCTTCTCTTCCTCCCTTCCTACTTTCCTTACTTCTCTCTTACCATCCTCCCTTCTCTTCCTCCCTGCTTCTCTTCCTACCTTCATCCTTTCCTCCCTTCCTTCTTACCTACCCCTCCTCCCTCTCTCTCGTTCTCCCTTCCTCTTTTCTTCCCTTCGCCTCCTCCCTCTCTCCCATTTTCCCTTCCTCCATTCTTCCCTTCCCCTCCTCCCTCTCTCCCATTCTCCCTTCCTCCATTCTTCCCTTCCCCTCTTCCATCCCTCCTATTCTCCCTTCCTCCATTCTACCCTTCCCCTCCTTCCTCTCTCCTTTTTCTCCCTTCCTCCCTCCAATACACAATTTTTTTCTAGAAGGTAGAAAGGAAGGAAAGAAGAAGAGAGAGATTTTTCTCCTCCTTGATTCTTGTTTTTTTTCTGTCTGTCTTTTCCTTCCATATTTTATTTTATATTTTTTTCTTCTCTCTCACTTTCGGCATCTTTTGATATTGTTGATATCCTTCTCGCTATCATTCTCCTTCGTTCTGATTGTAAAAAAAAAATATTATAATTATTATCATGATGATGATGATAATGAAGATGATGTTTGATTAAACTTGCCTATTATCCTGAGACTTTGTTAGATATTTAAGTGTTTATTTTGTTAGTGAGGAATTTAAAATATCTGGCGTTGGGTTATAGACTTTGCGAGGGACAAATTACGTCGTCTTATTTGGAACCTTCGAGAAAAAAAATCAGTCTTGTTTCTTTTGTTTAGAAAGAGTGTCATTATTATGCGCATCTTGATGGTTATTGTTTTTTCATGTTGTATTGTTTGTTTAACATATTATCGTCTTATTGTTTTGTTACTTTTGTTATGCCGATCTCAGAGTGTTCATAACGTAGAGGTTAATGGCGTAGACTGTTCATAACGCACACAGATCATAACGTAGATTGTTCATAACGCAGATTCTTCGTAACGCAGCGTTCATAACGCAGACTATTTAAAATTCAACCCCTTTCCATTACACTTTAGTCACGTTTACGATCTTTTGGATTTTCGTTTTTTTTTATGCAATCCTTATTTGCTTTATCAGATATGGAAGACACGGAACGGATCAGTAGTTTATAGCTTCGTTTACGATTTTTTTCGTCTATTAAATCGCAAAAGAAATATCAAAAGGTGAAGGTTATTTATAAGTAGGTCCTCTGTTTTGTTTTTCTTCTGTCGTCGATAGATAGATAGATTGTTGTAGGACTTGATGCGGTGTGCAAAGGTTGTGGATTTCTTAGTTCTCTTCCGTCTTTTTTTCGTCTTCTGTTTCTCTGTTTCGCCTCTTGTCCTCTCTGATTCTCTCTCTTTTTGTTAGTAAGTCTCTCTCTTTCTCTCTCTCTCTCTCTCTCTCTCTCTCTCTCTCTCTCTCTCTCTCTCTCTCTCTCTCTCTCTCTCTCTCTCTCTCTCTCTCTCTCTCTCTCTCTCTCTCTCTCTCTCTCTCTCTCTCTCTCTCTCTCTCTCTCTCTCTTTCTCTTTATCTTTATCTCCCTTGCCCCCCCCATCTCTCTCTCTCTCTCTCTCTCTCTCTCTCTCTCTCTCTCTCTCTCTCTCTCTCTCTCTCTCTCTCTCTCTCTCTCTCTCTCTCTCTCTCTCTCTCTCTCTCTCTCTCTCTCTCTCTCTCATAAATACACAGATTCACGCAACACACTTCCTTCCATTGATACCGATCTCCACCCGAGGGGAACGTGTCTGTGGTCAGCCCTCACTAGGCGTCGAGGCCTCCCTTTTTGAACCCCGGGCCTTGTTCACTTTCGTCGAGGTGGGCAGAGTCGTGAGGGAGGGGTGGGGGAGAGGGGTGGGGAAGAGGGGGGGTTGTGAGGGGAGGGGAAGAGTAGGGGAAGGGTAGTGAGGGGAGAGGAAGGATAGGGAATGGAGGGATGGGTAGAGGGAGGAGGGGAGGTAAGGGTAGGGGGGATGGAAGGTAAGGGTAGGGAGAGGAGGGGAAGAGAAGGAGGTGGAGGAGAAGAAGAAGAGGAAGAAGAAGAAGAAGAAGAAGAAGAAGAAGAAGAAGAAGAAGAAGAAGAAGAAGAAGAAGAAGAAGAAGAAGAAGAAGAAGAAGAAGAAGAAGGGTAGGGAGAGGAAGGAGATGAGCAAGGAGGGGAGGGAAGGGGAGGGTGGTAATTGAGATATGGTTTCTGATACTTGTAAAGCACTACCTGGCGGCGCGGACGGGGTGGGTAATAATGTATGGTGCGGCCGTGTATGGTGTCGGGGTCGTGATGCCCCCGAGCTGTTGCTGAGTGGCGGTGTTCGACAGGTGTGAGGTTGTGAAGGTGAGATGAACAGAGAAAGAGAAATGAGAAGAGATGAGAGGCGAGAAAAGAGCAATAGAAAGACCGGATTTCATTGTGCAAGAACAATGATAATAAGGAAATTAATATTGTACTTGTAGAGGTTTAAAGTTCTAAGCAAAGTACACGTTATGAAAACCCCGGATGTCAGTAAACAAGATGAACCTCCAATAAAATAGAGGCTTGATGACGCATGCGAACCAACACCTGACGAAATGTGTAATTACCTCATGGCATGATTTACGCATAATGGGCACTTGGCGAAGGTGATACACAGCACGAGCCGTTATCGTCAACCTTTCCCTCTCAAATCATCCGACTTAACCCCATCTGTCTCATCATTTTCTCCTCTAGAGCGCTTAAAAAGGCCACGTAACACTCCCCCCTGGTGTGTTCATTCTCTAATTTTATGATGGGAATTCTGTCTCTGTGTTTCTGGGTCTGGTTATGAGGTAGTGAGTTTTTTTTTTTTTTTTCATTTTTGAAAGATTGGTACAAATGAAAGCTAAATACTGGGAAAGTATTGGTTATATACACCCTCTCTCTCTCTCTCTCTCTCTCTCTCTCTCTCTCTCTCTCTCTCTC
>NW_028234413.1:15471017-15473517 GCF_977035675.1 Penaeus japonicus
CGAGACACCGGCCTCCCGGAGAGCGGACGTGAGTCAGGAACGGATCGGCGTCCATCTGGCAGAGCTCGTCCGTCCATTACCATTCTCCGCCCCGTGGGAAAGTCACTCGAGACATTTTGCGAATCATTAAGGCGTTCGGCGTCTCCGATGATGGCCTCCTTTGCTTGTCCCAATGCGGATCGAGACTTCCTGTTATGGACGCTTTATGGTTGGTGGACTTGACTCTCCTTTGCTGCGGAAGCCAAGCCCCGGGAAAGGGGGTCTGCACCGCCCGCGTTTCGACGTTTCTTTGGGCCTTCGTGTCCGATCGTGCTCGCTTGGGCCTCTCATAGTCATAGTCTTCCTCTTCTTCTTTTTTCTTCTTCTCCTTCTTCTCCGTTACCTTTTTTTCTTCTTCTTCTTCTTTTTCTTCTTCCTCTTCTTCATCTCCTTCTCCTCTTCTTCTTCTCCTTCCTCTTCCTCTTTTGTTACTAAGGGATTTTAAACATTTTTTCGGTTATAGTACATCCTTAGGTGATTGTGATTTTAGTGTAGTGGAAATGATGGGGTGTGAACAGGTGTCAATGGCTGCTTTATGTGGGCGGTAATGTATGTATGATTTTCTTCTTTTCCTTCTTCGTTTTATTATTCTCCTCTTCTCATTTTCTTCATCTACCTCCTCCTCCTTTTCCCCCTACTATTACTCCTCCTCCTCTTTCCCCCTACTCTTAGTCCTCCTCCTCCTTCTAATCCTCTTTCTCCTCCTTCTTCCTTTTCCTTCTCCGCTCCTTCTTCTTCTTACTCTTTCTCCTCATCTTCCTCTTTCTTCTTCATCTTCTCCTCCTCCTCCCTCCTATACTCCTTTTCCTTCTCCTTCCCCCTCTCCTTCTCCTCCTTCTACTTCTCTTTTCCTTCTTCTTTTTCCTCTTCGGCGAAGGTCACGAAGGAGACAGACGGTGGGTGGTGGGTGTGAGCTCAGCGCACGAGGACGACAAAGACAGCGACCAAGACCAAGACGACCGCGGTGCGATGTCGCGTCATTTGTCACCGTTCGTTCCTTCGTCGGTCAGGCATGAATGTCCTCATGACTTCCGGCTCGTTTGTGATTTTTTTTTGTACGGTCACGCTGATGGGGATGAGCATGGGGGTCCTTGTTTCTGGGTGGGTGCTTTTGCGTCGGGTGTTGTTGTTGGTGTTGGTTTTGTTGTTGTATCATTATCTTTGTTGCCCTCGTCGTCATTTCTGTAGTTAACTTTATCTTTTGTCTTCCTTGTTATCTTTATCTTTACTTTATCCATATCTTTACCTTTATTTTCATCTTCGTCTTCGTCTTCACCTTTATCTTCATCATCTTCAACTTCATCATCGTCTTCGTCTTTGTCTTTATCTTTATCTTTATCTTCATCTTCATCATCTTCATCTTCATCATTTCCGTCTTCGTCTTCATCACATCACATCACATCACATCACATCACATCACATCACCACCACTATCATTATCATCAATCATTAATCAGCAACAGTAATAGATAATGACATAAAAATGTAGAATACTGAATGAAATTAAGATAAGCGTGAATGCTTCACGCGAGATTTAGCGAACGCAGGTACAACCCGATCTTTGCTTGTGGCCCGGCCGTGGGGTGAGGAAAGGAAAGGAATAAGCTAGATAATCAGATACAACAGCAGAGTGACTCCCGAGAGAAGGAGAGGGAAAGAGATAGAGGCAGAGACAAAGACAGAACCAATAACAGAAACAGAGAGATAGATAGAGAGAGAGAAAGAGAGAGAGAGAGAGAGAGAGAGAGAGAGAGAGAGAGAGAGAGAGAGAGAGAGAGAGAGAGAGAGAGAGGATCAGCAGGAGACATTCTTATAGCAGAAACGGGCAGAGGGAGAAGGGGTAGAGTGTAGGGGGTATGGGGAGAGGAGCAGACGGAAGGGGGGAGGGGGTATATGATAGGGAGTGGGGGTGGTGGTAGAGGGGAAGAGCTTAATAGGGCAGGGGCAGGAGGACCAGCAACATCAATAGTTATGAAATCTGCGAGACTTTTTTTAATATTATTAGTCCTTTGATAAAAGTTGACTTGAAGTCTCAAATTCTTCGAGTTATTTTATTTATTGTGTTTAGTGGTAGGTTTTCTCCACTCCTTGCATTAGGGTGCGGGGTATTTTTTATCATCGTTCCCATGCGCTCGTCTGACCGCTCCTGTTTTCTTGCGGTGGTGCGAGGCCTCGGGAGGAGCAGGACGCCGACATCGCCCCACTGTGTGACCTTGAGACTGACCGCATGCACACATGACACTCACCTGGGCTTTCTCACTCGCGTATAGGCTTATTATCCACCTGCATATGTGTACTTTTGATGTGTACATTACTCTGAGATACTCAAATGTACATATTCTCCTCTCTGTCTCTATTTCTTTCTATCTCTCTTTCTCTTTCGCTCTCTCTCTCTCTCTCTCTCTCTCTCTCTCTCTCTCTCTCTCTCTCTCTCTCTCTCTCTCTCTCTCTCTCTCTCTCT
>NW_028234413.1:15486017-15488517 GCF_977035675.1 Penaeus japonicus
TATCCTCCCCCTCCCTCCTCCCTCCTCCCGCCTCCCAGTATCCTCCCCCTCCCTCCTCCCTCCTCCCAGTACCCACCCCTTCCCTCCTCTCTCCTCCCTCCTCCCAGTACCCTCCCCCTTTCTCCTCCCCCCTCCCAGTACCATCCCTCCTCCCTCCTCCCACTACCCTCTCCCTCCCTCCTACCACTACCCTCTCCCTCCCTCCTCCCTCCTCCCAGTACCCTCCCCCTCCCTTCCTCCCTTCCTCCCTCCTTACCCCATACCAGCGCATCAAATCGGCATCTAATGTCTTTCTTCTACGATTTCGATCTAGGTCATTACACCAGCGGCGCAACTTGGAATAACAGGACAGGTTGTAAACATGTAATTGTGAATGTAAACGAAAAAGAAAAGAAAAAAAGAAGAAAAACTGCATCCATTATTTATTTCTTGGCCGCGTGTTCTGTCCTGAATAGCGAGAGGGGAAGAGGTTAATATGCCAGCTTGATGGTGCTTGCTCGGGATAAATATTTATCCGAGCTAGTTTAAAAGGATGAGAGTGTCGACAAGCACAGTGCTTGGAGATACGTGGGGAGGGGTGGGGGAAGGGTGGAAGGAAGAGGGAAAAGTGAAAAGGGAAGGGGTAGGGAGGAGATTTTTCGTTCTCTGTCTTTCTTTTCTCTCTCTCTCTCTCTCTCTCTCTCTCTCTCTCTCTCTCTCTCTCTCTCTCTCTCTCTCTCTCTCTCTCTCTCTCTCTCTCTCTCTCTCTCTCTCTCTCTCTCTCTCTCTCTCTCTCTCTCCCTCTCCCTCTCCCTCTCCCTCTCCCTCTCCCTCTCCCTCTCCCTCTCCCTCTCCCTCTCCCTCCCTCCCTTTTCTGATATTGTCATTCCAAGCATCAATACCCCTTTCCTCCCACCTCTCTCTACGTGATGTGCGTGGACGCCGCCCCTTGCATGACTCTTCGTTGCTCTTCGATTACCATGGACAAAAACACGTCGTTGTGTTATCCTGCCCTGCGGCCTGTCTTGGCCTGCTTCGACCTGCGTTTTGCTCAACCTCCCTCGGGCGTGCTCTTCTCTGACCTGCGCGCTGTTCCACTCGCTAAGGTGTGCGTGTTTCTCTCTTTTGACCTGTTAGTCTGCCTCGACCTGCGTCCTGCTCAGCTTCCCTCGGACCTTCTCTGCCTTGACCTGCGCACTGGCTTATCGCCATTCCTCTCTTTAAGATCTTGTGCTGACTCCCTTATCTTCCTCTCTTCTTTCATATTTTTCATTATCATTTAATTTTTATTTTTTGCCATTTTTACTTTTTTGTTTTACTATTTTTACTTTTCATGCAAGTTTTACTTTTTTCACTATTTTTACTTTTTAAAAAACTTTTTTCACTATTTTTACTTTTTAAAAAACTTTTTTCTCTATTTTTACTTTTATAAAAACTTTTTTCGTAATTTCGTATTCTCGTGTCGTTGTCAGGCCTTTTTCCAAAGCGGTTTGTATGGGTTGTTTTCCTTGTTTGCGGTTAATCCCAAGCCCCTTTCGCTTTTGACCTCCTGTTGCCTGGTTGACGTAACCTGTTCTAACGGGTGTTGAAGTTGTGCGATTATTTTCCCCTTGATTTATAGCCTTTCTTTTGTGTTTATCGTTTGTAATTGCGTGATGCCACGACCCCCTTGCAACATCATGGCTTGTGTTGATTCCGCCGTTCGTTGCAGTGGTTTGGTTGGATTTCGCAACGGATGTTTGGTGGGGGGATTTCTGTGCGCGTCCCTTTGGGCATGTATGATAAGATATTCTTAATTTGGATTTTAATGGAAGCACGACAGTGACCCGAGATGCTCGCCATTTACCTTTGGCCGATTTGCAATTCGCACTTGATCCTGCATGTAGGAGGGGGGATGTTTGCCGCCGCCCCCCACTTTCTCACGCGCCGCGGGTCTCTCTCGGCCCGGACAGTACTCCGCGTCAGGGTCGACTTGCTTCTTGTTGCCTTGCCTTACCTGGTGACCTTTGTACACTCCTGCTTACCTGTTTACACTCGACAGTTACACACGTATGATACATACCTTGATACATGTGCAGATAGGGGTGTTTGATTGTATGTTTTTTTTTTGTTTTTTTTTTTATGGATCTCTCTATCTATCTCTCTCTCTCTAACTCTATCTATCTCAATCTCTCTAACTCTATCTATCTCAATCTCTCTCTCTCTCTCTCTCTCTCTCTCTCTCTCTCTCTCTCTCTCTCTCTCTCTCTCTCTCTCTTTCTATTTATGTATATCTATACACACACACACACACACACACACACACACACACACACACACACACACACATATATATATATATATATATATATATATATATATATATATATATAAAACCATGATTTAAAGGTGTTGCTAGAGAGGAATGCTCTGTTATAAAGTTTGAATTTTAAGGAACTGAGGATAATATTGTATGATTTACAGTGGCACAGAAACTTTAAGTCCAGTTCCAGTTTCTTGATTTTGAAAATTTTCTTCTTGG
>NW_028234413.1:15493517-15503517 GCF_977035675.1 Penaeus japonicus
ACCCTCCTCCTGCTTTCCTGCTCATCCTTATCTTCCACCTTCGTTTTCTTTTCTTTTTCTTCTTCTCATCCTCTTTTCCTTTTATCTCCTGCTGCTGCTTATTCTTCCGCTCATTCTCGTCTCTTCTTCCTCCTTTCCCACCTCCATCCCAAGTTCCTTTTCGGAAAATGAAATAAAAAGTTATTCTCCCATCGAGTCGGTTATTCATACGTACATACATACATACATACATACTTACATACATACTTACAATATAAGCTTACACACAAGCCTGCAACGCATGCATACAAACATGCAGACGGACACACAGACAGACAGGCATTGTGTATGTGCGTATTGTGCATATATATATATATATATATATATATATATATATATATATATATATATATATATATATATATATATATATATAAATATATATATATATTTATTTATTTATTTGTGTGTGTGTATGTGTGTGTATGTGTGTGTGTGTGTGTGTGTGTGTGTGTGTGCATATATACATACATATTTTACTACAATATATTATATTTTGATGAAGCAGGATATACGTGTGTGTGTGTAAAAAGAGAGACCGGCCGGCAGATAAAGATGTCTTTCCCCGCAGGACATTTGGAAATGATTGACCAAGGTCCACGGCCTATGATTATCCGCGTGGTGAATTGCATCCCATAGCCTCTTAGTAGAGATGATTGATGCGGGCAGGAAAGATGGAGGGGGAGGGAGTGGAGGGATAAGGAGGGGGAGGATGAGGGATCAATTATCTAAACAACTTCCCTTTCTCCCTCTCTTTCCTCTCTTCCACCTCTCTCTCTCTCTCTCTCTCTCTCTCTCTCTCTCTCTCTCTCTCTCTCTCTCTTCCTCTTCTCTCTCCTCTCTCTCTCTCTCTCTCTCTCTCTCTCTCTCTCTCTCTCTCTCTCTCTCTCTCTCTCTCTCTCTCTCTCTCTCTCTCTCTCTCTCTCTCTCTCTCTCCTTCGTTTGATGTAATTTCATGTTGAAAGAAGTAATGTGGTTGATGGTTAAAATACGCATATAAGCGAAAGGATTCTGAGATTGATATGCTGTCAGATTTAAAAAAAATCGTATTCTTATTCTTCTGTATATTGCTCATTTTACCTCTTATTTTCTTCGTTTTACTTCTTTTCTTGTTGGGGGTACATGTTGTTTCCATGATAGCCTGTCTTCTTTTATTTGACTTTGTGTTTAGTAGAATGATTATTTGCATAAGCATTTTGACAATTAATGTCTTATGAGAGGAATTACCAATTATATTTGATTTGTTTTATTGTTTCAAAACTTAAAGAGAAGCTAGCTCGGTCACTGAGAATCCATATCTCCTCGGTCGTATAGTCCCATTTCTATAGGATGGGGAGAGGGTTGCTACGAAAGGCCCAGGAATGGGGGGGGGGACTGTTGTGAAGGCCACAGGATGTAGGTGGCGAGTGATAGAGGGGGGGGGGGGCATCTAGAGGCAAGAGAGGTGAGGAGGTCGTTCTAGACGTGCCCGATACGACCTTAATCCTTTGGTAATTGCAACTGCATCGCCAATCAGGGAGAGACGACAGCCATTGTCAAAGGGTGCTGCGAGCCAGGAAGGGGGTTGGGGAAGAGGAGGAGGGGTGGGGGAAAGCTGGTGGGAGGGAGGGGGAGGGGGAAAGCTGGTGAGAGGGTGGGGGAGGGAGGGAGGGAGGGAGGCTACCGTCTCCCATCTCGGATCATTTGCAAGAGAAGACTGATTGCTATGATTATTATCGCCTTTGTTATTATGGCTTTTACGAATATAATTTTCTTGATTGATATGTTTGTAGGGGGTTTCCCTCTCGCTTGCTTTCCGAAATCTCTAAGTTTGGTCATTCTGGTTGATCGAGGCAGCGTGCAGTGCAATTCGGAATTGCTGTTGCATATGAGATCCCAATCAGCCAATCAGGGACTCCCTTACACGGAGCGCTGATTGACAGATACACGTCATAATGTCGCTGAGTATCTCGGTCTTGTCGGATGC
Source organism: Penaeus japonicus (assembly GCF_977035675.1). NCBI lineage: Eukaryota > Metazoa > Arthropoda > Malacostraca > Decapoda > Penaeidae > Penaeus > Penaeus japonicus. Next base: position 15,495,523 of record NW_028234413.1, read on the forward strand.
AAATGAGGCAGTTTGCGACCGGCGGCTGCGGGTCTTGCATAACGTTTTGCATTTATGACGTCACGATGCACTTACGATGACAGCGTTGCAAATAGCAATCTACGAGCGTGCGTGTAGTCTAACAGCGTAAATGGCAGTGCTACGGTCTGGCATCAATTACCCTTCTTGGGGAGACAGTTGCTTAATTAGCCAACATACCTGATACGCACAGCTTCTACGAGATGATGGCAGGTGGTAGAGGGGCGGGGGAGGGGGGGGGGGGCAAGGGAGACAGAGCACAAGAGGCTGCAAGGGGACGGACAATGAGGCGAATCCCGGCGATTAATGAGACGAGGAAGAAACAGGTTTACAATGAAATCGTGTCGGCAAGAAAGTGGATCCACGAGTGCATGTCACTTAAGGGAGATTGCTTGATTGGGCGGCGAGCAATTAAGACCGATTAGGGACCGCAGGAAGCACCGATTCGGAAAATAATCTCCCCGGTAGATCAGTCACGTGGCTGCTATCCAAAGGGCGGCGATAAGAGACCGGCCGTCGGAAGGTACATCTGTAGTTACACCTGCCGAGAGAAACGAGATGCAATCAGACACCTCACCTTGTAATCACGTCTTAGTCCGCCTTCACCGTTACTCCGGCGTGAGGATCTCGGGTCATTGAGGACCAAGGTTAGGGAGGTGGTCATCACGGAGTAGGACTGACCGGATCCTTCGCGAGGACGACTAAGAGAGGGAAGGCGGAAGGAGCGGAGGAGTGAAGACTCGTGCGCTGGTTCTTTATGATTTCTTCGTCATTCTCTTTCGTGTGATTATTCTTGTTGTTGTTTCTGTGATTGATGGTATAATTATTTCTATTTGTATTTGTATTTGTATTGTATTATTACCAATATCATTATTATTATTATCATCATCATCTTCATCATCATTATCATCATCATTATCATTAACATTAACATTAACATTATCATTATAGTTATTGGTATTATTATTATTGTTATTTTTATTATTATCAGTATTATTACTATTATTGCTGATACCATAATTTTGTTATTGTTGTTATTCATATTGTTATAGATTATTTCCTCACAGGCGAAGACAGATGACGTGACTCATAAAAGAGAAGGGAGACCCTTGCTTCACCCTCCAAGGTGTCACAAGCAATTTAGAACCACTTGAAACAATAGCCGCATTGCTCGTCATGCAAGTAGTTCGCTGGAATGGATAGGCATGCATGATCGAGCTACAGAACTCGTCCCTCTCCGCCCCCCATTTTCCGCATGGCATATTACTCCCGGTTGCATAGGGGATGGGAGAGGGGAGAGGGGAGGGAAGGGGGTGGTTAACAATACTTATGTGTCGCAAAGCATTTTGATGATTGGGTTTTGTCTGCATGCACGGCGTCTCGAGAGCTCGCTGGATGGGAATGTGTATAACGGGTTTCGGTGTAGAGACAATAATAATCTGGTGACACACACACACACGTTCCGTTTCATGTCATTGTTATTACTGTTATTGCCTTGATATCAATGTTTTTCTTTCTTTTCTTTTGGTTTCTTTTTTTGTCTTTGTCTTTTTTTTATCTTTCTTCTCCTCTGTTTATTCGAATGTTTCAAATTTCTTTCCCATCGTTTGCTTCTGATTTTCCTTATTTTTCTTCGTTTTCTTTTGGTTTCCCCTATTTTTCTTCTTCGTTTTTTTCTGATTCTCCTTTTTTTTCTTCTTCTTCCTTTTCTTCTGATTTCCCTAATATTTCGGTTTCGCTCACTAATTTTTTTTTCTTATTGTTGATTATTCTTTTGAACTTTGTCACACTCTGTTATTTTCGTCTTTTTCTGCCCACCTACCTTCCATCTTTCTCTTTCTTCTGTTTTTTTTTCTTTTTCCCTCTTCGTCCTTTTTCAATTACGTAATAAACGCCACTCTCGACGGTATTAAAAGCAGAGCAAGCAATCTCTCCAGGTACCAAGAAAAAAATTCTTAGGACGCGAGTTTCATAATTCCATTCTTAAAAGGCTAACCAGTCTTAAATTTCAAAACCAACCGATTAAAAAAAATAAGTTTGGGTTAACAAAAAAATAGAAATAAAATCAATCTTGGGCCGAGATGATAACGATTGTAGCCTTAAATGCGTGATCTTCGGTAACCTTTAACGAGCATTTTACGTGCTTGCTGCCATTGCTTCGGAGACTCCCACGTGAAAAAGTCGTTTGAAGGAAAGGCAAAAGCATATATAGGCACTTTTCCACATGATTCGTTTTTGGAAACTGCCTATCCCTCCCTCACACACATCGTCTTCCTCACCCCCACCGTACCCATGGTAGACCCAGGGAGAAGTACCGTGTGACCCGTTTCTGATCGATGCATGAAGAACTTGAAATTCATAAGCGAATTCCACCAACAAATTACTTTCAGCATCGGAGCGATGCCCCGAGGCTCCGGCGTGTCGGGTATTGCATGTGCAACCGAACGGGTCATGTTATCACAAGTCCTACCCTTCCCTCGAGGCATGATTGTCGGGGCTGCTTGTGGGCACTTGGCACTATTTTTTTTTTCTCCATTTTTTGCCCCGAGAATAGTCTACTGTTATTTGACCTCTTATCTCATATATTGTAAGAAAAGGACCTCGAATGTTGTTTGACCTTGTATCTGATAAAGCTTTCGTGGCAGAACGTGACGGATTTTTGTTTTTTATCACGTGGGTCGTGGCTGTGCCTTCCGTGGCTGCGATTTCTTAAGAAAACTCTCGAAGAAATCTGCCGACATTTAAGCCGGCGATGCGTAACTTCGGGTGACAAGAGACAATCGTGTTTCTTGCGATTCTTCTCGTAAAATGTCGATTCTCACCGGTATGAGCTTTCTTTTCGAATTTCCCCCGTGGTCTTCCTGCTTCTCGGTCGAATTCGATATTGTGGTAATTATAAATGACGAATCGCTTTATATTCATTAAGGGTATTTGTTAGGCTGACTCTTTTTGGCATCATTGTTTAAAAGATAGGGAATTTTCTGTAGTTTGTGTCGCTATTATGAATTAATAACGATGGGAAATCATATAGCAGGTCCTTAATAGGGTTTTATTTGATGCCCGTTGGATCTATGCGGGAGAGGACGATCTCGATACGTTTTGTTCGGATCCATTACCTTCCCGTTGAAGCGAAAGGAAGTGTCCGGACGACCCACTTCGAGATGTCGTCCCCAAACGGCTCGTCATTGCGTCCGAACGATAAACCCGCGCGCTCTTGGCCTTGTCAGGGAAAAGAGCAAGTTCACGAGTTGTTAATTTCAGGTCTCCTTCGCGGGAAGTACTTTGGCGAAATCGGGAAATGGAGTTGTTGGGGTGAAACAGATTTGAAAAAAATAACGTTTCTCTCACTTTTTTCTTCGATCTCACTAGCACCCTCACTCTCTCTGATCTCCCTTATCTTACCAGTCACACTCGAACCCTCACTCTCTCTGATCTCCATTATCTTACCAGTCACACTCGAACCCTCACTCTCTCTGATCTCCCTTCTCTCACCACTCGTACTCGCACCCTCACTCCCTCCGATCCCCCTCCTCCCCTACCCTCACACTCCCCTCCTCACTCCCCCCTTTTGCATTACTCCCCACATGCATCCGCACCCCCTCATCCCCCCACCCCCACCCTACCCGCATAGCATCGCCCGCGCAACGTCTTCCCGAGACCCTTTCACACGCCCGCCATTCGAGTGCCGCGAAGGGAGAGCATTCAGGAGATCCCGAAGGCAGTCATCGTGACAGATCCGGACCGGATTAAGTGTGCGGTGTACACATAATGTCAACGCCACCCGATTAGAACACAGTGTGAATGCTAAGTATGAGCGTTAAGAGTGTTTGGCCTGATTTTACACTGATTGCTGCTGCCGCTCGGGTCGGGTCTTTGTCTTGTGGGCAATTACGTGATGTTTCCGAAGGCACTTGCCCCTGTTTGGTTCCTTAGGAGGGTTCCGGAGGGCTTCGGGTACTCGGGATGGAAGGATGATGGATTGCTTTCTCTCTTTCTACTCGTCCTTGATTTCTCATCCTTTCGAGATGTACGTAACCAATTGTCTCAATAAACTTGTCGAAGTCTGATTTCTCTTGTTTTTCTCTTCTCTCTTAACTGTCGTAGCTACCCTCTCTCTCTTTCTATCTCTTTTTCTCTCTCCCTCTCTCTTTCTCTCCCTCTCTCTTTCTCTCTCTCCCTCTCTCTTTCTCTTTCTCTCTCCCTCTCTTTCTCTTTCTCTTTCTCTTTCTCTCTCCCTCTCTCCCTCTCCCTCTCTCTCTCCCCTCTCTCTCTTCTCTTTCTCTCTCTCTCTCTCTCTCTCTCTCCTTCCTTCTCTCTCCTCTCTCTTCCTCCCTCTCTCTCTTTCTCTCTCCTCTCTCCTCTCTCTCTCTCTTTCTCTCTCCTCTCTCTCTCTCTCTCTCTCTCTCTCTCTCTCTCTCTCTCTCTCTCTCTCTCTCTCTCTCTCTCTCTCTCTCTCTCTCTCTCTCTCTCTCTCTCTCTCTCTCTCTCTCTCTCTTTCTCGCACTTTCTCATTTTGTCTCTCCCGCCCTCCCTCGCTCTCTTTTTCCTCCTCCTCCTCCTTCTCCTCCCTTCCCTCCCCTTCGCTTCCTCCATCCCCCTGTCAGATATGGCATTTCTGGCCAATATTTTCTTCGTCGGTTTTTGAGTGCTTTTGAAGATTCTTCCTGCGTTTCCCTCGCCCCCCCCCCCCCCCCCCAAAAAAAAAAAAAGCCTTTAAATGTCCCCCCCCCTCCCCACAGACACACACAAAAGAAAGTCGTTAAATGTTCCGTCAGTGTCTTTGATATTTCATTATTTTACATTTTATCCTGCAATGTCGAGGGCCGATATTTGATCACGTTCAGCGGAGCGAAATGACAAGTTCTTGTAGAGAATTTTGTATGCATTGTCATGATGGTGTGTCTTTGATCTTTAAGATGTCAGGATTTCTATTTAATGGTTTCAAGGATTATTTTTTTTAATTTTTGGTCTTTGTGAAAATCAGAAAAATATGAAGTTTGTTTTGAGATCAATAACATATGAATTAGACTGTGAAGGAGTGTAGGTTTGAAAATCGATTTTTGGAAGATTTTTTTTTTGTCCAATTATAATTGAGGTTATGTTTGTGTTAATGCGGCAATTTAAAGTTATGATAATTTATTTTACGAAATGATTATGAAAAAGAAATCCAGGAACGTGACTGTAAAATTCGAATAAAAGCGAAGAGAAGCGCAGAAATTCGAAAGAAAACGAAAAATTAGCATAGAAATTCCGAAAGGAAATGGGATAGCGATCGTAGAATACAAATCAAAATACGAAAGGTTGAATGCATCTATAAATACGAAAGAAAACGTGACTTCGATCAAATGAAATACGAAAACTACGAGAGAAAGGAAAAAAACGAGGGAAAAAAACGACGTTCGAACGACAAGCAAAATACAGTTGTTATCTCTCTCTCTCCTCTCTTTCTTTCTTTCTTTCTTTCTTTCATTCATTTATTCAGCATAGTTTGTTACCTTCCTCGATTCGACCACTGGACGCCACTGCCATGCCAACGACCTCGTCCTTTACCCATGAACTCTGCTAAGTCGCAAGCACTGACCTGCGTGATTGATGCCCTCGGAGGGAGAAATTGCAGTCAGTCAGGCATGTCTGGCCGTCATGTCATTGCTCTGTGACCTCTTCTTGTGTGTCATGAGGAGTGCTAATGAAGCTTTTGTTCATCGGTTGCTCGTGGGTGCCATGGGGTGTGATTTGGGGGGTTCGCTTCAAGGTTCTGGTATCGACTTTCTTTTCGCTTATTTCGCTGTCCTTTTTTTATTTTTCTCTTTCTTCGCCCTTTATTTATCCTTTTCCTTCCCCTCTCCAACCCTAATCTCTCTCTATATCTATCCATCTATCTATCTCTTACTATCTGTCTCCTACTCTCTCTTCTCTTCTCGAACTTTCTCTCCTTCCCACCCCCCTCTCCCTTCCCTTCATCTTCACCCTCTTCTTCTTCTTCTTCCTCCTCCTCCTCCTCCTCCTCCTCCTCCTCCTCCTCCTCCTCCTCCTCCTCCTCCTCCTCCTCCTCCTCCTCCTCCTCGCTCCCTCGCACCTGTAAGTGACCTTGGCTCTGTCACGTAATGACAAACGGCACAATAAGTGTAACAAGGTAGAAATTCCCTCGTGATGATAATGGCTATTAAAGGTTTATTGGGGAGCGCGATTTATTTAGGGAGATGACTCGATTAGATGTGTTTCGAAGATCGTGTTCAGATTGCAAAGTGCGGGACGAGACATGAAATTATTCTCTCATTTGAAGGACATGGGAAGAATTGTTGTTTTTTTCTGAAAAAATTTCGGTCGAGCTTGTATTTTATATGAAATTTTACAGTTAACGGATTTTTTTCCTTCGCAAAATGTGATTCAATGTTTATCTTATAACAGTCAATAAAAACGCGTGGGAAAAAGGAATGAAATACTGCGATCATTAGTATTTCTTCTCTTATCATGGCAGGATTAAATCTAGTTTCAATTATATTACAAATATACTTCGAGATCCATTTAGGCGAAATGTCGCTTAATAGCTGAAATTTCCCGAGGCAAAAACGTTCGCTTGACAAGAATAATTTTAATCGATATAAACTGCTGACCTGAATAGAGAAAAAAAGGGAAAAGAGACAGAGACAGAGACAGAGACAGAGACAGAGAGACAGAGAGACAGACAAAAACTTAACCAGTGTGCTAAGAGCTAACCCTGGGTAGTAGATTGGGAGGGACGGGGCGGGAGGTCGTCCCGTGAGTGGAATAGCCAAGAAACCTGCGGTCCTTGGACGCCGCTCATAATTTCTGGTCTTATTAACCAACATTATCTATTGCTTTCAAGAGATTACGCTTAATTTGGGCCAAGCGGAGAGAGGGGTGTTAGGGAGGGCCAGGGTTGGTAGGAGGAAGACGGGGTACTTAGGTGGGTGGGGGAGAGAGTTGTTTGAGGTTGTGGATGTATTTCTCCACCCATCCTCCCTCCCTCCTCCACCCTCTTCCCTCACTCCTCCATCCTCCTCCACCCTCCTCCTTCCCTTCTCCACCCTCCTTCCCCCCTCCTTCCTTCCCCTTCTTTTGATCCGAATTTGGAGGTAAAGGGAGAAGGGGAAAATAATTAAGTATAGAATATAATCTCTTGTAGTGAATCGAGAGAGAGAGAAAGAGTGAGAGTGAGAGTGAGAGTGAGAGGGAAAGAGAGAGTGAGAGAGAGAGAGAGAGAGAGAGAGAGAGAGAGAGAGAGAGAGAGAGAGAGAGAGAGACTGGTGTAGAGGATCCAACTAAAACAAATAACGCAAAATTAATGAATACAAAATCGAAACAGCACAGAATAAATAAACCATAATAGATAGACAAGAAAATAAACCATCATTATACTTTTAGTTTAGTGGGACGCAAAAAGAAAAAGAAAAGAAAAGAAAAATGAAGAAAGACAAATAGAAAAAAGACGCGCGGCTCAAATTAGTTTGCTCGAGTTTCAAGCTGAAGTTTCCCTCCGGGCAATGTCTCAGAGACGCGCCAGGAGCCTCATCGTTGCCCCGGCAGGTCATTAGGGGGCGACGCCGAGGCCTAGGTCATCTCGCGAGTTACGAGGAGAGAGAAAAAGCGGGGCGGCCAATTTGCCTCGGATGAAAAAAATCGAGAGAAATTACCCCGGTTTGGCCTTCGTCTCTCTCTCTCTCTCTCTCTCTCTCTCTCTCTCTCTCTCTCTCTCTCTCTCTCTCTCTCTCTCTCTCTCTCTCTCTCTCTCTCTCTCTCTCTCTCTCTCTCTAGGCGGCTTTGGTTGGGCGCCTCACACCGCTTTTTCGGGTTTGAACGACTGTCGTTGTGTTAGTCTCCCTTACACGGCCCCGTTGAAGTTGACAGTTCGCTAATAAATACGCACACGCACGCACACACACACACACACACACACACACACACACACACACACACACACACACACACACACACACACACACACACACACACACA
>NW_028234413.1:15516017-15518517 GCF_977035675.1 Penaeus japonicus
TGGGGGTTGGGGGAGGGTAGACAATCCTCGTACTGACATGTGTCTCGGGAGGTCGTCGCCAGATCACGTACGCGCATACACGCACGATCACGAATAAAGATTTGAAAGTTGACGTGTCGAGAGAGCCACGAGAGCTGTTTGTTGCACACGCTTTCACGCTCCCCAATGCAACGCAACATATTCCCACACACGTGCGCGCGTGCGAGCGAGTCGGGTCAGAATTTTCAAGGGGGATGAAGAAGAAGAAGTAGAAGAAGAACAAACAGATTCGCACGACATTTATATCCTCTGTTCATTCCTATCGTTTGGAATTCATATATCCCAAAAACTCCTTCGACGTAGGACTCTCCTTGACCTCCTGGCATTAGCCCCCCCGCCTCCTCCAGGATAAGCACGTCCAATGAGAACAACAGAGGCAGTGCCCCACCCTGGTCTATTTCTGCGTGTGCCCCCCCCCCCCCTCTCCTCTGTGCTGGTCCGATGTGTCCTGTCTCTTGTCCTTGTCCTGTCTCGAACGATCCATTGTCCTTTCCTCCTTGGCAAGCCCACTCTCATGTTGGCTGTCATGCCGGTTGGCATGTGTTCCGCTGTGGCTTGTAAACATATGTGGGAACAGCTGATTTTCACCTGTTCATTGTAAACTTTAGATAATACGAAGAGGAAGGCAGTGGTTGGAGGGGGAGGGGGAGGGTGATGGGTAATGTTATGGCTTGGTAGAGAGAGAGGGAGAGGGAGAGGGAGAGGGAGAGAGAGAGAGAGAGAGAGAGAGAGAGAGAGAGAGAGAGAGAGAGAGAGAGAGAGTGGTGGGGAGGACGAGAACGAGAAGGGGGAGAGGGGCAGGGAGAGGGAGAGGGAGGGAAAGAAAAGAGAGAAGGAGGGAGAAGGAAACAGAATAGGTAAGACGGAGAGGGAAAGGGAAAGGGAAAAAGAAAGTAAGAGGGAGAGAAGGATAGAGAGAGAGAGAGAAACAGAGAGAAGAGAAGGTAGAAAGAGAGAGAGAGAAGAGAGAGACAAGGTTATCCTCATTACCACTTGTATTTGCAGCAGCCTTCATATCTTAAAACAAACGACTAATTTTGAAATGTTTTTGCTTATGTGAGTAAATAGAGCAGATGATTTAGCGAATGAGTCTAACGGTTTGATCAACAGATGATTTGACTTATATATTTTCTCAGGGTTGATTAAAAAAAGAAGATGATAAGAAAAGGGTTTTATTTTATTAAGATTGGATTAAGAACTTGTTTTCAGGAACACTGATTCGATGCTGCGAATGGCTGCTCTTCGGGATGTGTGTGTGTGTGTGTGCGTGTGTGTGTGTGTGTGTGTGTGTGTGTGTGTGTGTGTGTGTGTGTGTGTGTGTATTGTGTCTACGTGTCTGCGTGTGTGTATATGAACGCATGCCTGTGTCTGCCATTTGTCTGTGGATGGCACTGTATTTTAAATTTAGATTCCAGGGAATATTATGCCCAAACTTGTTAGGATTTTTTTTGTTAAAGGTTTCTTTAAAGAGTTCAGAAACTTTCCTTAGGAGTACCAAGTCTGAAACTTTTTATAGCTGTCGGACACAGGACAAATGAGCTTGCTTGGATGTTTATTCTATTATCCATTTACTCTCGTTATCCATATTCCTCTTCTAGACTTTGTAGATGGGGAAGCGAAACACAAGGAAGTTAATGCATGTTTTAGAAGGTTTAAGGATGTCTTTGGCGGTGGCGGGGGAGGCAGTCGAGTGTTCAATGTTGATGTTTTAGTGCTGGATGTGGCCGGGGGAGGGGGGGAGGGGGTGGAGGGGGCTGTCCACAAGTGCGGCCGAGGAGAGGTGTGCGCAGGTAAAAAATAATGTGGCGTATTTTTCTTTTATTTTCTTCCCCCTTCCAGTCTTTATCTTTACGGTATATTTATTTTCCGTTTTGCTGCGTTTATTTTCCTCCTGTACTTATTTTCCTCTTTCTTTTCCTTCTCCTTCTCTTTCTCTTTCTGTATTAAATTCTCCTTCTCCTTCTCTATTTAATTCTCCTTCTCATTTTCCTTTTCATTCTCCTTCTCTTTCTCCTCCACCTCCTCCTCCTCCTCCTCCTCCTCCTCCTCAAGGACGAGACTCCTTCCCACCAAACCACCTCGAGGGCGTCCTTGCCTCGCAACTCAAAGAAACTCGTCTGCTAATTTTCAGATGATTAAGAAACCGTGGAATAGCGATAACATTCAATCTCTATTTTTTATTTCTTTATTTTCGTTCTCTCTCTCTCTTTCTTTCTTTCTTTCTCTCTTTCTTTTTCTCTCTTTCTCTCTCTCTCTTTCTCAGTCTCTCTCCTCTCCTCCTCTCTATCCTTCCATCCACCCTCTCCCTCCTTCCTTCCCGCTCCCTCACATTCCCTCTGTCCTCTGTTCTCCTGTGTGCGTGCGGTGTGGACCAAGAGGGAAAAAAAGAAAAGAAAAAGATCTCGCGCTAATTGGCAATGAGCCAGAAGTTTTGTTTTCCCCCGCAAAGGTCGTAGGAAAA
>NW_028234413.1:15526017-15536017 GCF_977035675.1 Penaeus japonicus
AGGAGGAGGATGGTGATGGTAGGTCGGGAAGAATGGTGTAGAAGGTGGGTAGAGATGTAAGATCAGGAAGGAGGCCACATTCCCTTAACGCCCTTGCGAGGAACCCTGAATGGGTGATGGAGAAGGCGATTAAAGGCGGGAGAAGTCTCAAGAATGGGGAAATAGTTGATATGGGGAAATATTTAGAAAAAAAACAGATGGCCGAGAGTTGATTGATTGATTGATAGTTTATTGATATATAAAAGGAGTCAGCAGTATTCTAACTAACCCCTCATGAGAAGAGACGAAAAGGGGGGAAGGTAGGATAGAAGGGGAGGGGAAAGAGATTACGAACTGGAATGCGAGAAGGATAGATTAAGACGAATCAGCAAGAAGAAAGGAGAGAAGAAGGGAGGAGGAATTACGGCGGCGAGGAATACCAAAAAAGAACAGAAGAATAGAATAAAGGACGAAACAAAACAAAACGAAAAATGAAAGAGAGATATGGAAACGAAACGAGGAAGAAGAAGAAAGGGGAAAGAAAAGAAAGAGATTTGGAGTAAGAGCGAGTGAGGAAGAGTGAGGGAGAGTTCCTCCGATGGGCGCGCAGCTCGATGAAGGATTCCACGCCCGTCACTGCGGGGGAGAACATTTGTCATGCCACTTGATCATGGGCCGAGGGAGGGAGAGGGGAGGGGTAGGGGAGGGAAGAAGTAGGAGAAGGAGAAAAGAGATGGGAGTGAGAGGGAGAAGGAGAAGGAGAAGGGAGGAGAGGGAGAGGGAAGGAGTAGGGGGAGAGAGAAGAGTTGAGAGGGAAGAGGAGAGCGAGGAAAAAGGAGGAGACGGAGAAGGGAGAAGGGAGAAAGGGAAGGGAGTGTGAGGAGGAGGTGAGGGAGAGAGAGAAGGACGAAGAAGAGGAGGAAGAGAGAGGAGAAGGACGAATGGACAGAAGAATAGGGAGTGGGAGAAAAGAGACAGAGACAGGGAAAAATATAGAAACCTTGAATATAATTACAAAATCTTTTGGCCCGAGGGGGGGGCGAGGAGGGGCGTGGGGAAGGAGGAGGAAAACCGATTGAAAAGAGATGATGGGTTATGATGGTTAGTTTAGATTCCGACAAATTGGATATTTCGGGATATTTCGATCGGTGGGAGGGAATGGCGTCGGAGGAGGAAATTCGGAGAGAGGAAAAGGAATTAAGAATTAAGAAACCAAACTGAAAAAAAAAAAAAAGGATTTAGGGATTTTAGGTGTGATTGTATATAGTGAAGAGGGGGAAAAGGAAAATATTTCAGAGGGGAAAAGATAAAAAGGACAATAAAAAAGGGAGAAATGGCAGAAAATATCATTTATCAAATGAATATATGGAGATAAAAACAAAAATTTACTGAAGAAACCAAATCCACGATGATCGCATTTTAGGAGCAAAGTGGAGAGCATGAATCGGAAGTGGATTAAGTGAACTGGGATGGAAGAACGGGGAATCAGAATGCAACGAGTCATTCGTCCCGGTCGTTCCCTAGTAAGTGAACTTGTAACGGGCTTTCTTTTTTTTCTTTCTTTTTTTTTTGTTGTATTTGGTGCATATTTGTGTGTCATTTTTTTTTTTTTTTTTCTCTAATGCGAACAATAAATAGCTGTAGTTAGATTACAGGAAGGATTATTAGGGGAACACTATGCAGTCACGAGCTCAAAAAAGGCGAGATTTTTAACCACTCATGTACAGGGATAAAACGCTCATTGTTCTTTTACCACAGTTTACGTTATAGAGCTTTTTTTTTTGTTAAAAAACGGTTGTGGGTTGCGTTGCTGTACCATTGTATGTGGTGACTGTGTTTCTTTGTGTTAGATCGTGTGTTTTTTTGAATGTATCGTGTTTAATTTCGTTGTGACTTTTTCCTTTCGTTTTTTTTTTTTTCGTTATTTTGGATCTTTAGTGAATTTTGAAAGACAAGCCCCTTAGAAGTTATACATTATATATATTTTTACATTTGTCTGATTGTTTCATTTTTTGCGTTTTAGTTAAATGTGAAAAATAAACGTCATATGACCACAGTGTCACCGATTGGATACAAGAGATCGAACTTACCAATCCTAGATCTTTTTAAAGAGAGTTCGATTATTTATAAATGTTAATTATGATAAGAAAGATACATTGAAAAGAAATCACGGTAAGGGCGAAGAAGGGAGGGAGAGGAAGAAAGCGATGGCGAGGAAAGAGCAAAGAGGAGAGGAGAAGTTCAAGGAAAGATGAGAGTAGAGAATGAGATATGGAAAAAATAAGAGGGAGGAATATAAGAAAACAAAATAGGTCCGAGGGACAGAAGATAGGTCTAGGGGAAAAGATACAAGAAAACTAGGGAGAGAGAGAAACCTTAATATAATTAAAAAAGTGGAAGAGATTCATGGGGAGAGGTTTACGCGGTAATTGGTAGGGGAAGGAAACAAGTTCGATGAAGAGAAATTCAGATTAGATTTCGCGAAAAAACAATCAGGAGAGATATTTCGGATTCGTGGGGAAACAATTGGCGAATTAGGGAGAAAATCGATGGCGAGGGGAAACTTTAGAAGAAAGAAAGGAAGAAAATGAAAGGAAAAAACAAAAAAAGAACAGGAAAATAGATAAAAAGGGAGAAGTAAAAAAGGAAAAAAAAAAAATAAAGAGAGAAAAATAAAAAAAACAAATGAAAGAGAAAGAAACAAAATCATGAAGAGCATGAATAAGGAGTGGTGTGGAAAAATCTACGAAGAGACCAAATCCACGATGGATGCAATTTTAGGGATTCACGCCCAAATAGTAGAATATTAAGGACCTGATGATAGTCTACTTTTCAAATCAACGAGTCACTTTGTTTTCTTTCTCCTTTTTTTGTTTTGTGTTTTTTAGTCTTTGTGTTCTTTTTTGTTAATTTTTTCAATAGTTTGTGGTGTCATAATATTAGTAGGATACTAAGGGGATAGATTAGGAACACTAGTACGTCAAGAGTATAGGAACACTATGCAGTCTTTAACTCAAAAACAGGGATAAAACGCACACATTTTAAACAAACGTGCGTTTATTCTAACAACTTTTTATTAATAATGACGGTTTTTTAGCGTAAAATGTACCATTGTGTTGGTGGTACCATGTATCTGTGGTTGCTTCTGGAAGTGTTGCTAATATACTCGTATTTGAGTGCCTTTTGACTTTTTTTTTTTTTTCGCTTTTTTTTTTTTTCGTTTTTTTGGACGTTTTCTTTAACGCCCTTGAACAACATACGATATATATGTTTACATATATTTGATGGGTTCATTTTATTGTTTTTTTTTTTTGTTAGTTAAATGTGCAAATAAAAAAACATATAACATATAAACTCATAAGGGATCAAGAGATCGACCGATTGATACCAAGAGATTGCGAAAATAACCAATCCAAGATTTAATTATAATAAGTTAGATAATAAGAACATTGAAAGAAAAGAAGAATTATTAAGCGAAAAAGGAAGGGAAAGCGCGAAAAGCGAGGGAGGGGAAAGCGAAAGAGGAAAAAACGGCGAGGAAAGAGGAAAGAGGAGAAAAGTTCGAGGAAAGAGGAGAGTAGAGAATATCGAGAAAGTAGGAAAAAGGAGATAAGAGGAGGATAGAGCGGGCGAAGGCGTGTCCTCGTTCCTCTAAGTTTTAATTCCTTTCCAGAGACTTTCCTTCTCCCCCTCCCTCTTTTCCCCTCCTTTTCCCTCTTCCTTAATTCCCCTCCTTCCCATCCTCCCCATCCTCCCTCCCCCCTTCACATGCCATCGGAGTCACGATAGCCAAATAAAGAAAGCGAAATCGCACTGGTCCGGCATTATACGTTCGCTTGTCCGGACATCACTCGACGCTGCAGACGCGATTAAGCCCGCGGTCTTGATAAGGCGAGACGGAGAGGGACAGGGACAGAAGAAGAGGCGAGTGGACGAGATCTATGTATATATTAGACATTTATATATGTATATAATGTGTATATAATGCGTGTATATATATATAGAGAGAGATAGACAGACAGACAGACAGACAGACAGACAGACAGACAGACAGACAGACAGAGAAGAGAGTGAGTGAATGATTGAGTGAGAGAGTAAGTGAGTCAAGTAAGTAGGTGAGAGAGAAAGAGAGAGTGAATCGGTGTGTTTGATATCATCGCAGGCGAAATTAGTGGGCGAGTTTAGCAACAAAGGATTTTAGAGTCAAGAAGGCTTGATAGCGAAGGTATATTTGCTGAGGATTATCAAGTGTGGGACATTACAGCCCTTTTTTTTTCTCTACACTTTTTGCGCGAATTCTTGGGTATAGTAATCACGCGGGATGGCGAGATAAAGTGCCATTATTTACGGATATTTTCGATCCGTAAAGATATGATTATTTTATTTTTTTCTCTCTTTCTTTTCTTATGGTTTGTTTTTCTCCATGTGTTCGTGTCTGGATGTTGGATTTTACTCTGTCATGATTTTGGTCAGAGCAATCCTGAGTAAAGACTAGGTTTGGATTTTATCGTTGCGTCTACATGTTGGTATGTCCTACCGTATTGGCGTCTTGGGCTTCGGATTACTTCTTCGAATCACTTTAATGCAAGTTCGACGTGTCTTTTAAGGCTTCGATTTCTTTTTTTTCAGGTCGCATTAATGTACGTTCGGAATGTTCGGTTATGTTGTTGCTTTCTGTTTGTTTGTTTTTTTAACATTAGCATATTCGGCATTTTCTGCTCTCGTCCCCAAAGACAATTAATCGTTTTTATGATTAAAGTGTTACGCCACCGCCATTCCTAACCAGATTTGCCTGCCAGACTGGGAATTGTGGTTGCTCTGTACCTGAGGAACATGCACAAGCAAGCACGCTCTTTCTCTTTCATGGATTCCTGGCTTCATGTCTGACTACATTCCATGCCCCTGGCCTGCTTGCTTCTCCCGCCTGCTCCCTACCGTGTTTCCCGTCGTGCCTGCTCCCTACTCTTCAAATATTTTTGCTTGTGTCTGCTTCCTACTATGTCAACTCTCTTGCTTGTGTCTGCTTCCTACTTTGCCAATTCTCTTGCTTGTGTCTATTACCTACTAGGTCATTCCTCTTGCTTGTGTTTGCTTCTCTACCAAGCCAATCCTCTTGATCGTGTCTGCTTGCCCTCTCGTCCTCTTCATCTCTTGCACCTCTTACATTGACGAGTCGCTTCTGATAACGTGTTAGGTCTTGCAAACACCCGCAACTTGGACGCCATAATCACATACTCTCCACTCGTTATGAACGCGATAGATAATTCGCAATGTGTTCCCTCGGCGGATAGGGGCGAGTGAGCGACCGTAAGGGCTATGGTACAATTAAGCTAATTGCTTCTAATTGTTGCAGCCCTCTAACGAATGTGGCTCCGTGTCCATTTTGCACGCCGGTTTACCCGTCCGGGAATATCAATGTTGCAGCGCACTTTGGTCGGGTACTGCGTCATGATTACAGACTGGTTATGCTAATGAGGTCCGATTCTCTTTATCTTCTTGTGGCTGTTGAGAGTTGTTTGTGCTTGGGAGTAAAATATTACTTTGGTAGTTCGGGTATTTCTCTGTTCATTATTTTGAGGTGTATATTTATTATTTCGTCATCGAAATGAGTATGATGAGGCGGGGATGGGGATAATCATCCGTCTTTAATATCAGCATTATTATCTTCATTTTTGGTGTTGGTTTTCTCGATGGTGATGGAAGGAGGTCATATAGAAGAAGGGGGGTGGGGGTGGGCGGGGGAGGACTCAGGCTCTGCAATACGTCTTCATCTCAGAGGGATCACCTCGAAAACCCGCTCGCTAAATCCACATTCTCCACCTCCTCCTCCACCTCCTCCTCCACCACTCTCTCTCTTTTCCACTCTTACTTTTTTCTTCTTTCTTGTCTCCTCTTTTGCTTCATTTTCTTCTTCCTTTTTTCATCTTCATGATCTTTTTTTTCTTCCCCTCTTCCTTCTTTTCCTTCTCTTCTACCTCCTCCTCCTCCTCCTCCTCCTCCTCCTCTTCTTCTTCCTATTCCACCTCCTCTTCCACCTCCTACTCCACCCCTTCCTCCTCCTCCACCTCCTCCTCCACCTTTATTACCACACCCTACGCCATAACTTCATCCCAATATCTAACGTCTCTGAAGTAGTATCTCAGTCTCTCTTATCTCTCTTTTCCTTCCTAACTCCCTCCAAGTCGATCGCCCCCCATCCCCCCTGTGATCTCCCCACCTTCACCCCCTCCCTCCCCAAGTCGCGTTATCTCCCCGTCATCCTAGTTCCACCTTTACGTTCTCTTACGTTAACCGTTTTCTGCTCTTATCCGGTCACTTGCGATGGCAATAACGGGGCGCACGTAGGCACGCGAATGCGCATAGAGGAAAAGGAGGAGAGGAAGGAAAAGGAAGAGAGTAAGGGAAAGAGGAAAGGAGGTAGAGTGAGAGTGAGAGTGAAAATAAAAGAGAGGGCGATAAAGAAAACGAGAGCGATACTGAAAGAGAGAACGAGAGAGAGAGAGAGAGAAAGAAAAAATAGTAAAAGAGGGAGAAATATAGAAATATATAGACGCTCTCCATCTCTTCCTTCTCCCTTCAACAAAATCAAAAAAGGAAAACCCGATAATCCCACAAAACACAAAGGATAAAAAAGAAAGGTTAAAGGGAGGAGAGGGAGAGGGAGAGGGAGGGGGGTCGTCCCAGGTCGTGATTGGTAGTCATGGTGGTATTCGGGAGAGAGGATCGCGACCGCTCGTAAACCATTGATAGATAGTCACCGGCGTTGACTTGTAAAGCCACGATGAAATTGGCTCGGCGTGGATCTCGGATGCTGGCGGGAAGGGCGGCCGCTTTTTGAGGGGCGTTTCGGGTGGGTGGGTGGGAAGTGGAAGCGGGGGTTCTCTTTCGTTCTTGCTTCTGATTATTTTCTGCTATTCCTTCTTCTCTTTCTTCTTTCTCTTCTTCCTCTTCTCCTCCATCTCCTTCTTCTTCGTCTTCTTTTGTTTCCTTTATTTTTTCTTCGTCTTCTTCGTCTTCCCCTTCTCCTCCTCCTCCTCCTCTTCCTCCTCTTTCTCCTCTTTCTTCCTCTTCCACCTTGTCCCCTCCTCCTTCCCTTAGCACAGGAACTACCAATCGCAATATTTCCCTTCTCTTAATGAACGCAGGCTCCTGTTAAATCAAGGCGATAATATTCACCTATAACCTCCTAATAAACACGGCCACTACACGCAAAATTAACTCCCCCCTCCCCCCCTCTCCCACGGTGGCCCATAACTCTCGACTAATAAGAGCCATAGAAGGAGAGCCATATCGTTAGTTCGCGATTCGTTAGCGGCAACGACTCAAAACCCCGTCGGAGTTACATCTGATGCAGATCGCCTGAGGGTGAAAGTTAATGAACGCATGGCAATAAAGATACTTAATTGCCCTCCAGTAGCAGGTGGTGCTGAGAACGAGCGTGGGTTTTGGCCTCAGATGGTTTCCGGGGAGGAGGGGAAAAAGGGTGAAGGAAAGGGCGAAGGAGATGGAATATGTGTGTCTAAGAGAGAGATGGAATATTAGAGATTTTAGAGGAACGTGTGAATTAATACCTCCTCCTTCTCCTCTTCTTCCTCTTCCTTCTCCTCCTCACCGATCCATTCTTCCTCTTCCTCCTCATCCTACTCCCCCACGCTATATTTGTTATTTTTTATTTATTTATATTTCATTAGTTTTTGTTTATATTATTTCTAAATGGCAAAGATGATAAAAATGAACAGTAGCAATGATATAAAGATGAAACATAAACGTGGAAAAGAGATCATGTTCTGTCTTTGTCAGATCATGGCTATTGTTTTTGTTATTTTCGTCATTACTAGCAGCATTGCCTTTAGAGGTCATCATCATCATCATCATCATCATCTATCTCCCCATTAAAGAAAAAAAAAAAATGAAACGAAAATAACTGAGAAAACCCAGGGCGATTTCTTTCCCTGCAAAAAAGTGCAACATGACGGTATTGCATGTCGAGTGTTTTTTATATATAGCAATCCAAGTTCGAACGCCGGCGGAAGAAGGCGAACCTTACGGAGCGTTTCATCATGGTCGTCAATGTTCCCTTTTTTACAACTGGAGAATGAGGGGGGGTGACATGAAGATTGATTTCGTCTCGGTCCGTGCAACGTCGAAAAGATGCCGGGAAAATGTTGCATCACGTGTTGCAGTTCGTATGGTACGTGACTGGGCACTCTGGAAGCTACGAATATTTCACGCGAGACATTTATATCGTTTGATTGCAATTTTGTCTCTTGCAATCACCCGCCGGCAGAATTCCTCCTATCGCCGTGGGAAGATCTGACCTCGCCTGCCTTACGAAAGACGTCGTAGGTCAGGGGAAAAAAACGTGGGTATTCTAGGTCAGAAGGAGTGATAGTAGGACCAGGTCACTCTCTAGCCCCCCCCCCCCTTCCCCTCACCGCACCTGACCAAGCGTTGCCTGCTTGCGTCATCACGGTAATTGTACTCACGCGTAGGGTAGGGTACTTTCGTGGGTGATCTGTGTATCTCCGGTATCGCGTGATTGCACGTTGCTAACTCACGAGGGCTTTTTCGGTGGTTTATCTTGCAAAGGGTCTGGTTGACTTAGCTGTCTGACTGTTTGTCTGTTTGTCGGCGTTTCTTTCGGTTTGTCTATACAGCTGTCTCCCCCCTCCCCCTTCTCTCTCTCTCTCTCTCTCTCTCTCTCTCTCTCTCTCTCTCTCTCTCTCTCTCTCTCTCTCTCTCTCTCTCTCTCTCTTTCTTTCTATCTCTCTCTCTCATTCCCTTCTTTCCATTCTTCCTGTACCTCTCCCTATTCCTTCTGCCTCCCCCCTCTTTTCCCTCTCTGTTTCCCTCCCCCTACCGTCTCCTCCCTTCGTCCCACCCCCTCCCAGGAGTGATCCTGTGCTGTCATGAGATGAAGGAGCGGTATCCATTCATGGTCCGAATCCGTTTTGATTAAATGCGAGGCAAGGTCTGTAGACGCAGTTCCGCATCCGACCTGTGAAATACATAATATCTGGCCATAGATTTCTTTCCGTTGGAGGTCTGCGAGTTTCCAGCATACATAGACTATGTTGATTATAAGCGGCAGTGAAGTATGAGTTAAAAGAACGTTTTGATATACTTTTTATTTACACTGAAATGTGTTTTTGAAGCTGTAGGTGTTGAAATGCCTTTGTACTTAACGAAATTGTCTCTCAAAAAAAAAGAAAAAAAAATTATATATCCTTTTTTACTCTACTCAAAGACAGATATGATACCCATATGGTCGTTCTGTATACCTGCGAAACATTAATGATTTTAAGCAAGTGTGTAGAGAAACGGGTTTAGATGGATAAAAACGGACATTATTTGAAAATAGTTGGTCGTTTTTAGATTGTATAAGTAATAAACACAGCAAGAGCGAGTTTTTGAGTTGTTTAAACGTTGTAGTATATCCGCGCCTCGGGAATTTAATGAACTGCCTATTGCCAACTAGTCACATCGTCATATATGAGCTATTAGAAATGAAGTAGCAAAAATATATGATTCTGAAAGGTCTTCACATCATTTTAAGACTTGCTCTACGATAAAAACTACACCTTGGCTGCAACCTTTGGTGTCCCTGCCATAGATTAGTCCAAATTGAAGAGCTTGCGTTATCTCTTCGAAACACAAGAAACATTTTGTCATTGTTCAAGTAATTTATCTTTGGCAGTGAAGTGGTAGTGGCTTATCCATTTTTTTTTTCAAGGTAATATACTTTTTTTTATACGTTCTATATTTTTTTTAGCCATATTGAATTCTGGGGAAATATAGAGAGAGTCTGTTATACTTTTTTTTCCTCGATGACATTTCTCATTGCCGACTAAATACTTGAAATTAATTGGAAATTGCAGCTTTCACCTCTTTTGACACTTTTGATTCTCCTTAAGCCCCTCCGTAGCCTTCCCTTTTGACTAGTGCAGCGTGACGTTAAAGAGCCATAAGGGAGCCACACCCTCAGCCCCTCCTGCTGGACGCTGCCGGAGGTGCAGGTGTG
>NW_028234413.1:15546017-15553517 GCF_977035675.1 Penaeus japonicus
CCTGTGGCGGCGGCGGGACTACCCAAGACGTTGCTGAAGGTCTCCTGTCACGCCGTGTGCCAGACGCCCTCTCTCTTCCTTCCTTCGTTTCATCTCTCTCTCTTCCCTCTCTTCTTCCTTCTCCCTCCCTTCCTTCTCTTTCCCTTCCTTCCTTCTCTTTCCTCAATCTTCCCCTCTTCTTCCTTCCCTTATTATTCTTATTTTCTTCCTTCCTCCCTTCCTGATTCCTTCCCTCCTCCTTCTTCCTTCCCTTCCTTCCTTTCTTTCTTCCTTCCTTCTTTCCTCTCTTCCTTCATTCCTTCCTTCCTCTCTTCCTCCCCTTTCTTCTCCTTCCTCTCTCCTCCTCCTTTCTTTTCCTCCTCCCTCTTTCCTTTCCCTCTTCCTCTCCACTTTCTCTTCCTTCCCTTCTCTTCTCCCTTCCTTCCTTCCTTCCTTCCTCTCTCCTCTCTTCCTTTCTTCCTTTTTCTCCTTTTCCCTTCCATTTTTTCTTCCCTTCTCAAGAACCTCCTCCTTCCTTCCTCCTTCACTCACACGCACTCACAATTATATCTTCACTCATAAACTCTCTCTCTAGAATTTTACTTCCCCCTCTCTCTCTTTTCAAGAGAAGATTTCGTTACTTCTCTTTAGAATTTTTTTTCGTCTCTCAAGACACCTTTCAAGATAGAATAGATATGGTTTGTAGATACAGACAAAGATATCGATTAAGATAAAAAAAAATAGATAGATATACATACACCGAGAGAGAAAGAGAAAGAGAGAGAGAGAGAGAGAGAGAGAGAGAGAGAGAGAGAGAGAGAGAGAGAGAGAGAGAGAGATCACACAAACACACACACACACACACACACACACACACACACACACACACACACACACACACACACCCTTCTCTCACACTCTCTCTCCACACCACACATTTCTCTCACACACTCTCACTCTCACACCACTTCTCTGGCTCCTTCCCCTTCTCTCCTCTCTCTCTCTCTCTCTCTCTCTCCTCTCTCCTCCTCTCTCTCTCACTCTCACACACACAACACACACACACACCTCACAGCACACACACACACTCACACACACACACACCTCTCACACCTCTCTCTCTCTTCACACACACACACACACACACTCTCTTCCGATCTTCTCTCTCTTCTCTCTCTCTCTCTCTCTCTCTCTCTCTGTCATTCTCTCTCTCTCTATATATATATATATCTTTCTCCCTCTCTCTCTATATATCTATATATTATATATATGTATATATGTGTGTGTGTGTATATTGTATGTATATATATTGTGTGTACGTACGTATGTATGTATATGTATGTGTGTGTATGTATATAAATAGGTATGTAAGTATATAAAACACACTCAGAGGAACGGCTTCGGGCACCTCCACTCTCCTTTCCCTCCCCCTCCACGCCCACGCAGCAGCGAGGAGTGCCACGCCTTCCGCCCGTGAACTAAATGACCAACTCACGATTCCCTGGCACGCGGAGGGCATCATCATCCCCTCCTTAAGACGTCTCAGGGTTTCGCTGGCAGTGTCTTCTCGGCCTCTTAAAATAGGGTGAGGAGGACGGGGGAGTGGGGATGGTGGGGGAGGGGGCAGGGGGCCTATGTGTTAATGAGGGAATTCATTGTGACTTTCTTATGCCTTTAGTTATTTATTTTGTTGTTCGTATAGAGTTATTATTACTACTGCTATTACTACTTCTACTTCTACTACTACTCTTGTTGCTATTTGAATTTATTAGTTTTATTATCATTATGGTTATTATTTTGTAATCAATGTTTGCTGTTCTTATTGTTGTGTAATGCCAGTAAAATTAATTATGATCATTACTGATATTTGTTTGTTATTATTATTATTTTTTTTTTTTTAATTATTACTATTATTTATTATTGATGCAGCTACTATTATTATTAGCATCAGTAGTAATAGTAGTAATCACTTTCATTATCATCAAGTCAACGGTATTATAGTGATTACCTTCACTATCATTATCATTGCTGTTACCGGTTATTAATTTGTAAAACAAAATTCGCGTAAATACTGCTTTTTCTTTAAATAGTAATATGCCTTTAGCCTCGAACAGCAGAACAAGAGAAATGCTGAACAAAAGATTTTTTTTTTTAACCTACAAGAAACCTGTACTGTAATGGAAATGAGCAAAGAGGAATGAACTGATGATGGCATTGTTTATACAGCTGCCATTACGCGTATCTTGAGGTCGAATTTAGTGCATTTTGATTAGGGTTTATGGCCCTTGTTGCATGCGTTGGAGTTTTTGAAACTAACCGGCTTTTAACGGCCTCTTTTTCGGTGAGGGATTTTGCGATTGTCTGATAAATGGATTTTTTTTTGTTTTGTTTTATACTCGGTTTGAAGTTTTTATTCTTTACTTTTTTTGCTTTTAATTCGTTTAAAGTATTGTTGATGGTATTAATTGACTTATTTGATAATTCCATTCCGTCTTGCTACATTCATTTTCAGTCAGTTGACGCGATAGCGACGAGTGCAATATGCATTTTCGAACTGCAATTAAACCCGACCTCTCTTCCCGAGATGAAAGCTCAAAGTCATCTCCCGCGGCGAGTCAAGGTCGTTAATAAGAACATAATCTAAATTAGATTTTTTGGAATTACGGTGCTGCTCCGTCACACAACTCTGCCACGCTGCATCAGCAAACAGGGCATCGCGAGGTACGATTGCGCGTAATTACAGTCATGTACCGTAATTACTCAAGCATGAGTCATCGGAAAAGGGATTGTACGACCTCGATTTGGGAGTTTCTTGGTGATTGGCCAATCAGAGTCGGACAACAGTGCTTAAGGTGGAGAGAAAGGGGGTGGGAGGGGGCGGGGGCGAGGGGGGGATGTTAGCTTTATCTGGGATACCCTTGAGGTGAGTGTGGGTGGGATTGCGGGGGTGGAAGGTTTACTTGCTTGCTCTCTGGTGAACACATGAGGTTTGCCGGGGAAGGGGGGGGATGGAGGTCTAGCTGAGGGTGGGGGTATGGGGTGGGGGGCGCTTTGTAGGATCTCTAAGGGTATTTTGAAGGCAGTGATTGGTTTATCTAATCTTTCTCTGATGTTAATCCTTTAACTTTGAGGTTTTAGGTTTAAGGTTTAAGCGTTTTTTCGGCTCAGTGCATGTAAAGCTTTGAACGAATAAAGAAAATCGACTTCCAGTATTGACAGTATATAAACAACACGCCAAGCAAACAACAAGTACCAGCCATAAAATACATACATTTGGCCAAAACAAATAAAAAACAACGTCATAGGTATTTATTATTGTTATTAGTTTTCGTTGTTGTCGTTTATTCATTTATCTTTTTCCGCCGTCCGTCCATGTTATTTCCCAGCTGTTTATTATTGTTGTAGTTGTCGTATGTTTTTTCTTCTTCTTCTTTTTCTTTCGCCGTCCATGTTATTTCCCATCTGTTTGTTATTATTGTCGTTGTTGTGTTTTTTTTCTTCCCTCGTCGTCCATACTATACCCAGTGATCTGTGTCGCGTGCCGTAGCGCTATCCCGTACCGACACGCAGAACTATTTATAGTCGTTGCGCTCTGTAATCACGACTGCCGTAACATCTATCACCCGCCCGCCGTCTCTATCTGGCCGGCTATATAGATATTGGCTTCCTGGGGGGTCCGTGGCTGTGTGGGGCGGGTGCGAGAGCCTTCTCGCCTCTTCTCTCTTCCTTCTCATTTCTTTCTTCTTTCATGTCTTCTTTTCTTTCCCTTTCCCATTCTACTCTCTCCGTTCATCACTAATTTCTTTTATTCTTTTCTCTTCTCTCTTCTTCACTCTCCCAACTTCCCGCTTTTCTTCTCGTTTCTCTCTTCTCTTCTCCCTTCTCTTTTCTCTCTTTCTTCTTTCCTCTCTCCTCTCTTCTCTCTCCTCTCTCCTCTCTTCTCTCTTCATTTCTTTTCTCTATTCGACTTCGCCTGTTATTCTTCTACTTCGCTACCTCTTCCTCTTTCATTTCTTGTCTTTCCCTTCCATTATATTCCCTTATTCTCTCCCCTCTTCCTTCTCCTCTTTCTCTCCCTCGCACTCTTCCTCTTATGTAGAGAAGTAAATACAATATAGATTTTTTTCTATTTCTATTCGCGGATCCTGAATTTATGGACTTTTTAGTCATGCAGTGCAACGGCAAATGACACCGAATCCACCTCCAATTTGATATTGATGTAAGCTTTACAAAAAAGCGGTGTTGGCGACGCAAATAGAAAGAAGGAAAGAATTAAACGTACATGTGTGTGTGTGTGTGTGTGTGTGTGTGTGTGTGTGTGTGTGTGTGTGTGTGTGTTAGAAACATCAGCCTACATACATGATATAAGATGATACAATCCACATTAGGCCGGTGGACACAGGCCGGCAGGAAAAGACACGCACAGCACACGAGGCGCTCTCGTAAGTCACAACCCCCGTAATTACAGTCATAGTGGCCTCTTTTATAAGGGTGGTGGATCCAGCGGCCGGATATATATTTCCATCTTAACCTGCCCCGTCTGGCACCCGAATGTTGCTCTTGGCGCCAGAGCTCCACTTAAAGGAGCCATCACACATGCTCCTAAAAAAAACTATGTACTCTTGTGCTCTTTGATGTGTTGTGTATTGTCTCGTTGAGGGACTCTTGTCATGGGAAGTGTTTTGTTTATTTTTATTTTTTTGTGTTATTATCATTACTACTGATAATGATACTGATATTGTTATTACTTTATTATTATTTTTGTTGCTGCTGTTGTTTTTTTTTTTATTGTTATTATTATTGATATCATTATCATTGTTGTTGTTAATATTATCATTATTATTATTGTTATTTTTATTATCATCATTATTATTATTATTATTATTATTATTTCGATCACCATTATTATTATTATTAAATTTATCATGATTATTATTTTTGTTATTGTTTTGCCAAGCCTAATACGCCATGTTGTTAAAAGCTACACTTTCGTTCGGTGAGTGTTTGCTTACCTACGTTGCAAGGTCACATGATAACGAAATTATAATAATGGTTAATGCAGATGAGAGAAGATACATATATATCTATGTATTATATGTACGCATAGATATATGTATATGTGTATTTATTTGTTTGTGTGTAAGCGAATGTTTATGTGTATATAAGCAAAACCGACATAGAAAGTCCTAAAAATAAAGAAAGGAAACAAAAACAGGGCAGTCCAGGGCACGATAGCGCACGGCGAACCTTGACACAAAAAATCGCACAAAAAAATCGCATTTCACCCGTCACAATCACGAGCATATAGAGCGCCACGCCTCCCGCCACGGCTGACCATTCGTTGAGGGTCAGCACGCCCTGCGCCGCCGCCACCGCCGCCGCTGACGTCCTCACTTGTCAGCCCGAGATTCACGCCTCACCTTTCTCATGCCAAATGGTTCATTGTGTTCTAATAGAGTGCAATTCTTTTCGTCCTCTGCCGAACGCGCGGATCGTCTCGTAACAGCTGTTTGCGATTACGTGTCTTCGGTTTCCCACAAGCTGACGACTTAGATGGCGAGTTTGATGGGCTCTCTTGTTTGTCTGTTTATGAGATTGAGCGAGGGAGGAGGAGGTGGGGGAAAGAGGGAGAGGGGAGGAGGAGAGTGAGAACGAGAAGAAGATGGAGATGTAAAGGGAGAGAGTGAGGAAGAAAGAGAAAAGGGAGAGGGAAAGAGAGAAAGAGAAAAAGGAGAGGGAAAAAAAGAAAGAGAAAAAGGAGAGGGAAAAAGAGAAAGAGAAAAAGGAGAACGACAGAGAGAGAGAGAGAGAGAGAGAGAGAGAGAGAGACTCTGGCATCATCCCCTTTGTTTTCTCAAGGATGTTTTTCCTTCTTGAAGAAATTTCCCTCTTCCTCCTTTCCTGCCTCCCCCCTCCCCCCGCCTTCCCCTCTGACGTCAAAAGTAAATATTGAAAGGGTTTTGTCATGAGTGAATCATGCGCTAGTCATGAGTATGTATATTTAGTGCGTGTTGCAGGGCTTCCTTGTCAAGATTCCGATTGATTACATGCATGAATTTAGATGTACTTGATAAATTGGGAAATAGAGAGATGTAAAGAAGTAACTGAAGCATGTAGATAAGTAGGTAGACAAATAGTGTGAGGTGTGTTTATATTCAAACTTATACCCTCACACATGCTAACACACACACACACACACCATCATACACACACACACCATCATACACACACACACCATCATACACACACACACACACACACACACACACACACACACACACACACACACACACACACACACACACACACACACACACACACACACACACACACACACACACACACACCATCACACTTGCACGAACAAGCGGAATGAATCATCAACATGAATCACAATTGCATTAGCAGTTTCAAGCCTTTACATTTTCCGAAAGCCTTCCTGCTATGCGGCTTGCATGACGTCACCAGCAGTTCTCCGGCGTCACGCACTGAGCTTCTCTCGCTCGCTTCCACGTGCAATTTACGCTGTGTTTCATGGCAACGCGAACTTACTTCAAAAGCAAACTTTAAAGGTCACTTGCACGATTAGTCCAGCTTCGAAAGGGACAAGCAGAAGGCAGGCATGTGCGTCAGAGAACTTTAGTAGCACAGCGCAACAAAGTCTCATTGCCAACGGGATCAAATACAGAAGGAACTCGAGTATCAACCTCTAATGGTTTGCTTCCCCCTCACTGCTTTTTCCTCTATCTTCCCCCTCCTCTCTTTTTCTCTTCTGCTTCTCTCCTATCTTCTCCTCTCTCTCTCTCTTCTCTCCTCTCCTCTCCTCCTCTCTCTCTTCTTGTCCTCTCTCTCTCTCTCCTCTCTCTCCTCTCTCTCACTCTCTTCCTCTCTCTCTCTCTCTCTCTCTCTCTCTCTCTCTCTCTCCTCCCTCTCTCCTCTCTCTCTCTCTCTCTCCTCTCTCCCTCTCTCTCCTCCCTCCTCTCTCCCTCTCTCTCCTCCTCTCCCTCTCTCTCTCTCTCTCTCTCTCTCTCTCTCTCTCCTCCTTTCTCTCTCTCCCCCCTCCTCTCTCTCTCTCTCTCTCTCTCTCTCTCTCTCTCTCTCTCTCTCTCTCTCTCTCTCTCTCTCTCTCTCTCTCTCTCTCTCTCTCTCTCTCTCTCTCTCTCGTTCCCTCTCAGTCTCGTATTTCCCCCGTCTCCGCTGCACCGACCGCCCGCGTTAGCCCATCGTATGTATGATGTGAAGAGACGGTGATGTCCCGCTGGGTGCCAGTTGCGGCGGTGATGTGTCAGCCAACCACCCCCATTGCCCAGCCGCGGCGAGTAATGCTGAGACTTCCCTAATTTATGCCCCCAATATGAGCAATCTTGGCTCGACTGCACCGCCAGTCGAGGGCCTAAACTGGCCTGGCGTGACAGTTAGCTGGGCGCACATTGTCTAAATGATTAGATTTTCCGGCTCCTTTTTTCATCTTTATTTATTCTTGGCTCGTCTTTGCAGAGGTATTGTATCAGGTACAATGCG
>NW_028234413.1:15566017-15576017 GCF_977035675.1 Penaeus japonicus
TCAAGGGGCAAAGGTTATGTGTACAGTGTGCATGACGTGCATGAGAGCATGTCATGACTCTACACCAACATATTTTATTGGATAGGATCGGAGATGAAGGGGTTATCATGATTGTTATTATATTTTTGCTGCCCAAAATAATGGCTTAAAGACGATAATAAAATTCTTGCCTTTTATCGTCATTTTAGTTTTAATATGTGATTTTTGGTATTACCTGTAGTGTGTGTGTGTGTGTGTGTGTGTGTGTGTGTGTGTGTGTGTGTGTGTGTGTGCTTGTGTTTGTGCGTGTGTGTGTTTACGGGTGCGCATTAGGAAAAGATGATTTATCACTATCGTCTTAAGCGGCTGTCACTTTATGATTATAAATGTATTTACATAGATATAGGATCATGGAAGAGAGAGAGAGAGAGAGAGAGAGAGAGAGAGAGAGAGAGACAGAGACAGAGACAGAGGGAGAGACAGAGACAAAAACAAAGATAGCGTGACTCATACTAAGTTAAGACCCTGAAGTGAGACTAGTTATCGCATGTTGGATCAGTTAAGTAACCAATATATACAAAAGCATCCGACAAGTGACCCACAATACCGGATTTCACCAAGTTGGACCGAAGTACCTAAAAAAGAGGCCATTAATACCTTCCCCCTCCTCTCTCTACTATCCCCTCTCCCCCTCTCTCCCTCCTCTCTCCCTCTCCCCCTCCCCCCCTCCACATGACCCTCCTGGACTGCCCATGCGGGTTTTTCTCTTAGACTCATAAAGGCCACAGGAAGTCATGGGGTTCCGACAGCAACGAGAAATGTATTATGATTCTCATGGACCTCCCCCTCCCCCTCCCCCCCAACCCTTTTTCTCTCTGTGTCTCTGTTCTTTTTCTTTTGTTCTCTTTCTCTTATCTTCAGTCTTTTTTACTCTTTTTAACATTCTTTCTATCTATTTATCTTTCTATCTCTACATCTCTCTAGATCTCTATCTCTATCTATCTATCTATCTATCTATCTATCTATCTATCTCCACCCCCCTCTCTCTCTCTCTCTCTCTCTCTCTCTCTCTCTCTCTCTCTCTCTCTCTCTCTCTCTCTCTCTCTCTCTCTCTCTCTCTCTCTCTCTCTCTCTCTCTCTCTCCCCTCCCTCTCCCTCCCCCTCTCCCCCTATCCCTCTCCCTCTCCCTCTCCCTCTCCCCCCCTCATTCTCTCCCCCTCCCCCTCTTTCCATTTCTCTTTCACGCATACTTGTGTCATCGTCATCCTTACACAATGTCTCCCATCTAAGTGTCGCCTCTTCCTACACTCTTCCCTTATGGCCCCTTATGAATGTGGGGTTGAAATTAATATAGAAGGAGGAAGATAGATAAGAAAGAAAATGAAGGGGGGTCTTTAATAAAGTAATTGTTTTTCGATTGACACAGGTAAGATCACGCCGTATTGCGCGCTGGAATGAGATTATTATCTGACGTGGAATATGCGAAGGTGATCGGGGTCTGTCTGTCTCTTTATTTTTTTTTTTTTTTTCTCCTCCTCATTTTCTTTCTCATTTTCCATCTTCTCCTTTGTCTCATTTTCCTCTACAACTATATCTCATATATGCCTTTTGTGTGTATGCGTGTTTGTGTGGATGGTGTTTTATTAATTTTATTCAAGTTTTTTTTTATATATCTGTTTTAGCTGTTTTATTTCTTAATTGGTTTTATCTTTTGGAAACCATCCCTCACAACCTTCTCTCCCTCCCTCCCTCCCTTCCTTACCACCCTCCCCTTCCTCCACCTTTTCGACCTCCTTCCCACCACTCTCTTCCTCCCCTCCCCTCCTCCCCCTAACCCTTTTCCCTCCCTTCCCCTCCTATCCCTTCTCCCTTCCACCCTTCTCATCTTCCATCCTTCCACTTTCTCCTCCTTCCCGCTCCTCCTCTTTTCCTTTCCCTTTCTCCCCCTCCCTCCTCCTCCCCCTCCCCCGCCTCATCCAACTTCTCCCCCATCCCCCTCCTAATCCTCCTCCTCCATCCTCCTCCTTCCTCACTCCTCCTCCCTCCTCCTCCCTCCTCCTCCCTCCTCCTCCTCCTCCTCCTCCTCCTCCTCCTCCTCCTCCTCCTCCTCCTCCCTCCACCCCTACCTCCACACCCACCCCCACCTCCACACCTACCCCCATCCCCGCACCCACACCCACACCCACACCCACACCCACCCCTCCAGTCGGAAATCGCGATGCATAATGAAGATAGGAAACCTCGGGTGCTCCTCAAATGTCAAGGCTGACTCGACAAGTGCGCGCGAGTCACGTGCTGTATGACAAGGCCGTCTGCATGACCCCGGGGGTTCTCGGTCCATGCACGGCGATCGACGCTGGTGCATGGGAGATAAAGCACGGAGGTTTTGTGTTGCATGATTGGCGTTAGGATGGGGAGGGGCAGGAGAGGAGAAGGGACTCTTTCCTTCGTCTTTTCTTTCTCGTCCTTTTCTTTCTTCCGTTGCTTCTCTCTCTCTCTTTCTCTATCGTTGTGTCTTCTCCTTTGTTATCTTTCTATTTCTCCTCTTTATTCATATACTTCATTCCTTCTCCCTCCATCTTCTCCTCCTCCTCCTCCTCCTCCTCCTCCTCCTCCTTTTCCTCCACCTTATCTTCCTCCTCCTCCTCCTCCTCCTCCTCCCACCCCCTCTCCCCCACCACCCCCTCATCTTCCTCCTCTTCCTCCTCCTCCTCTTTCTCTTTCTCCTCTTTTTCCTCTTTCTCCTCTTTTTCCTCTTTTTCCTCTTTCTCCTCTTTCTCCTCCACCTGCTCCACACCCTCTTCCTCCACCCCCACCCCTCCTCCTCCTCCACCCATTCCTCCTCCTCTTTCACCATTTCCTCCTCCTCCTCCTCCTCCATCCATTCCTCCTCCTCCACCCATTCCTCCTCCTCTTTCACCCATTCCTCCTCCTCCTCCTCCTCCACGCATTCCTCCTTCTCCTCCTCCTCCTCCATCCATTCCTCCTCCTCCACCCATTCCTCCTCCTCTTCCACCCATTCCTCCTCCTCCTCCTCCTCCTCCTCCTCCTCCACGCATTCCTCCTTCTCCTCCTCCTCCTCCATCCATTCCTCCTCCTCCACCCATTCCTCCTCCTCTTCCACCCATTCCTCCTCCTCCTCCTCCTCCACGCATTCCTACTCCTCCTCCCCTCCTTCTCCAGCTTTTCCTTCGCCCCCTGCTCCTGCTCTTCCTCCACCTTCTCCCTCGCCCCTCCCCCTCCTCCTCCTCCTCTTCCATCCCCTTCTCCTCCGCCTTCTTCGCCCCCCTCCTCCTTCTCCTATTACTACCACTAGTACTACTTGAAGAGATTAGGATAAATGAATAAATAATCAATGTAGTGTTGAAGAGGAGAACTGAAGAATTACCTTGTGTGAATCATGCAAACTTAGACAGCCCAGTGCATGATGAGGCTATGTAGCATGCCGCTTGGGTAAGTCATGCAAAAATCGCATTTATCATGCCTTGTAAATAACAGTCATGCACAAGAGGGATGCATCATGTATAACCAAACTCGCTTAAGGAGGGAGAAGAAAGTAAATGTAAAATTGATAACAAATAAAGTGTACTTGTTGAGCAAATAACAAAATGCAACGAAGCCAAACATCAGCTGATTGCATGATTGATCAGGAAGCAGCCATGCAACTGCAATTTATTGATTCGTGCTTGAAAATATGTTGCAAGTAAGAGGCTTTGCAAAGGGCTTATCGTAGTCGAGAAGTTGCCATGAACCTCATGTTGCTATGGCCAGTTGGTTGCCATGTGGTTGCCATACCACACGTGACAGAATCAGACATGGGAAAGATATTGATGACTGTTATGCGGTGAAGGTGATGATGATGATCAGTATGAGGGTGGTGATTGTGGTGATAATCAATATATGAAGATGGTGATTGTGATGATCAGTATAATCATTATGATGATGATCAGTATGAGAATGGTGATTGTGATGAAGATCACTATGAAGATTGTGATTGTGATGATCAACATGAGGATGGTGATTGTGATGATCAGTACGAGGGTGGTAATTGTGATTATGATGTCGAGGGAAGATGAGACTGTAGAAGGTGATAGTGTAATAAACGACAACGGAAGCCGACGTATTACGTTCATGCATGCAATAAACCAAAATCACGTCAAAGGAAGAAACACCATAAGGAAGTTGAAGAACCCTTTCGGAATGTTGAAAGCTTTGGGGGAAAAAATGTCTAAACAAAAACAAGATATATGTATGTCACGTATGCCAGGTGTTCGGACTCAGTAAAGCTCCAGCGGTCTTTCAACCTTGCTAAGAGGACACTTTTTTGAGGGAGGGAAGGAGGGAGGGGGACAGAGGGAGAGAGGAAGGAAGGAAAGAAGGGAGAGAAGGAGGGAGGAAGGAAGGAGAGAGAGAGAGAGAGAGAGAGAGAGAGAGGGAGAGGGAGGGAGAGAGAGTGAGAGAATGAGTGAGTATGTGTGGTCGTCTGCCTGTCTGTCATACCTAATCACCTTTGTCTCTATTTTTATGCTGTCATATTCAAACACCTCCGTGATTGGAAATTTCTAAAAAAAAAATAATAATAATAATAATGATAATGGGGTTGTGTTGAAAGTGTAACGGATATTCCACCTGCGTTCTGATCAAGTGGAAAATGAGAACCACTTTTCTGCGCAAGTGGACGGAAGCAAAGGGGAGAGAACGTGGCGATTGAGAAAGAGAGAGAGAAAAAACAGCAACTTGAGGCCGTCTTATTGTCCATGCCTAAACCCTGAGTCATTCCAACCTCAAACTCATTTATTTCACTAGATCAAGGAGGAGGAGGGGGTGGGGGCGGTAGAGGGGGAGGGGGAGGAGGGGGGAAGTGGAGGAGGAGAAGGAGGAGAAGAGGGGAATAAAGAAGAATATGAAGAGGAAGAAGCAGAAGAAGGATCAGGAGATAAAGGAGGAGGGAGGGAGGGGACACTGACTCCTACAGGATGGCTGTACCATGAAAGGATTGCCGGCTGGAATTTCAGATAAAAGAAAATGATCATAAAAAAATCGACGTCTTTATAGCATGACTCTGTCTCGGTCGATCCCTGTTCGTGACGAGCTCGATGCTTTGCCAGATGGAGCTGATGAGGACCTCGGGGCGCTGGGAGTGTGGGGGTGCGGGTAGGGGGTGGGGAGAGAGAGACTCTTTGGGGTGAGGGAGATTCTGTGGGGAGGAGGGGGGGTATTCTATGTTTGGGGAGAGGTTGGGGGAGAGATTTTGTGTGTGAGGGGAGGGGAGATTCTGTGTGTACAGAGGGCAGTTGGAGGGGGGGGTTCTGTGTGTGGGGAGGAAGGGGGGGAGATTCCGTGTGGGGGAAGGTTCGGGGAGAGATTCTATGTGGGGGAGGTTGGGGAAGAGGTTTTGTGTGTGGGTAGGATGGGGGGGATAGATTCTGTATATGGAGAGAGGTTGGGGGAGAGATTCTGTGTGTGGGTAGGATGTGGGGAGAGATTCTGTGGGGAGGGGAGGTGGGGGAATAAGATGCTTTGTGTGGGAGGGGGAGTGGGGTAGGGAGGTCTGTTTGCGTTGGGATTGCTGGGTACGCAGATAGTGGTAATGAGTTATTAGGAAGGAAAGTGAAGGACAGAGAGAGAGAGAGAGAGAGAGAGAGAGAGAGAGAGAGAGAGAGAGAGAGAGAGAGAGAGAGAGAGAGAGAGAGAGAGAGAGAGAGGAAGAGGTAGAGGGTTGGGAGAGACGAATAGAGAAACAGACAAAGAAACATGTAGACAGACAAATATATACAAATTTTTGATATGACTGTAAATATATTGTACAAACAGCTCTATCCCGACGTTGTTTTTTACCTTTTTGTGAGATAAATATTTGCAAACAGAGTGACTCCTTTTTAAGTTCATAAATTCTCATTATTCAAAAAAAAAATAATAATAATAATAATAACGAACAGGAGATCGGAAAGAAATAATCAGAATCTCACATGGAAGAGACAAAATATTTTTAGGGGAAGTTAAGCATCGTTGAAATAAGCTAATGGAACTCCACCATAAGGAGAGTCGAAGAAGCGATGGTTGACGCCATCTGCAGAGTCATCGTGGCGTTCCTTGCTACGGTATTACAGGTGTGATAGGCTCGTTAAGAGTTTCGTTTCCTTTTAATAGGCTTTTCATTATCTCAAGGAGGTCGGTCCGTTATGGTGTTAGCTTCTGATTTCCTCCCTTTGTGTTGTCCACTTTGCTCATTTTTCACTTTCTCATTGACGATTTTTTTGGTTTCCTCTTTGTGGTCGTCGAGATGGGGTCCAGTAAGTGTCGATATGCTAGAATAGAATGAAAGGGATGTATTTCCGTAAGGTTATCTTTACTTATTTGCAGGGATTAAGTGGATTTTTTTTTCTTTATTTATTTTTGTTTCTTTGTTTATTATTCTGTCTGTACGTACATGTATGACGTATAGGATCAGGCCTGGACGATGTTCGTATGTCTAGAAATCTGGCTTCTCTAACCTCTAACTCCCCGCATGTGGCGATTATCATTAACGACTTTGACGGTTATCGAAGCCATCTATCGCGCACTCGGACACGCGAAAGGATGTTTATACCCGAATCAGACATAGAAGATCCGCCTAGATGCAGACGCGTGTGGGCGGGAGTATGCGTGGTAGGGGAGGTGTGTGGGCGTGAGTGGGACGGATGTTTTAAATAGACAGGTGTGTGTGGGAGAATGCGGGGTAGGGAAGGTGTGTGGAGGTGAGCGAGAGGGAGGTTTTAAATAGACGTGTGTGGGCGGTTATATGTGTGGTAGGGAAGGTTGGGTTGGGTGGGGGGAGGGGGGACATGCGTGTTATGGAAGACGTGTGGGCGTGAATTAGAAGGTTTGCTTCATGCAGACGAGCGTGGAAGGGACTAGGCGTAGTTGGGAAGGGGTGTGGGCGTGTGCTAGAGGGGTCTTACTAATAGACGAGTGTGAGTAGGCAGTGGGCATGGCAAATGTGTGGGCGCGAGATTAAGGCCTCGGTAGGGATGCGGAAAGAAAGGTAAGAAAATAAATGACTTAAAATTGAGGAAAATAAAAAGAGAAAGAACAGAAGTGAAAAAAGAACGAAAGAAAAATCAATAGTACAGAGTAGGGAAACAAAAAGGAAGAGCGAGAAAGAAGAAGAAGGAAAATGGAAGAAAAAACGCAACCCTAAATGATAATAATGATAATAATAATAGTAATAATAACAAATAATGAAAACGTAAATTGGGGCCCGGAGCAAGAGAAGCGCCCTGATTGGGAGTCCTTCAGTCTGGACGGGATAGGAGGAAGGGAGGAGCGTGGTTAGGGGGTGGGGAAGGAATAGGGGGTGAGAGAGATGTAGGGGAGGGAAGGGGAGTGGGGCAAGGGGAGGGAGTAGGAGGCGTAAAGGAGACGTCCACGCACCTTCGCTCTCTTTGTTTATTGACCCTGAGGATTCATGAGGGTTGCTTGCGTCGCTTTTGGGTGCTTAGTGGAGTATAGTGTGATATTTTTTGTTTTTTTGTATTGTGATGATCGTCAAGTTTGGTCTATTTTGTATCAATATTATAATTTTATTATTATGATTATTATTAATCAGTATTGTTTATCCTATTATCATACTTTATTTATTTTATTTTTTGCTTCTCATTCCATTATTATTATGTTGTTGTTCTGTTGGAGTCCTGTTCTAATGTCGTCTTTATTCGTCGCTTCCACACCCTTTATCCCTCCTTCTATTCCATTAGCAATGCCTTCCTCTTCCACCATCTCTATCCGTGTGGACCAGACTAGGAAGTGTGAGATCTCGGGCGCGACGAATCTCTTCCTCGGAAAGTGCGCAAAAAGTATTAAATTCCCCCTAAGTGCGCTACCTAAGTGCTCCGCTCCGAGCCTGTTCGATCCATGAGTCAACGTGCAGCTCCGGAAGATAGACAAAAGATAGTCTAATTTTTATGCATTATTGGTAAAATGCTAAAGTCCCAATAACATAGAAATTAGCAATGGAATAATGGATTAGAGATGATTGCGTCAACTTTGCTAATCGTCTTTGCCAAGTGAGCATGATAACGAACGTCATTCAAAGCAGGTGCGCGGGTGACACAGACACAAAGAAGTCACGGATTTGCAATGGACGATGTCCTTCCCAGACTGGCTTCTTTGCTATTTCATATTCTTCGCATTCAATTACTCTACCTTCTTTTTTCTCTCTGTTCCCTTTTTTTCCTTCATTCTTCATCCCTTCCCCTCCCCCTACCCCCTGTGTGCGATTACGGGGCCAAAAAGTGTTACCAGACACAAAATATTGCGTTATTGTGGTAGTGTTGTCTTGGGCTTTCATGTTTTGTTTTGTTTTTCCCTTCGCTGTTTTGCGTTTTTTTTTTCTCCTAATTCTTCCATTCATATTTCTTTTTAATTATTTATTGATTCGTTAATTAATTCATTTATTTGATTATTTCTTAATTTTAAATCGGTCTTCTTAGCGTTGTTTTATACCTTTAGCGATGATCGATATTGGCAGCGACGCATCCGGGATTCCCTGCAGCGGTCCGTGCTTGCCCCGTTTTCTTCTTTTTTTCTTCTTCTTCTTTTTTTTCTTGTGTCATGAATGCCTGTAATTATGAGCGAAGAACTCACCTCCAAGGACTCCAAGAAACACATTAAGATAAACGTAACGCGCCGGGAAGGAGGGTTTCATGGTGTTATTTCGAAGGTTGTGTTGTTGTTTTATTTTGTTTTAGAGCCCCTGTCTTTTGCTTCGTTGACTGTTTCAATTTTCCAACTTCTTTTTTTTTACATGTATAAAAATTTACATGTGTAGATCAGTTATTTGATAGAAGTGTTTGTATGCGTGCGTGTATATGATATAAAACAGATTTCGTAACCCTCGCCAGACCATTGAAACGCCTCATTCTTTGCCTATTAATGCGTCATTTCTATACCCTACGCACACAGCTTTCGTTCGCGGAAGTCCCACCATTAAGTTCTTTCAGCGGTGCAACAAAGAGCGCAATAGATTAGTTGCATGTTGCTTTGCAGCTCTACCAGAGAGGGAGTAGTAAGGGAGGGAGGTAAGGGGAGTGGGTAGGGGGGGGAGTGATGCAGATGCCCCTGGACGTGTTTGTGGGAACCACCGCCTCCCACAGCTCTCAAGACCCTGCAATTGCATCTCGGACCCTTCATTGGACGATCCTTATGGAAGGACACCGACCCGGGGATGGGGGTGGGGGGTGGGGGTGGCGTATCCTCCAAGGAAAATTGAGTATTTTTTCCTCCCCCCTCCTCTGGATGGTAACCCTGAGTACGGAAAAGGTTCTTGGTACCCCCGTGAGAAGTGGTCTGGTACTGTTGTTTGCAGATGTGCCTGCGGTTACGCCGAAGCCACAGAAATAAGGGTTGATTCATTCGGGTTGGTGATTCATTTACAGCAAAGCACACTAATTGCGGCGAGAGGGGCATTATTAAGGCTCTAGCTGTGAGAGGGATGGGAAATGAGCTTGTACGTTTTCTTTACCGAAGATATATGATTGTATGCATATATAATTACTTCGCGGCCCTTGGAGATTGATTATATTCCATCTTGGCTTCGTGAACACGTGTACGGTGAACAGTGCTTAAGTGCCACGTCGCCTCAGGTTAACAAGCTATATCTCTTTCTGCCCCCTGTCTCTCTCTTTCTCTCTCTCTCTCTCTCTCTCTCTCTCTCTCTCTCTCTCTCTCTCTCTCTCTCTCTCTCTCTCTCTCTCTCTCTCTCTCTCTCTCTCTCTCTCTCTCTCTCTCCCTCTCTCTCCCTCTCTCTCCCTCCCCCTACCACTCTCTCATTCTCTTTCTCCCTTTCTCTTCCTCTCCTTTCATCTCCCTTATCCCCTCCCTCTCGCCCTACCCCCCCCCCCCGTTCAAACATCCCGAGAAACGCTCTCGATCTTACAGTGAACCTTGCGTAATTGATAGCCGCTGAGGCACCCGACTCGGCTATTTAGATCAAACTTTAGATAGAGACCTGCCGGCGCCCCCCTTCCGTCTGTCTCGCTTG
>NW_028234413.1:15581017-15586017 GCF_977035675.1 Penaeus japonicus
TCAAGAGTTTACTGTCAAAAGTGGAAAACTCGTGTTTTGAGTTCTTCTGTTAAGAGCATCTCGGTCGACACAGTGAAAGCAAAAGGGGAGTGATATTTCAACATTCCTTCTCCGTGTAGTTTGGGAAAGCGCTTCGATTCTATGGCGTGTGTTTTGGCATGGGAGGAGAAGCAAGCCGGGGCTGTGAGGGCGTATAAGCTTTGTGTTTGTTTTGTTCGTTTCAAAATTTGTTTGTAGTGTGTGTAGGATTTCCGTTTAGGTATAGACAGTACTTTGCACTTTGTATGATATGACAAATACACACGTACATTAGTATTAAATGTAGTATTTGTCTTGTGATTTTTATTATATTGTTTTTTTTCCTGCATGATATGCAAATGCACAAGGCAAAGGGACACATGTTAGAAGACAAGCTAGAGGAGAAGGATGCAGGAAAATGAGAAAAAGTGGGCGTGTCCTAGATCAGAGGGGCGTGCCACAGAAGTGCGAAACAGTGACACGGTCGGGGATGTTAAAGGGGAAGGGGAAGGGGAGGGGGAAGGTGGTGTTGATGACTCATTGCTTGAGGGCATGTAGGTTAGGGTGAAGGTTGGAGTGACGATTGTGGCGGTGATGATGAAGCAGTTTGATTATGAAGTGTCCATTTGACCATTTTGAGTGGGTTTCGGCAGCGTTCCCCGTGACTGTCCATTTTTTTCAAGAGCAGAGAGAAAGAGAGAAGGGGTGGGGAGGGCAATAAGATGATAAAAAATGGGGTGGTTGGCAACATGCACACGTTGAGTTGAGTTGAGTTGAGGCGTCCATTTCAATTCGTTCGTTTTCTCCCGCCGCCCACCTTGTGCACCTGTGGTAGCGGTACCAGGCACAGGCAGAGGCTGACTCACAAACACCTGAAAAAAACATGATCTGTGTGTGGGTGTTGCCCCTTCCTCCTCCTACTCCTCCGTTTCATCTTCCTCGTCCGCAACCTCCCTCTCTTTCTGCTCTTTCTTTTCTTTCTCCTCTTCCTCCGCTCCAGTATCTTAACCCAGCTTCACTATCTCTTCTTCCCTTTTCCCCTCCTCCTCCTCCTCATTTTCCTTCCCCACCACCTCATTCTCCTCCTTTTCTTTTTCCTCTTTCTCCTCCTCTTCCTCCTGCTGCTCCTGCTCCTCCTCTTTCTCTCCGTCTCTCCGTCACCACCACATCTATTTCTCTTCCTTTTCCTCCGCCCTTTCGCTCGCATTGACTCTCACGGGGCGTGTTTGCAGATGAAGTCATTGTGCCTGTGTGTTTAGGCGTTATGTAAAGATGTCAAACTGCATTTGGGGTCGTATAAAGGTGGTCGCGTTTGCCGTGTGGGCGTTTCAAAATGGCTTTACGCCTGCTAGCACGGGCGTGATTTTTTTTCTGATTCTATTCTTGTTTAACCTTGACCACGTGTAAGCTATGTTGAATTTATATCCCTTGACATTTCTCTCTAGATATATCATTCTGTCTATCTCTCTATCTATTTATCTATCTATCTTTCTGTCTCTTTCTCTCTCTCTCTCTCTCTATCTCTTTCTATCTGTCTCTTTCTGTCTCTCTCTTTATCTCTCTATCTCTCTGTCTATTTTTCTCTCTCCTTCTCTTTTTCTCTCTCTTTATTTTTTTTTCTCTTTCTCTTTTCACTCTCTCCCTTTCCCCCCTCCCCCGCCCCACCCCTCTCTATCTATCTATCTATCTATCTATCTATCTATCTATCTCTCTATCTCTATCTCTATCTCTCTCCTTCCTTCCCTCCCTCCCTCCCTCCCTCCCTCCTTCTCTCCATCTCTCTATCTATCTATCTATCTATCTCTTTCTCTCTTTTTCTCTCTCTTTCTCTCCCTCTCTCGATATATAGGTAAGTAGATAGATAGGTAGATAGATTTAGACATGTAGATTGTAAAAAAATATTTAATTAATGTTTGGGTTTGCGTGTGTGGTTATAGGTGGATACACTTAAATACATTTGTGTAAATACTTGTATTATGTGCGAATGTGTGCGTTTTTGCCGGTCCCCGAGCGAGGCCGGCGGAGATAACAAGAAGGAGACATAGGAAGCCGTTAAGCACGTGTTCTTCTCGGGGGGAATCCCGCGGCCTCACGCTGCAACCTGCATGATTGGCAACTTACTCTACGAGATCTCGAACAGGCCGGAAGTACCAGAGCAAGGTCGTACTTGGTGTTGCTGGTATGCGGCCGATGTTTACTTGGCGTGTTTTGTGGATCCGGTGTGTGTGGGTGTGGGCGGGTAGGAGGGCGTGTGTGTGTGTGTGTGTGGGTGGGTGAGCGGGTGTGGCTGTGTGTGTTGGTGTGGTTTGTGGGTGATTGTGTGTGTGTGATTGTGTGTGTGTGTGTATGTGTGTGTGTGTGTGTGTGTGTGTGTGTGTGTGTGTGTGTGTGTGTGTGACGGTATGCATGTATATATATATATAATATATATATATATATATATATATATATATATATATATATATATATATATATGTTTGTATGTATGTACAGTATGTATGTATGTGTGTCCCTGTTAAGATATTTTAAATCCTTCTAACTCTATTGAATCTTCTCTACTCACCCCTCACCCTTATTTCACCCCACCTCCCCCTCCCCCTCCCCCTCGCCCCACCCATGCTCTTGGCCATTTCATCTCTTGACAACTGTCTTGTGTTGCTTTGAAGCCAGGATGTCTTTGCACATTACGAGTCCGAGAGTACCCAGCTCGCATCAGGAATGGAGGTGCTGGGAGTAGGGGTTGGGGGGTGGGGGTGTCAGGGTGAGCATTGAAACCTTCCTGGATTATTGTCTGACGGAGATGCACGTCCTTCAGTTACTCCTTTGAGGACTCGAGGAGGAGCCGTACATCAAGAGAGTTTGTAATGGAGGAGTTACTTATACACGTCACCTGTTTATTCTCTCTCTCTCTTTCTTTTTCTTTCTCTCTCTCTTTCTCTCTATCTTTCTTCCTTTCTCTCTCTCTCTCTCTCTCTCTCTCTCTCTCTCTATATATATATATATATATACATAAACATATATACATATATATATACATAAACATATATACATATATATATGTATATACATAAACATATATACATATATATATATATACATACATATATATATATATATACACATATACATATACATATATACATATATATACACATATACATATACATATATACATATATATATATATATATATATATATATATATACTCTCTCTCTCTCTCTCTCTCTCTCTCTCTCTCTCTCTCTCTCTCTCTCTCTCTCTCTCTCTCCTCTCTCTCTCTCTCCTCTCCTCTCTCTCTCTCTCTCTCTCTCTCTCTCTCTCTCTCTCTCTCTCTCTCTCTCTCTCTCTCTCTCTCTCTCTCTCTCTCTCTCTCTCTCTCTCTCTCTCTCTCTCTCTCTCTCTCATATGAATCGCAGCAGTCGAGAAAGATTCATAAAAAACGAGGACGTGAGGTTTTGAGGGGATACTCCACTATATTACCCGTGTTGCCAAATTGATACGATTTTTTCATACATATCCACGTGTGTGACCGTATATTCATTTCTTTCAAATGTAAGAACTATGATAAGATATAAACTATCTATCTATCCATCATCAGGGGCTAGGATACTACAGTTCCATATATCTGAAGTGCATCCGAACTTCAACATTCTGTCAGCCTTGACACCGTTGACACCCAGGAGCGATAACTATCAAGGAAATACTTTTAAAGAAAAAGAAAGAAAGAAAAAAAATCAAAAGGCATTGCAATGACCCTTTGATGTCGCATTAGCCGAGTAAGCATTATGACATTTTCTAAGAAGAGGAAGTTACGAAGGGATGGTATATTTTTTTTTTTTTTTCTTAAAGGAAGTTTTTGGATAAGCAACCAAAATTTGAAGAGTATTAGTGTATTTTTGTTCTTTTTATTTTCGATTTGAAGGCGGTCGAATAATGTTGTAAATGTATGCATAAATGAAATTATTAATCAGTTGTAAATGTACATCAGTAGCTTACTTAACAACGCATTGATGAAAATAGATACCTGTTCTTTTCTGTTGTTACTCTATTCTTTAGTTGTCATCTCTCT
This sequence comes from Penaeus japonicus, assembly GCF_977035675.1. NCBI lineage: Eukaryota > Metazoa > Arthropoda > Malacostraca > Decapoda > Penaeidae > Penaeus > Penaeus japonicus. The sequence continues at coordinate 15,585,106 of NW_028234413.1, forward strand.
TCTCTTTCACCTCCCATTCCCCTGCTCTTCCTTCTCCGCGTCATCTTTTTCCTCCTCTTCTTTTTCCCCTTTCTCCTCCTCCTGCTTATTCTCGTTTCTCTTTTCTTCTTTCTTCCTCCTCCTCCCTCCCCCTTCCCCTCCCTCTCCCTCTCCCTCTCCCTCTCCCTCCACCTCCACCCCCACCTCTGATTCTTCATCTTGTATTCATATTATTTCAAAACCGAGATCACATAACGCAAGAGAGATGAGAAGAGATGCGAGATGAATTGACATGACATTGGAAGTGATCGGGCGGATAAAGGAAGAGCCGTTAGAAAGAAAACGGTTATTCTGGCGTGAGATTCGTCCCCAATGACCCGAATGACATGACCGGTGGGTTTTACTCTTGACATGACTGGCTGGTTGACGGGGGGTATTTACATTCGAAAGGAATGTATTTTGTCTATTTTGCCATTTCCTTTTTTTCGTGGTGAAATGGCGTTGTTACTGTCGAGTCTCTCTCTCTCTCTCTCTGTGTGTGTGTGTGTGTGTGTGTGTGTGTGTGTGTGTGTTCCTCTCTCCTCCTCTTTCCCATTCTTTTTCTCTCTCTTTCTCCTTTTTCCTCTCTCTCTCTCTCTCTCTCTCTCTCTCTCTCTCTCTCTCTCTCTCTCTCTCTCTCTCTCTCTCTCTCTCTCTCTCTCTCTCTCTCTCTCTCTTTCATCGACAGGCAATTAGTCAGGAAGAGACCGAATGCAGGAACACGAAAAGCAGTCGAAGGAAAGAACTGACTTCATTTGACGATCATGAACGCCAATAAGGTGATCATAGTGACGTCATTCGGAAGTCCTCGTTGGCCTGGACGTCGCCCGACTCTTGAAGTGGTAGAGATGCAAATTATGAAGCACTTGTCATGCATAGAGATGAGGTTCTTTT
>NW_028234413.1:15593517-15596017 GCF_977035675.1 Penaeus japonicus
TATATATATGTTATATGTGCGGGGATTTCTTTCTCTCTCTCTCTCTCTCTCTCTCTCTCTCTCTCTCTCTCTCTCTCTCTCTCTCTCTCTCTCTCTCTCTCTCTCTCTCTCTCTCTCTCTCTCTCTCTCTCTCTCTCTCCCTCCGTCTATCTTTCTCTTCCTATCTCCTCCCCTCTCCTTATCTTCCCACCCCTTCTCCTCACTTTTCCTCTTCTCCTCTACCTTTTAACTCCCACCCTCCTTTTATCCTTCTCTTTGCTCGTCTCCTTATCCCCTGTCTTCTCTTTCTCCTCCTTCTCCTCCTCTCCCTTCGACCGATGGCGAAAATTGCTGACTGTGAGAAATATGTAAATTGTGCCACGCGGACCCGGACTTGATCCGTGTGGTTGTCGAACAAGGTGTCGCCGTGTGGCTCGGCCGCCCTTCCTCCTTTCGTCGTTTAGTCTGTCCACGCCCTCGTCCTCGTCCGTGCTCCGTATCCTCAACTACGCTCACGCCCAACTCTTGCTTTCGTGGTCTCGACCTCGCGGGCGGACTTTTGGGGCTGTTCTTGCTCGCTTCTAGTTGGTTTTTATTTTTCGCTTATTGGATTGCTCCTTCTCACCCCTCTCTCTGTCTTTTACTCTCTCTCTCTCTCTCTCTCTCTCTCTCTCTCTCTCTCTCTCTCTCTCTCTCTCTCTCTCTCTCTCTCTCTCTCTCTCTCTCCTCTCTCCTCTCTCTCTCTCTCTCTCACTCTCACTCTCACTCTCACTCTCACTCTTACCCCTACCCACGCCTCCCTCTCCACGCCCACACTCCTCTCACCCTCTCACACACGCCCTCCCAGACATCAGAGTCAACTTTTACATCCCAGGAGACAGCTCTGCAGCGGTGTTAAAGCTGATGGTAGAACGACCAGGGCCAGAGAGAGGTCTGATAAGACCTGGGGCTGGCAGGGGAAGGGGAAGAGGGAGATGGAGATGGAGATGGGGAAGGGAGAGGGAGAAGGAGAAAGGGAAGTAGGAGAAGAAGAAGGAGGAGGAGAAGAAGGAGGAGAAGAAGAAGAAGAAGAAGAAGAAGAAGAAGGAGGAGGAGGAGGAGGAGGAGGAGGAGGAGGAGGAGGGGGAGGAGGAGGAGGAAAAGGAGGAGGAGGGAGGGGGGGAGGGGAAGGGGTAAAGGGGAAAAGACAGGTAAGGGGCTGACAGGGGAAAAATGGAAGAGAAGGGGTTATTGAGAAGGAAAGGTGAAGGTGAAAAAGCCAGGGATTGGGCTGGCAAGGGAAGGAAAGTTAATGTTGATCTTTGATGAGGGGGGAGGGGGAGGGACATACACTGGAACATGATGCAAAGGAACAGAAAATGTGCATGGTAGGTGGAGTCACCATTGGATGATGGATCACCGCGAGTCGAGGTAAACGAGAGTGCCACGAGGAGAGCGAAATGGGGGCTGAGCTTTGCAGTGGACAGGCGGGGTGTCATAACCCATATTGAAACCTGCAAGATTTAGACGCAGGCATGACGACAGCTGTCGAAGCGGGTAGATTGGCATGCAACGCAAAACAAAATCCGAAGCATTCGAGTAGGTAGAACCAACGAAAAGAAAAGACACAGACAAGCGCAGACACACAAGATACGCCGGCAACCCACTTCCATTCCTTCAACAATATCTGGAGACACCCTCCGTCGTGAGTGGGGTCAGGGCTGCCAGCGTCGTGATCGCCTCCGCCGGCATCTGACCAGATTGGGGTCCAGGGGTCCGGCGGTTCAGGGATTCCAGGGATCCGGGGATGTTGTGGGGTAAGGGAGGGGGTCGGGTATCAGGTATCAGGGGTCTAGGGGTCCCAGGTCACCGAAATGGGGACTGCTAACGGCCCGCGAGGTTACAAAGAGCCGTGACAATTGTTTCAATGAAGCACCAGTTTCGTAACGACCGACGTGAGGCTTATGATCGTTGGCGCTTTTGGCCGAAGGAAATGCGCTCTTGTTTTGCTTCGCTGTTTGCTGTAAACGCAATACTCGACTATGTTTCGTGCAACAGAGATGATTATGATAGCAACGAGTTTGCAGACTTTTCTCAACGAGGCTCACGTCACTGATGGATGGATTCCACGTAATTACGAGCGTTGCGGAATCGTTATTAGCCTCATTAGAGCGTTGCACCAGGCGGCGATACAGCAAGTCAGCGCAGAGAAAAAGGTGGAAAATAACGATCGCACGCGCGCGCGCACACACGCACACACACACACACACACACACACACACACACACACACACACACACACACACACACACACACACACACACACACACACACACATTGATGTATGAATATAATATATATATATATATATATATATATATATATATATATATATATATATATATATATATACAGTTACAGATACATACACATACACATATACAGTCGTAAATTACATATCCCATTTTTTTATTACATGAGATAAGTAGCTATACTTACAAGACAACGTCAGATACATACCTTCATCCTCAGTCACTATTCT
>NW_028234413.1:15601017-15603517 GCF_977035675.1 Penaeus japonicus
TCATTATATATGTCTATGTATATGCATATATGAATATTTATTTATTTATTTATTTGCATCTATATCTGTCTCTTATCTATATATCTATCATACATACATACACACACACACACACACACACACACACACACACACACACACACACACATATATATATATATATATATATATATATATATACATACATACATACATACATACATACATACATATATAAATACATGTACACACACACACACACACACACACACACACACACACACACACAAAAACACATATACTCGGTAGCTAATCACTCTCTCTCTATCTATCTATCTATCCATCTATCTATCTATCTCCTCTTCCTCCTCAACCTCTCATTGTCTCTCTTTCCATCTCCGTTCGCCTACGCCACCCCAATTCCCCTGTCTATTAACTCAATAATAACCACAGTGTAAACGCCGCTGTAATAGCGCCGATAATTAATAACCGTAGCCTCTCGCGCTCTCTCTCATCAGGTCATGTTATTGCCTTTGCACTCTCGCCATTTGCATCACGCAGCAGTCAACAAAGGGCCTCCCGTGTTTACGTTGTTGATCACGCTGTGCAAATGACCAGTTAGAAAGTAAGAAGGAGCCGATAGGATCTTGAGTGCTTTTGCGATTGACGCTAATCGTCGTAGATCCGAGAATCAATTTGTGAAGATTATTAGATTTTTTTGTGTGATTAGAAGGTGTGGGTTTCCGTGAGGGGTATGAAGGTGAGGAGGGTGGAGGGGACTCATACAATGTGGAAGGATGGAAGAAAATGGAAGAGAGATTTCAGAATGAGGGGCGAGGTGTGAAAGGGAGGAATGGATGATAAGAAACCGCATTGGAGAAAGAGAGATAGAGAAATAAAGAGAAAGAGTGAAAGGGCTAAAAACAAGCCGGAAAAGAAGCGATAAGAGGGAATGGAAATTAACATAGGATGGAGGACAGAAAAGCGACGTCTAGGCGAAGGAGGAGGAGAAGATTCTAGAGAAGGGGGGGGGGGAGAAGAGGAGGAGGAGGAGGAGGAGAAGTAGGTGGTGGTTGGGGGGAAGAAAAATGGCTGGACACGATATAAGCATGACGTGGTGAGGGATGCTAGAGATAAATTGAAGGAACTGAAGTCAGGGATGCATGCCCTCGTGTCTCTCTCTCTCTCTCTCTTCTCTTTTCTTCCCTTTCTCCTTTTTCCATTTACCTCCTCCCTTTATTTCCCTCCCCTCTCGTTGCCCTCTTTGCCTATCCTTTCCTCTCTTCCTCTCCCTTCCCTCCCTCGCCCTCGCCCCCCCCTGACCCCTTCCCCCTAAAAAGTGACTAAGTCCTTGAAGGTGACGCCCTCGACTCAGGTCAGTTGAAGGGGATGTGGACAACGAGGAAGAAGACGAGGCGATTGAAGGGGATGGATGCACCAGAGGAACTGCTTGAAGGAGATGTACTCTGGCGGGGGTGCGTGGGAGGAGGAGAAGCAGGAGGAGGAGCAAGAGGAGGAGGAGGAGGAGGGGGAAGAGGAGTGAGAGGGAGTAGGTCAGCGTGGGTGGTCCGAGGAGGAGGTGTGGAAGGTCCCAGGAGTGTTGTTGTTGTTGTTATTGTTTTTATCTGTTTTTCTTTTATATTTTTTATAAAGAGAATCGACATAATATCTGGTTATGTTTTTTTTTTCATTCCATTTATCTGATTATTTGTTTGTGTATTTATTTATTCGTTGTAATGGACATGGCGGTTATTCCAGTGTAAGAGATCCTTTGTGTGTCTAAAAGTCTCTTTCTTTTAGAGGACTTTTGTGTTTGGGCGTTGCATTGCCAAAGATTTTACGGCGCAGTGAATGAACACGTCTCTTTAAGGATGACGTGTGATCGTCTGTTCCAGTTCTGACAAGGGGACGAGGTGCGGTACATATGTAAATTGATGATACATTTAAAGGTGAGGTGTGGGTGTATGTTGCGTGTGATGACGTCACTGAGCGTGGGGATGATTGGTTTGCGACGACATGAAGGAATGGAGATATTGAGTGTGTTTATCTGGGGGCAGGGGGAGGGGGTTAATGTGTGTGTGTCTGTGTCTGTGTCTGTGTGTGTTCGCCTGTGCATGCGTGTGTGAACAAGCCGTAGGGTTTATGAATGTGTATGGAATGAGTCGTTGTACTCACGGTCGATATGTACAATGTTAGCACGATGGGTCATGATAACACTTTTTGCGTCATAGCAACGCTCGTAACAATGTCTTCATAGACGCGCGAATGAGTATGGAAGAGCGGCACTTCCAGATATGACCCCAAAGAGACCCCTCAGGGTTAATTTATTCAAATCTCGAGCTTCAAACAGAGAGCGGATAATATAAATCTTCAAAAAGATTTAGGGAAGAGAATTCAAGACTCAAAGCTCATTTAAGGGGCAAAACTAAAGACGAAATCCGAAATAATATCAGGACGAGACTCTTGTACAGAAAGGCGAAGTTGGTAATACAACGATGAAATTCGAGTTAGTCCTTCAAGG
>NW_028234413.1:15616017-15623517 GCF_977035675.1 Penaeus japonicus
ACAAGAGCCTCGTGCAATTACGTACTATGCAAACGGTTAAAGCTTTGGTTGAATTAATTATCCACATTGTGTAAAAGGTCTTTGTGTTTTTTATTTATCTTTGTTTTCTTTAAGTCATACGATATTTTCCTCATTTATAAAGAATAGGAAAAAATAATAAAATTTTATAGGCGTCCTTTTCTTTTCTCAAGACAGACCTGCTCTACTGTGACGTTATCTATTAATAATTCATGCTTGATTTGAATGCCTTTACGTGTCCGCTTCCACATCAGAGCAAGGCCGTTCACTAAGCAAACAAGCAAGTACAGACAAAAGGGAAGGGGGGGAGAGAAGCCAGAAAGCAGGGCCTTGGAAGCACACACGCAAGCATACGGACTTTGAGCGAGGAAGCAGAGAGAGGGGGGAGAGGAGAAGGGGAAATAGAAAGAGGTGATAGAGGCAAGCAAGCAAAGGGAACGAGCAAGCAGTAGCGGCACGCATGCGCCCTTTAGTATTCAGTCTTGAGTCGCCGTTCCGTTGGACCGAAGAAGCTCGCTCGGTGCGGTCGTATTGATTAGGTTTGCGAAGCTTTCTCATTTTCTTCGTTATTCGAGTCTCGTTGTCATGCCATGTATTTCCGGTCGGCGAAGGGATTGGGTCCGATGTGGAGTGGGAACTGCGTCGCCTACTGGATCGGGGTGGACGGGGTGGTTCGGGGTGGTTCGGGGTAGATCAGCTGCTGCTTGTTGGCTCTGAGGATGTTCTTGGGGTTAGCCTTATTTGTGTTATGACGAATGACATTATTATCAGTATTATTTTTTTACTAGTATTGCTGTTATTACGATTTGTATTGATAATGATATTGTGATTACTATGATTGTTATTATTATTATTGTCAGTGTTATTATTGCCGTTGTCATCGTGACCACTACCGTTATATCAGTTAATATTGTCAGTTTAGAAGTACAGATTCCCAGTAAGTTTTCTACACACTTGCTGGACTACATTCGTGTAGTTCTGTTTAGCCCAAGGACACGAACCGAGGCTCCGCGCGAGCAAGGTGAGGTAATGGGTCGTTCACTCTTGGTCGTTGCGAGGGCGTGTGTGTGTTTGACTTGATGGTGTGACTCGCGATTCAAAGTCGTGGCCGCGAGTTGCTCCGAGGCGACTCAGCGCCTTATGTCATGAGCGTGTGTTGGAGCGTGGCATGATCGTTGGAGGGGAGGGAGCTATTCATGATGGCTGCCGATATATCGACCTCCTCAAGCTAGCAGCTAGCTAGCCTGGGCGACTCAGCCATGCCGGGGCCTCGTGCCTCACGCTGCCGGACACGAGGGCTCTGCTTATGGGGTGCTGCGCGCCTCGACGCGGGGCCACGCCGCGCTTCTGTGCCCTTCGCTGAGGTTGTTTGGAAGCAGTGCCATGTGCCCCAGAAGGCACGCCCAGGCAGTGGCCGGTGCAAGATCTACCAGGGGGACATCTGGAGCCTATGTTCAAGGAGCGATGCGTGTCCCTCTCGTCTGAGGGATTTATGCAACCCTCCACATCGTGTATTCCGTGACGGTGCCAACGTAAGGGTGAAAGGCTGTCCCTTCCCTCCCCATCAGTCCCCTTCCTTTCCGCTCCCCAAAGGTCTGCCGGTCACCTGGCGCCGCGACGTCTGAGTAGCTCCGACATCTGCCTTACCCTTCCCGCGTTACATGCATGATTCAGTGTGTTACAGTCCTGTGGCGGCGATGGTGCTCTCTCTGTGCGAAGAATGGGGGGAAATGAGCAGGTGAGGAGTGCCATTTCTAGCTCTGGCGATCCGTGTGTGTGTGTGTGTGTGTGTGTGTGTGTGTGTGTGTGTGTGTGTGTGTGTGTGTGTGTGTGTGTGTGTGTGTGTGTGTGTGCGCGCGCGCGCGTGTCTCTCTCTCTCTCTCTCTCTCTCTCTCTCTCTCTCTCTCTATATATATATATATATATATATATATATATATATATATATATATATATATATACATATATATAAATATGTATATATATTTGTGTATATATATATAAATATGTATATATATTTGTATATATATGTATATATATATATACATATATACATATATACACACACATATACACACATATATACATACATATATACATACATACATATATACATATACATATACACACACATACACATACACATACACACATGCACACACACACACACACACACACACACACACACACACATATATATATGTATATATATATATATATATATATATATATATATATATATATATATATATATATATATCCTTTTTCTTTCTCCTGTCCATTCCCTCTCCTTCTTCCTCGCCCCCTCCCCTCTGCGCCCCCTTTCTGTTGCGCGTCACATCATAATGGAAGGTTAGATTCTTGGTGGGGAAGGCTGGCTGGCTGGTGGGTGGGAAGGGGGAGGGGGGTCGGTGACGGCGGCGGCGGCGGCGCTGGGCGATCGCCTGGGCCGCAGAGCCTCCTTTGGCGGCCAGGTCACGTCCTTCCCCGCCAGAAGGATGCCCGAGGGACTCCGGGTGGCGGCGGCGGCGGTGGCGGCGATGTAGTTCTTGTCAATATCTGTGTTGCCACGGACAGCGCAACACCGCCATCTTCGCTCGCCTGGCGGTGGCGAGGTGGCGGCAGAACGCGGCTGCGGGGGGAGGGGGGGCACTTGCTTAACATTTTGGGGAAATGGGATTTTGAGTTTTCCACGCACCTGTGGAAAGAAAGAGTTATAACATTGCGGTATGTTAGAGTAACGACAATTGAGGGAAGCGGTATATTGCTGTGACTGTAGGAATGTTACGAAAAAAATAGAGCAAAGGAAAGATAACGAGAATTTAGGGAAACGGTGTATCGCTATGAAAAAAGAGATGTTATAAATATAATCTTGCCACTGTGATCGGAATTCCGAATCTTATTGCCCGGAGATCGCACGAACTCCGAAGAAAGGCATGTAGATGAAGCGGCCAGGTTTCCATAATGGGATTTTCTGACCACATCTACAAGGACTTTTTATATCTTGTAGTTATAACTGGGGTTGAGGGTTCCCATGATGCATATGTTAAATGTATTTCATAAATAGAGATTAATATATGTTTGTTTTAGACTTTAATTGTTTTTGTTTTTTTCTGGTAAACATGTTTTGGACACATGTCTCTATACCACAACGTGTGATAATATCACGATGTCGAAATCTGAACCGAACTCTCCTGTAGAGAAATTAACCTTCAATTTTATAGAAGTTGCCCTGACGCCTTCGTGAATGACGTACATACATGATTTTTTTTTTACCAAGTAATGCACCTGCCAGGTTGGGTGTGGAGTGCCTCTAGATGTAGACTACTTCTTTTTCCTCTTATTCATACTTCTAATAGCTTATTTTGGGATATCTCTCCCTATATGTAGTGAGTAGTTTCTCTCTCTGATTCTCCTGTTGGTGTAACAGTCGTGACCTCTGACCTCCCTGCAGCTTGCTGGACAATGAGGGCATAATGGGTCGGAAGCAAGGCCTTAGCTACTCCATTAACCAACCTGACCTCATTGAACACGTGATCCAACGGAACAACCTGCAACAACAACCTAACAACCAGATCGTCACCGACAACCAGGACAACCAAGATGAAAGGGAGTAAGTTGCTGCACCCGAAAGAAATACAAAAAAAGGAAAAGAACAAAAAAATGCTTGTAGCCAAGCTGATCTGTCATGCCGTGTCACATAGGACATTTGTCCTTTTTTTCCACGATGGCCACAGATATGTTGTCGTGCTTTGTTAGCCATGGCGACTGAGAGACTAGACTCCTAGATTCCAAGAAAGACTTGTCAGAAGACATTTTCCGTGTCTGATTAGATCACCCAGATCTATGCTGTGACCCTGAAGATAATCTTAAACCCTCCAGATTGACAGCTATTCATAGAATGTTGCGGACATCATGCTTGTGAGAGACTGGCCTCCATATTTAGGTCTGGCAGCAGGACCTTCTGATATTTGACGATAAATGCTAGATATTTGACCCCCTGTCCCCTCAATGTCATGGAAAATGGTCCTGTCCATCAGAGTACAATGTGGCTTGTTTCCACGCGGCTGACCATAGGCCTTGTTTCTCTTAGGAGTCGCCAACTTTTGCTCGTCTTAAAGATACCGATTATTATTTTTGCGGCATATTCGTAGTTTTGACTGTTTCCTAGTGCGGAGAGTAGCTATTAGGAACGCACTGTCTCGTGTTGGTAACTTCTGCACTGTCATACTTTTATTAAAGAAATAAAGTTTCCTCTTTTTGGGCACTTCTCGGTGATATTTTAACTGTTCCTGCATGTTCCTTTTTTATTCTTGCATGCCTAATTGCAATTACGGAGTACCTTTTTTCAGTTGTATTTTTATATAAAAATCATGTTGTGTTTATAATTACCACAGCTGATATTGATTTCTATGCCTGTGCTATCCATTGTATCTACTTTATTTGTTGGTGGCTGGGTTTTGTTTTGTCTTTGTTGACTGGACCAAGTTTGGATCAGTTCAGTCATTATTTTCTTGTCACCGTTGCTTGTTTGAAATCCTCTTCCGTTATATTGGTGTTTATATATTTTTGCATTGCTTCCATTTGTTTTAGTCGATGTGTGTTTGTAGAGTGTTTTTCATTTTGTTCATATGGTTTCGTGCATGAAGCTGATGAAAGGACATCTGTTGTATTACAGCACAGGTACCGTTTTTTGGCGTAAAGTCATGCGTTCAGTGAATGACTGCATGACTTTTATTGCTTAATTGAATATGTACGTTCAGTGTTTTCCCCTTTACATGTAAGAAAACAAAATCACAGTTTCTATTTATCAATATTGACATTTGAGATTTTTTCCCCAGAGGTTACACCAGATTTTGCAAATCTCACTCACTGCTTCCTCTTTCCTCTTAAGTGTATCACCTATCCCGTATAGAACATACCTTCCCTTACATCTTATATACTGAAAAAAAAACTATACCACTTATTCCATAGAGAAGATATAAATACATATGCTTTCTCCTTTCTCTGTACTCGATTTCACATCCGGGTATCCATTTATGCTTCCAGGAGTGATGACAAGTGCATGCTAACTCCCGAGGGTGGCGAGGCAGGCATCGATTCTGGCATTGTCACAGACGGAGGCTCCACATCTTCATCGAACTCTTCACATCAGGGACATCACTCACCCACTCACATCCCCCACATGACAGCAGGGCATACTCAGGTGAGCCAATTTGTAATGGTAGTTCTATGGTGATGATGAGGGTGATTATGTTGATGGTAGTATTTATATTGATGGTGATACTTAGGGGGACCATAATGATAATGACAATGATGATGATGGTAACGATTATGATAATGCTAATAATGATAGTAATTTAATAATGATGATAATGATAGTAATCTAATGATGATGATAGTGATAATAATGATAGTAATCTGACGATAATGATAATAATGACAGTAGCCTAACAATGATGATAACGATAAGGCTAATAATGATAGTAATCTGATAATGATTATAATGATGATGATATTAATAATAGTAATATCGCCATTTCGTTAGGGAAATGGCGATAGGGTTCAGCAAAATATATATCCTTGTAAGAGGGACCTTGGGGAATAAAAGAACTATTATCACCAAGGTACTCCTGGTTGTAATAATCTACAGAAGGTGAACGTGGGTGGGCGGTCGCTTCTAAGATCTCGTGCTTGCGGGCGGTGGTAAATTCTTCGGCGAAAGACTTTTATCGTTGTTTATTACTTCAGATTTTCTCTTCTGTTTGAAGTTATCATGACAGAACTTCTTAAAAAAATTCGTAGGAGGACATATTGGGGAGTACTGAGTGTTGAGTATTGCCTTAGATGAATATTGAAAGGAAATGGGTTGGGAATACTTAAAGGAGACATTTGCTTTTTTGTGTGAAATAGAATTTAGGGTAAAATGGAGGGAAGAATTTTTCGAATATTTGCTTCATTTTATTTAAATAAGGCATTGGTAAATTTCTTCCTAGTTATCTTAGTAAATTTGATTTGCATGCTCAGCTGCTTGCCTGTAAGAAATTAACGTATTTCAAATACCGACATGTTTTAAGGCAGACGTTCACTTTAAGAAATCACATACGCGATCTTTAGTTCGGCAATCCTTAATTAAAACTAGCGGAAATAGATTAACAGCAGAGGTTTCTTAATGCTATATATAAGCTGAGTATAAGATGCTTGTTGATATGAGGTGTAAACACAACATCGATGCCATGTGTAAACACAACAGTAAAACTATGTTTGATACCAGTTATAAAATCACAACATCAAAGCCACATCAATCCCAGACATAAACACAGCAGTTAAGCCACATCAATCCCAGACATAAACACAGCAGCTAAGCCGCGTCAATCCCAGGTACAAACAGCGCAGCAGAGCCTCATCAGTGGCATTTCTTGCAGGATCTGTATGCCCTCCCAGTGAAACGGCCCACAGCCCAGACGGGGTCGCAGCACTCGACGCCCACACACCAACCCTCGCAGAACGACAACCACACGGAGAAGACAGATCCACCCATAGAGGACACTCTTCCACCTGGATGGGAGAAACACGAAGGTAGGGAAGAGGGAGTGGGGCTGGAGGAGAGCCCTCTAGAGGCTTTCTCTGGGTCGGGGGTTGGGAGACTTTTTTGGTGATGGTAATGGTGATGATGTTAGTAATCATTACTAATGATATTAGTAATAAGCATAATCATCATGATGATAAGGATAACGATATGCAATTATAATGATAACTACTATATATCTGGTTTTAGTTTTGAGATAGGACATACATGTTTTGTATCTCTCTCATTTTCAAGTAATGTTCGTCTCGGAATAATAAATGATCCTGAGCTGGTAAATCTCTCCACACATCCATTTCTCACTCTCTCTCTATCGCCCCAAATAGATAACGACGGGCCATACTACTGGCACATAAAGAGTGGTACCATCACACGCACTCCGCCAGAACCCACAGACGCCGTCACCTCAGCACCTCTGAGGGCTGAGCGACGCAACAAAGAGGCCACGGACCAGGTAATCCACTCTTGTCAGATTCCACTTCGTCTGAACTTTGAAAGGCGGATTGGAAAGGCGTGTTCATGAATGGCGATATTTTTAATAATGTTGTATTGTAGGTCCTTATGCAGTTGAATAATGCAATGTATTGGTAATCGCTTTCATGTTTCGGAAAATATTTTTTTCATCAATATGCGGTCATCGCAGTGAATCATAAATGAGATAGAAAATATAGCTTATTGATTACAGTAGCTAAACATCTTCGAAAATGATACAAAGTCTATTTGTTAAGTCCACCAAGAGAGCCATCGTGACCCGCACTTGACCTCCCGCCCCCCTTCTCTCCTTCAGACAAGCAGTAGCGTGGCAGGAACGGTGACGCGAAGCAACACTTCCTCTGCTTTGTCTGAGCTCTCGGACTCTCGCCCCCGCACTGCTGCCGTTGACAATGCCTACAAGT
>NW_028234413.1:15628517-15633517 GCF_977035675.1 Penaeus japonicus
TGTCACAAATACAGTAAGTATCAGTTGGATGTAAAGGGTTATCTGATTTGAAATTGATTATATTTAGTCCTGCTGTTCTTCAGTAGGCTTTATTGTGGCCAAACTAATATTCTTTGTTCTCCTCAGGATGATGGCAAGCAAATAGCCGAGTGCAGAGTTCGATACCTGTCATTCTTGGGTATTGGTCGTGATGTCAGGCATTGTGCTTTCATCATGCACACAGCCCAGGACCAGTTTATTGCCTATGTGTTCTATTGTGAGCCATCCACTGGGGCACTCTGCAAGACCATTGAAGCTGCATGCAAGGTAAACAAATGAATGTGTATCTGTAACTATGAATCAGTGTTTGTGAATTTCTAAACTACTCAGATCATTTAAAAATAAAGTAATAGTATTGATCATATGTAATTAACAGCTCAATTGATTTTTATGCTCAATATGGTGTATATATATACATCACCATCTGAATTATATTGAAGCTTGTGCAGTCTTATCATACATAACAGGATGTGTAACTATGGAAGCATTGGTTAAAGAAATTTTCCTATTTCCTCCTAAATCCTCCACAGCTGAGATACCAGAAGTGTTTGGATGCCCACCCAGGCGTGAGTCGTGGAAGGGGAGCAGGAACCCCTCGCAGCATCTCCTCCACCCTGCGCTCCATGTTCGGTTCCATCACTGGACGGAAGGCTCGGTCAGCAGAGTCTTGAGATGAGGACTCACCTCTGCAGGTAATCACTTCACTCATGTCAAGCCTTCAGTGATGTAGAGTGACATGCCTTGTGAAGAGACATAGGACTTGGCATAAGATAACATCTGTGTGTGTATGTGTGTGTGAGTGTGTGTGTATGTGTATGTGTGTAGTTGGAGAGTTATTTCCCATACTGCAAACCTTGCATAGTGCTGAGGACAGTATGTATGATAATGGTTGCTAAAACATTTAATTTGATTTAATCCTAATAAAGGAGTAAGCAGCCTTAAGATAATTTAATTGGAATTGGAAGAGTTTAACAGAGACTTTTGTTAAGCACATATAATTTTGTTGTGCACTTAGTCATTCTGGTTTTGTACTTTACTTTATGTCTCCTATCAGTGTAGATTTTAGGAATTGATTTTATGCACTGTGTTACCAATCGGTAGAATTTGTTAGTTGTATGTATTGTTGCCACTTTTAAGAATGAATATCAAGTAGACTTGAATCTTAAGAAGATAATGTTACATGAATGGCATGAATCTAGAACTATATGTATATTGAGGTTGTATTTAAATGACATTAAAAAAAATACAAAAAAGAAAAGACTTAGGGGCTAATGGAAGTCCAACTTTTCCCCCTCAGATGCGCCAGTTCTCATTGCAATTTTAATGTAAGTTTCATGCAGTGAAATGGAAGCATTTGAAAGCCATGCAAAAATTGACTGGTCAGCAGTACTGTTGTCATTTTGCAGCTGTGACATGAGCATCAAAGCTTGATTTTAACTTTATAGATTTGTGCTATGACAGAAACACTGATCTTGTTCAAAAGCAAAGAGAATTCTGCTGTTTTTAGGAGTCCACTATGTGCTTTATTCACATTTTTAGCACATGGCAGTTCAAGGATGTATGCTGTAAATTGTCCAAGCGATCGGAAACAGTTCATTGTGAAGATGCTTTATAATAGAACATGTTAGAAATACCATTTGTGAACATTCATGGATTAAATGAGATCAAGATTTGGATTACAATTTTATTGTTTGTGAGAGTAAATTCATTTACAATTGTTTGTTTATTAATGGCTGAAGTTAAGTCTTGCTGACTTCAATCATGATATTGGACAATACAGTACCCTGTATTGACATTTTAGATAAGGGCAACTTAAAATATGATTGCTTTATGATAACCATTTTTAAAATTTTATGTGATATACTTACAATTTTTTAACTGTGGAAAGGTATTTCAAAAAAATATAATCCATCCCATGGTGTTTCTGACCTGTAGAAAGGGAAGCCTGTGTGATATCTTCCAAGATCATAGATTCTCTCATACATAAACTTCAAGAGTTTCATTCTCAGTTTGAAAAGATACATTTTAGAAGTACCTGTGTATGGTGTATTTTGGATAATTTTGTATATGTGAAAACATAATTGAAATTGTTTTTATAACTGGTCAGACTGCCTATTTTAGAGGAAATCAAAAGCAGAAAATTTCAAACAAGCTTGTAGAGTTTAATTTCTATGCTCAGCAATTTTATTTGAGTTTCTTTTTACACTTGATGCTCTGCCTTTTTGGGCTACAAAGTGTATGTGCATCCTTTTAGTGCCTGTCTGTCAGGCCTTCTTTGCCAGGCATGCGAAGGAGGCAATTTGCACGATCTGTAAATTCTAACTTTAGTGTAAAAAGTGGCTTTTCAATAAATATCACCTATTATACAGATCTTAAACTTAATGTGGAGATTAACTTGTGAAATTACAGGATGAGATAAGAACGTGGAAGCAAAAAGAAATTGGTTAAATGGAAGTCTGTATTTTTATTTGTCTGGAGAATTGGGTACAGTGAAAGCTCTTTATAATGCTTCAGAGGCAAAATCCTTTTCCAGATATAGCACCATGAAGTGGTGTGAATATGGTGGTTGTTTATTTGTTTTATTTTTCCTTTGAGGAACGCATTAAAGATATGTGGTGTAGTTTTCATTTAGGATATAGATAACTTGCAGTAAGGAATCACCAGATATTGTACAATTGTGTACATTCTTGATCATGTGGGATGAAAGGACAATAAAGTTGTCCTGCTACATCTATTCCTGTATCTTATGTCCAGGAATGTTGTTAGATCTCGTAGTGTTATCAGTTCCTTTCACATAGTTACTGATAATCACCTGCTATTTCTATATATGATTTGAATGCAGATTATGCTGTTGAAATTGGGTTCATAAAGAGGTTTTGCTGTATCTTTTTAATCTGGAGTAAAATACTAATGCTTACTCATCACTGCACTTCTCTAGAGCTGCAGTGATTTTAATGTAGTTCATTAACTACAGTAACAAGTTATAGTAGGTGATGTAGATGTACACTTATAATGGCAAGGCTGTGTATTACATGTACTGTATGTTATGTAGAGTTGTATTGTACATGTTATTTCTAGCTGTTTTTGGTTGTGTAGAAATATTAGCTGGACATGATGATGGGTTTTGTGTGCGTGTGTGTTTAATGGTGAAGGAATTTCTGACTTTCCTCTTCCTGATGATATTGGGCGATATACAGATTTATTTTGAATAATCTTATTTTCTTATATGATTAGTACATTTGACTCAGGGTGTATCTCCTAATCACATGGGAAGATTCTTTCAACATTCTCTAATAAGGTTGGTTTGAATATTAACATATATATATATATATATGTGTGTAGTAAAAATATCAAGCTACTGTTCTCATTACTAATAGTTAGTAACTGAAATCCTCATAACCCACTACTTACTCCTTCTTACTAACACCAACTAACCTAACAGGACTTCTGGGCCCAGTCTGCAGAGCGTGAGGTCATCCCGCACCGCCACCTGACCAGCCCTGGTGGAGGATCCACTTCCCCGACTGTGTCAGGGTGTCCCTTTTCCTCACGACAGGTGCAGGCATTGGTCTCTCCCACGTGTGAATCTCCCCACTCCTTTAGCACTCTCCATCGCTCTCCAACCACTCAAGCCCTCATGAAGGTTCCTCCCACACCAGCCACGCCCATGTCCCCCATGGATGCCCTCCGTCGCCTCCAACTCCCTCCAGATCTCTCTCCTCAGGAAGAGGATTTAGAGGGTGGAGTTGACCTAGAGGAGGGAGTAGGGGATGAGGAAGATGATGGCGTAGAGGAATTAGGAAGTACCTAAACTGATCAATGAAATATGCAGTTTTCTGCTTCAGAAGTGAAGTGCCATTCAGCCAACATGGTTAACTGCTACAGTCCTAATAGTTTAACAAACAGCTGTACTGGTATGCTTGATGAGTTGGTATCAGAAACAGCAGCATGAATTCATTTCAATAAATCATTTACAAAGTAAAATGATCTAGAGAGCAACCTAAATCATATATCCTAATATGCCCTCCATACAGCCATGCACAATATGGCATCTTTTATTTTTTGACTTCAGTAGACATGGTAGACTACCTTGAGCTGATAATTGCATCATATTTCCTGACTTCCTAAGTTCCTCTCTAGTCACCCGCCACTTTCCTACAGATTGACATGTAATTTGTCACAAGTGATATATTGTAGACAAGACTGGAAAGCTATATCATAGACATAGAAAATGGAGATGGTTTGGATTTTACTCTAAGGGGATTCCTATTAATCCAAGTAATGTGGGCGTGTGGCTTGGTGTTTGGATCTGGTTTGGTGTACGCACGTTCAGCAGGGCCCAGATTGGCTGGTTGTGTGTAGACTACCTTGCATCACAAATCTTCTGCACGTACTCAGTAAGGTTGAGTTTATAAATGTAAGAATATCTTAAGAACTCATTCTGGCCGCTCTTTAGCAACTTCTAAGTGGGCATAACACGAGGAATTCTTGGAATTCTTACTTTATGAAAGCAGCCTCCGCTTCTCGGTACTCCCGTGGAAGAGATCATCAGCAGGGGATCAAGTTGTGCCTCTGCTTGCGTAGAAATTTTGCTAACCACTAACACATTGATGTACATTTGTGAATGTTTTATGTGGCCTAGTGCAACTGTATCTCTTTCTCTGCTTTACCAATTATTGTCACAGGAACATGCTATTTGTTGGATGTTGACTGACCTGTGTTTGGCCCACGTTGCTGAGCTTAATTATTTTTACCCTTTTACAGTGATCAATTATAGTGGTTATATATATATATTAGATGACTCAACAGAAGTTCATGAATATTCTGTAATATGGTGAAAAGAGTTATGCTTAGAATCTAAACTAATCCAACACTGTCAAGTTAAGATCACAGTATAGCAATCAGAACAACTAGCTAAGTATGTTTTGTGAAACTAAACTTTAACCTCACTGTCAGCTGTG
>NW_028234413.1:15641017-15646017 GCF_977035675.1 Penaeus japonicus
GCTGCATCCTTTGATCCACCTGGCTGAAGAATCTTTGTACGATAATCAGCTCCGACTGTGGGGGTCAAGATGCCTTCCTTCTTGAAGCGACTCTCATACATGTCCATGGAAAACACCTCACTCCACTGTGGAAAAGTTTGATATTTATCCAATGTTCAGATGGAAATGACTAAATTATATCCTCTGGCAATCATTCAGATAATTCATAATAGTTTATGAAATATTATGTTTTAAATCATTACATTCATGCATTTCACTTACCAGATAACCATAATACTGTGCATCATAACCACCAGCGAGATGACCAAAGTTGGCCGGCATGTTGGTGTTGGGAATGGGTTCGATGTCCATAATATCACGATAGGTTTGAGCAAACAGGGACTTGGTGTCTGCCTGCCCTCTTGTATGGATTGATTGATCAAAGGTTCCCAAGATGATCTGGCGTAGGTTGAAACCACCGGCATTTGCCTTGCGTGATTTTTGCAGCCTTTCCACAATTGTATCTGGCAAGGTCTCACCCGTCTATTGAAAAAAGTTGAAGATATCCTTTAAATCATCATAATACCTGATAACTACTGAAAAAAACATTCTCATTTCATCTTGTACTAGAAATATACTACAACAAATTCCTTGGCAATCCCTAATCTTCACCATCCTCATACTACCTTGTAATGACCAGACATAAGGGCAAGAGGCTCCTTCTCCCACACCCAGTTCTCCAACATCTGCGAAGGTGCTTCTAGGAAGTCGCGTTCCACACGGGTTCCAGCAAACATGGCAAATGTAGCACGGGAGCAGATGTGGTGCATCACATGACCAAACTCATGGAAGTATGTTTCGACCTTTAGGGGAAAACATGTAAATATAAACTCTGACAACTCCAAAAGAAAGATGATATGAGGAATTCCTGAAAGAAAAGTACAGAATTGTGTATTCAATAATTATCATTCCTCTTACTTGATTCATACTTTTAACCCATCCACGACGGGGGAATTCTAGCCTTGAATGTCCCAATGCCGGGGCGTTCGAATTATTAGGCCTAAATCAATTGAATGGCTGGCACAATACTGTGCCGCCCGGCCACTGGGCTTTTGAATGCGCAGTACAGTACTGTACCGCGCATTCAAAAGCCCAGTGGCCGGGCGGCACAGTATTGTGCCAGCCATTCCATTGATTTAGGCCTAATAATTCGAACGCCCCGGCATTGGGACATTCAAGGCTAGAATTCCCCCGTCGTGGATGGGTTAATATAGTGAATGTACACAGGAGTCATTTTCAATAGCAAGCATTAGGAGCATTCAAAAGGGACATCCATGCCCATATAAGTCACTTTTCTTCCCATATCCTCTCAAACTATTATGCCTTTTCTATCTTATATATCAAACTAATAAAATATGATCTTAAATATGGATTTTACTTATCTCTGTCCTCCACAGAAAGAAATATAAAGATGTAGGATTTATGGTACAGTGTAAATCATTTATTCACATTCACTCCAATTTCTTTTTAAAATACTAAATAAACAAAACAAAAGATTAAGCATAACCTTTACAGCTACTAACCTCAGAATGGTCCAAGAGAGCTGGCTTGTCTTTGGTAGGTTTAGTAAAATTGCACATCATTGCACAGACTGCAACCTGGGGGGGAAATAATTCATAGAAAAAATATGGTCATACATGCACACTCATTTTCAAAACAAACTTCTTTATAGAGAATGATATCCATTGACTCAAGAATGTTATAACCAAGATTCAAATTTCAATTATAGCATACTGAGATTTACTTCCAAGAAGCTGTAGTCAAACACAATGCAATTTATGAAACCTGTCTCCATTTATTTAATAACAACTTCTCATTTGACCAGTAGAGATTGTGTCAATTTAGAGCTATCAAATATATTTAGATTTATCCTATATCCTACATATAAATGTATGTATGAAAAATGGTAGAATGCAGTAACGCATTTAATTCATTTAATTACTTCCCACTTAGTGCCCATGGGGATTGTCTGTAAAACCACGCTATCATTGCTCTGCTAAGAGTATATAGGTAACTTCCATGGTGGATGTAAGGCACCTGGTTAGACAATCCTTTTAGTGGGTCGCTGTAGTGTAAAGGTTAGGAGCCGGGATTCTCACTCTGAGGGCCAAGTTCTATTCCGTCAGGGAGGTAAAATTTTTATTTCTGTATTTCTGTATTTCTGTATGTAAGTCTGTTTGTATGTATATATCATAGATATATTATAGATAAAGATATATATATATATATATATATATATATATATATATATATATATATATATATATATATATGTATATATATGTATATATATATATATATATATATATATATATATATATATATATATATATATATATATATATATATATACATATATATATATTAATGCAACCACCCAAAAACCTACAACTTAACCCACTGATAGTGGATGGCATGATTCACTGTCAAGGCAGCATCGGTCGTAAATGCGGATGGCACCGTGCCATACAACATAAACTCGCCACATGACAGTATATATATTTTATTAAAACTGTGTCTAGTGGGTTAACCCATTGCAGACGGGGATAAATATGCTTGCCCAGCCTCCGGGATAAGTTTTATTTTAAAGAGAGACTGCTTGAAGCATTATAATTTGAACATTCCCACTCTCTTTCAGTCATTCATTGAAAAACTAGAGCGTTTTTTGTGTTTTGTTTTTTTGTGTGTTTTATTGAGTTTAGAGACTTATATATGCCATATGACAGGCTCTACCAGTGCTGCAGTAGACTAAAATTGTAGTATATTATCCATATTAGCTCATTATTTTCAATATACTCAGTGTGATAGAAGTATTGCTGTTTTATGGGAGGACAAATGGCAACTATATTTTTTTCGTATTTTTGTGCTGTCATGAACGAATACGAAACATATAACCACCTACAATAAAGATAAATAGAAGAGGTAAGGAAGAGGAATGAAACCTGTGCTTGTGACTGTGAGTGCCACAGTGAAAGGCATCCATATTGGCACAGGAGTACATTTTAGACACTGGGTATGGATTGAGTCATCTTCCTCTTCCCGTTCTGACTGTACATCCTTCATCGGCGGTACTTTTGAGCAAGAGTTCGTCAACTTAGTGTGTGTTATCGCTCTATAAAGATAGTGCTTGCTAGAGACCGTGGATGGGTGCCATTCAAGGCTCTTTCTCTTGCTGGTGCTAGGAAAAAGTGGTGCCATCTAGGTTTTGGATGTTAAGCTAGCACAGTATTACGGTAATTATAGTAATTGTGACTGCAGTAGCCATCAACACTCATTCCTTTTTCATAGTAAAATAAAATAGCACAGTGATCCAAAATCCCCGAACGTCATATACGTCAGGACACCCGTCGTCAGGCCAAAGCTCCTACGTCATGTATGTCATGACACCCATCCGCTTAAAAAAAAAAAAAAAATGAAAACAAAAGTATATACCTTATTTCAGTAAAAGGTGAAGGGGAAGGGGAAGAGAAAAGGTTTAGGAAAAGGAAAAGGGAAAGAAAAAGAAATAGGGAACGGGAACGGGAAAGGAAAAGAAAATGGTAAAGGAAAAGGGGAAGGGGAAGGGGAAGGGGAAGGGGAAGGGGAAGGGGAAGGGGAAGGGGAAGGGAAAGGGGAAGGAAAAGAGAAATGGAAAGGAATATGGATAGGGAAAGGAAAAGGGAAAGGGAAAGGGAAAGAAAGAAATAGAAAAAGAAAGGAAATGGAAAAGGGAAAAAAATAAATAGAAAATGAAAGAAAAAGTAAAGTAAAGGGGGCAAGAATTATAATAAAGCTTTTATAATGACGGGATGCTAGCAACTGTACCTGACGATCTCCCTTTGGCCCTTCACAGGAAGGCTGAAGGGGGAAAATAGCAGCATGGCCAAACTTGCCATCTCGAGGATACAAATCTAGGAAGAAGTATCCCATCTTCTCTCCTGTTTCAGCATCATTCACGCGGTACTGAAAAATAAGAGGAGGAAATTTAGGATGCTGAAAATGCTCGTGAAATTTTACAAGATTTAAAATCAACTTTTCAATGTTGAAAAGTAGCACAGAAGGACATAGTTCATAATCACACACATAATAAAATGATCTAATTCATAATTCATATTTTTTAAAACTTTTATTTCTAAACTTACCAGTTTCACATCCTCATGCCATGTATCTGCATCAACTTCCTGGGTGAATTTAAGACCTAGAAGGATCTGGTATATGTCCAACAAGCCAGAGGTAACCTTGTCCAGGGGGAAATACTGACGCACCTGTTCACAAAGACAAACGAATAATAGTTACGAGATAGATATTTGAGCTTTGAAGAGAACATGTGATCTCTGTGATAGGGTAGGGTAGGGTAGGGTACAGTAGGGTAGGGTGGGGTAGGGTAAGGTAGGGTAGGATAGGGTAGGGTTGGGTTGGGTTGGGTTGGGTTGGGTTGGGTTGGGTTGGGTTGGGTTGGGTTGGGTTGGGTTGGGTTGGGTTGGGTTGGGTTGGGTTGGGTTGGGTTGGGTTGGGTTGGGTTGGGTTGGGTTGGGTTGGGTTGGGTTGGGTTAGGTTTGGACAGGATAGGATATATAGGTTAGGTTGGGTTAGGTTTGGACAGGATAGGATTTATAGGTTAGGCTGGGTTAGGTTTGGACAGGATAGGATAGATTTGGTTAGGTTAGGTTAGGTTTGATTTGGTTAGGAGAGATAAAGTAGCTTATATCAGCACTAGTACAATGTTAGGCAAACTATAGTATTAGTTCAAATTTTAGAGCTGCAACAAAATTTCCAATAAGACTATTTAGCCTTGCTACTCTCCATACCACGAAAGAGAAGGCATAACAGCCAGCCAGTTTCTAAAAACTGATGCTCTATCAAGGTAACTCAACTTTAGGGTGAAAATTATTCATATGCTCATTTGTAATGGTGAGAACTTTCAAAGTTGAACTTTATGATGTGGCAACTGTATCTAAATCCATATCAACATACATACCAAC
>NW_028234413.1:15661017-15678517 GCF_977035675.1 Penaeus japonicus
TTAGTAGTTCGCCATTATTCCTTTTTGTTTCGAGTTCATGTCTAGATTTAGTAGAAATTGGTGCACGCAACAGACATTCAATGGGACGAAATACGTGATATATATTATTATATGTATGTTAGAACTGTTGAAAGAATACAGAGAACATAAAGGAAGAGTAAAGGAAGAGGTGACTTTTAGATGACATGATGACATGATGACAAAGTATTTATGCGTCTAAGAGAAATGGAGAGAGAGAATGAGAGTGAGAGAGAGAGAGAGAGAGAGAGGGGGGGGGGGAGGCAAGCCTGAATTATTATATAATTCAGGATTTAAAAAAACAACTTAATCTCTACCTTCCATACTTGTTCACATCATGTTATTACTACTGTAATCATTATCAAATATTTTATTAGATTTCGATACGCAAAAGAAAATTGACTGCGCGAAAGTAATTGTCACATTCAACTCATTTTATGATTCATGTAAAATTTTGATAATATATCTTTCAAAAAATAGACTAAATAGACAAATATTTTTTTTCTTCTCAGATCTTCAATTTATGATTTACCAAAAATACACTGAGATGCGAAGTCGCACCATTTGATTTGTTCTTTCAATCATACTCTTTCCTCTACGTTTGATAACATGAATTTAGAAGGTTTGTGAATTGAAGTTTTATTGTTTGCTTTCTCTGAAGCAGTCGCTTAGTTTCATCATAATATATGATGTGGGTAAAATATGTTGTATTCCCTCTTTTCCCTCGATTTTTGTTTCCTTTATTGAGATAGAGACCTAAGGTTTTGTGCATATGTAGAACGTGCTTCTGAGGTCTAGTTTCATCAAGATTGCATGACTAGAACCCGCCGAAACAATTTGAAACAAAAACTTTTTTATCTATTTCTTTGTTTGTATCCATTTTCGGGTTCATTTTCTGGTCACAGTTTTTGAAGTGACGTCGGGCAAGAGAGAAGTACAAAATGGCTTCTTTTAGAAGCCACTTTGTACGATTTCGTTTTCCATTTTGTGAAGTCGTCATCCGAAGTTGGCCACTCCAGCAAAATTTAGACATTTTTTCGGATATATTCTCCTTATTGCAGCCCATCATATTAAAAGGAAGTATGTTCTGCGTCCCGTCTTTCAAGAATGATAGATGTTATGACAAAATCGAGTCCACGATTTGTCCCTCAAACAATAACGAAAACTTGTTTTGAGAGAATCGGAAATTAAGTTTCCTTTACTATATATAGGTTTTTCAAATCTTATTTCCATCGGGTGGAAACTGATGTACAGGGAAAATACACATGTGTTTTATAACTGTATCTTATCATATTTTTGTGTGCATTTGCACACTTTTCTTCCGGAACCACAGTAGATGCTTCTAATAAGTAAATTAAGTGTATATTGCAAACTCAATTTACAGACACCCAGATATTTTGCAATATTATGATCGAGTGCAGTGCAACACTCGTCATGTAAATTCGAGGAAGGGGATTGGCATCTCTGGGTAGCTTTGGGAAAGTTAAAATTTGTTAAAAAATTCAAATAACGAAATTTAGCCAAAGCTATTGATTTGGGGGAAAAACCCGGATGTTAGGTACCCTTATAGTGATATTTGATACTATTTTATAATAATGTAGTTATCACATATTTATTTTTTTTCTATATGATTATCGATATCACTGTCCTTATCATTTACTATACATTCATATCCATATGCTATCATTATTTTGGCTATCACAATTGTCTGTTTCAGTTTTAGCAATATCATGTATCAGTTTCAACAGCATTATGACGTTATCACAATTGTGTGCATGTTTCAACATTATATTTTTATCGTAAGAATTAGTTATTTATTGTCATTATTAACAATGTCATACCTCCTTTTGCAATATTTAAAATCTTCATTATGTGCATCTTTCACTAGCAATAATTTGTTGATACTAAAACTATACTAAATTATTAATATGATTTACTTTATTCACATTTAAATATGTGATTAAGCATTGGCGATTGAATCTTGGCAGCTGTATTCCGTAGAGTTTTGCGAGTTGATTGCCATATTTGTACCTAGTATCATTGACATTCTAAGGTTGCCTAGTAAACAGTGCCAGGTAAGTGCTGATCTATATTTTCCTCAATGTCTGCTTATAGTTTGTAATACTTTCAAAGAATATTGCTTTATATGTTACATGCATTTAATAGTTGTGCTATTCGTGTCACAAAACGGCTTTTTATGCACGAATATTCAGAAATATACGATGCACTTCTAGCTTCATTAAGTGCAGAATGCATCGATAGCGAATGCACATCACATTAGGAGTTATTCTCGTTTTATATCTGCTGAATTAAATGTTTTAATGATCTCAAGGACTCGTGCCGTAGTTTGCAAAAAGCTAAGAAATAGTACCTTCATATACAGTTTATGAGGGTTCTTTCTGAAGGACATTTCGCCAGCAGACGATCGTGCTGAGTTTAGCCAAGAGCTTTGGCCTGCTTGTGTGCCAACCGCCTGCATGCTCTTGCCATCAACAAACGCTACAGGACAACAAAGAAAAAAGCGCTTGTATCTTGTATCAGTGTTACAGCACTCTGCATGAGAATATTGTATTAATTATAATGCCAGTGTATGGCATTTGTACAGTTGTGTATGAATCCTTAGTGCTTGATTCTGTAACAGCTGTGTTCGATTAGCTGACTGTCGTAGTACATGTTCGCTTATATAACGCACGTGTTCTGGCTCGTTCGCTCGTGCTCGTCCAATTATAGTACTTAAAATATAATGCCTGTTTAGTGTAACAATCACCTTATGAGGTACAACATAACCTCCCAAGGTTAGGTAGCATTATGCTGGCAAAAAACAAAGTCATATGTGCACAGAAGAATGTGGCCACGCATTAACATACCAGAATGACTATGCATGCTACTCATAATTGTTCTTATGATGATTGCAAATCTCTGTTGCTTAACGAGATCATATTAATCTGATTGTGATATGCTTGATTGGGTGTACCTTTGTGTCGGTTCCTTTGTTACCGGGGTATGGTTCGAGTCATACAACACAGTAAGTTTTGTAAAAAGAATTTAATGATATAAATAACATTCTCTTACACAGTATTTGGACATGTAGAAACATACAAAACGTAAAAATATACATCATACATCTATGTAATCTATACATTTAGGACAGTAAATCGAAGGAAACTGACTGAAATAGGAAACAATATGTAACTTTAACATTTTCAAGACTTCATGAAAAAATAGACTAGAAACCAAATAAACATAGTTAAGGAAAAAAATTCCTTCACAAAGCCTATAAATATTTAAGTTTCAAACAATATAAGGAATGGACTATGAATGCAAAAAAGCAAACGTTTTTTTCCAGCCTAACAGCAATGTCCCTCCCCGTGTCCCAAGGAGATTATTTACAAGAACAATGGAACAGTTGAAAAAAATGAATAACACCGGTAAGAACACCACTGGGAGGCTAGGCTTTATAAGTATGACTTGAGACTAGCAGTGGTTGGCGACTAGCTCCGGCTAGTCATAATAGGAAAGAGAGGTAGAGAAGAATTCGCCTTTGGAAATGTTTGTTTGACTAGTTATAAACAAGCATGGAATATATCGTAAAACTATACAAGCTGATCTATATTATGACACTAATAAATAACAATCTCTTTCTCTCTGAGTATAAGGTAGGCTCAGTACCTTTGGTATTATAGTTCAGTTTCACCAGTATGAGCGAAGAAACTTTGGCTTGATTCACAGCACCATAGACGGGTTAGCGGGGGTTGGCGCCCAACCTCTTCGCGTAACAACCTCAACTTCTCAAGACCTATATATACTTGAGGTCTCACGGCGGAGACCCCGCAGCAACACAGTAGAGGTTTTTGGAGGCGGAGCGGCCAACCCAGCACACTCGGAACAACCTTGGCCTTCGGCGGCCACAGACACTCGATCCCTCCCCACGCCGTCGCCGCCTACAGCAGCAGGCCCTGCGCCACGCCGATGTACGGGTACGGGTGGAAGAAGTTGAACAGGATGGCGAACATCGTGCACGCCGCGTACACTCCGAGGGCAACCCACCACAGGAGCTGCTCGTGGAGGCGCTGCTCGAAGTTCTTGAGTACGACTAGTCCGAGTGTGAGTCCCGCTAACGCCCCGGTAAGATGCGCCACGTAGGAGACCGGCAAACCCACGGTCTCGTGCGCATACCGGTCGTAGATGGCGAAACCAACATCGGCGCTTGCTGTGGAGGAGAAGAAGCGGACATTAGGAAACCGGTCGAAAGGACAAGAATTCAGAAGTATAAATAAATGTGTTCAAAGTGAAACTATATCATCAAAAGGCGAAAAGCGGATCGCAAAGACACTTACCGACAAAGAAGACGCCGATGAGCCGGAGGATGCCGAACTGCATATTGTTGTAGTTGATGAGCACGTTGGCGAGGTGCGCCGCCAGGAGGGCGTACACACCTCCGGAGGCGCCCACGAGGTACACGTCGGCATCGAACACCGACGTGCCGAGGGAGCCCGCAAGCACGCCGGCCAGGTACACTGTGCCGATGCGCGCCGACCCGTGCACCATCTCCAGGGGCAGCCCGACCAACAGCTGGACCAGAAGGTTGAATGCTAAGTGAACCCATCTGTCAAAGAAGAGGAAAATATAACGTTAGTTGGATGCATTTATTTTAGAGAGCGGAATTAAAAGCACGTGTTATCATATATATTCAGGATATGGCGCACAAACGGGGAGGGAAGAGGGACATCAACTTACCCAGCATGTAAGAAAGCGTAGAAGAAGAACCGCCAAACGTGATGGCGCTTATCGGGTCTATAGATGAAGGGCGAGTCGATGGGCACAGGACCTGCCACGTTCATCTCTCCCGTGATAACTGTGTAGTACGCGAACACACCCAACTGTTGGAGAAGGAAAAGTACTGGTTAGAACATCATATCACATCACATGGAATGCCTACAGCCTAGTGCAAAAAAAGAGCAAAGAATTCGTGACATAGTTGTGTGACCCCCGATGGCGCCAGTCCACCAGCTGATGTCATGCAAGAGGACTAAACCTTGCCAAAGCAGGCGCCACGCCACTAGCTCTACAATTAAGTGCTATTTTATCTACGTCTTTGTGAAGTGTCGTCGAGGTATAAATACAGGTCAGAAAGAGCACGGCATTCACCGGTGGGAACGGTAACGTGTTCATGTTGCTGGGTCATATTTTATCAGCGCTATGTTACAAAACACGTGTCACTGCCAGAAATAAACGCGAATGCAGTTCCTGATGGCGGCTTGAAGGGCCATAAGGGGACATCGCGGGGCTGCTCCCTTCACCTGACCAACCCGGCCTCGCCCTGACCGGAGCCCCTTCGCCCCTCCACCAGCCCTTCCCGACGCGGGACAAATAACACAAAACATGGGCGGAAGTGCCACCGGCGGGTTGCAATGGGAGGCGGGTACAGCTGGCACCAAGTGGCTGGCGCCGCCGCCGCCACCGCCGCCGCCGCTGCTGCCACCATCACCCCACGCGGTAGTCTAGCCACAAGCTTGCGGTCGCTGCCTGAACTTTCTGTTGAGTGGCCAAGTCTGCTGGGACGCGGAATACCTCGATAAAATCCGACAAGTGCGACGGCGGACTGGCTTTTTGTCGAGCGTGTGGGAGCTCGGGTGCCCAGACACCATCACGTAGGTGCCAGATGCCTCCCTCCCCCCTTCTCCTCTGCCCGACCTCCCGGCGATGTCCTCGCCGCTCGCGGAAACATGATCTATTACACTTGCAGCGCTGATGGAGTGACGCGAGCGATGCTGTACGGCACGGCAGCGCAATGCAAAAAGCCAATTCCAATGCCATTATGGAGGCCGACGGGAATTTATCTTCTATAGAGCGCTACCTACCTGACATTCTCCCACACCTGAACAACAGTGAACGAAGAGATATGGAACGAGACACAAACACGCCCACCCCCGCCCGTCGCCGGTTGACATTTTGTTTGGCACGGCCGTAAAGGCGGACCGTAGACATTTCGCAAGTCTCGGCTGTCACCGTGAGAGATAACTAGACCCTTATCCGCGACTCGTGAGTTATCATACAGGAAGGATCGTTCATGGGAGCTCGACAAATTGGAGAGAACCAAGGGAATTTGAAGAGAAAAAGCGGGAATGAAAAAAACAACTTCGCGGCGAGTTAAAATTAGCGCGATGGCCGTGACACGAACGGTTTACGCTGACAGGTAGATCCGTGGAAAAATGTCAAGCACAACCAATCCTCTTCGAAAGGAGTTGCAATGACCATGAAAAGAGAACAAGAACAGGCCAAAGAACACGCGACCGAACGAGTGCACGAGCCGAACGAGCAGGCAAGCTGAAGTAGAACAGATTGTTTTGGTGGTCAGCTGAGAGCGGTGCGCGGACTGGTACCACACCCACGGCAGCCTAGTTACTACACCGTCCGCACTCAACACCTAGTTAATTCTGAACGTTGCTGAATGTGTTTATCCCGAAAACTTTATGATTATAGTCGCTTAAGTGGTTTGACGAGTGAATGTGACTTATCAGCAATGAGACTTGAATGATCAAGAGGGAGCGAAGGCTGGGGGCGGGGAGGGGAAGGGGGGAGGGGAGCAGTGATCGCAAGGTTTGTAGGCTAGTGGTTACACGTACACGTACACAGACACACACGCACACCTGTTTAGTGGTGGTCAACACGTGACTCAGCCACGGAGCGAGAGTCAAAACTTCAGTGACGGAATTTGGAGCAACAAATTTTTACTTTACTACGAAAAGGGTGGGGTGGGGGAGGGATACCCAGAGTAGGAAGGAGGAGAGGGGGGAGGATATGTCTCGAAGATGTCTGGGATACTCTTGACGCTCGCCATCTGACGGTCTAGAACGAATGGGGGTCGCGTGGGGTCAGGGGATAAGATTGGATTTTCGTAATACAAAAGAGTGCCAACAACAACAAAAAACTAATTCGAAGGATATGAATCTAGAAAAATTATAGACCCCGGAGAAGTAAAAACAATACCACAAAAAATTGTCATGTTTGGCCCCCGGCAGGACAGCTCGCTGGGAGTGTAAGGCTGATGAGGTCGCGTGCCTCTCCTTGCCAGGTGACGGCCCAGACACACACACACGCACACACTTATCATAAACACCCTTCAAAAGCAAGACTATTCCTTTATACATCCACGCATACACACCTCTACTGATGCCTCCACCCGGGGCCACATGCACGAAGCAAAGCTAGACTCAACAATGGGGTGATTGGGAGTAAATTCAACAACGGAGGATCGCGAGAACGAGCTAAAGGAGGGGAGGGAGAGGTGTGGGGTAGAAGGGGGGAACGACAGCTGGGTGTAGACGCTGAGATCCCCCCCTCCCGCCCCGCGTACCACCTGACGCTTCGACACACGTACCACCGGGTGAGACCTTGGTATGCTGGATTAACCACAGCCAGGATAAGATGGGGAGGGATCAGGCTGGATAAACCCGCGCTGGATTATATGGGATACGAGCTAAGCTAGGTATATAGTTGGCTTAATTGAAATAATATTTAGGGGGAGGGAGGTAAAGAGACAGGCGAATAACGACCGAAAAACCATCCCAAAAATGGAATGGCGACCAACAGAAAATTCACAATTACGAAATATATATCTATCACCATTATGAAATTACACCGAGAGAAACAAATCCAAACTAAATGTCATAGCCTCTTCCCCAGGATGCGGATGTGGAACTCTGCTGAGCGGATATGAGGGAGAGCGAGTCGTGAGGGGGAGGGGGGGGGGAGGAGTGTACTGTATTTTGTTTTTGGGGAGGCGGGATGTGGTGGGTCTCGGATGGGACACACAAGGGAGGGGGCATCGAGGCCTATGTGAATCGAAGCGGCGATAGGGATAGACATGAGATCAGAGGAGGGAAGGGGGGGGGGTGGAGGGATGGAGGAAGAAAACGAGAAAGAGAGGAAAGGACCGATAACTTAGAGAACCAACACCGGAAACTCGAGGGCGCTGACACTAGCGGGAACGGACCCTGCCCCAGGGGTGAGGAAAGGTCTCCTGACGATTCGGGAAAAATTATTCTCAACTTATCGCTCAACCATTAACACGCAGCACCGCCATGCATGCGGAGTGCGTGTCGTCTCGCTTTTGCCCTCCTCCCTTAACCCCCCCCCCCCAAACGAGTGTGTTTGTGCATGAATAAGAGGAAGGAAGTATGAGAGGGTAACGCAAGGGTGAGGGGAGGGAGGAAGAAGGGTGAAGCCCTTTGGAGACATCTCGTGCGGACCAGGTGAGGGAGGGACGGGAGGGAACTTGGCGGGTTTCGCTCGATATTCTGTAACTCTCAAATATACCTCGGCGCGAGTCTATCCCGAATCCGATACCACAGTATAATGACCCATGATAAACTAATGTAAGCTGAATCTAACGTAAGACCTAAATCAAAACTCCTATCGAATCGTCATGTGAACAATTGTATATTGCCAAGAATTTCGCTCTGCACTACAGGTAGGTAGAGAAACCAAGCTGACTGCACCTTAAGAGTAAATATTTGGACTCCTTCTATCGTGGCCCGGATGAAACCCCACAACAGCTACTGCCGGCGCCCTTTCATACTCCTTCCCAGAATTTTAACTATATTTAGATAACAGCGAAATACTGGGGAGTGAGAACTTAAAAAAGACTGGATATCGAACAATCTACACACGGAAGCACAAATCAATATAGGGCTAATAACATAATAGTCGCAGGTAATGAAGCGAAGGTTTGTTTACATTCGGTAACTAGGCAACGGACAGCTGATCTTAGTCTAGGAAATCGTGGAATCGATGCTAAGTTTATTCTCGCAAATTAATTAGCATTAACGTAACACATGTGAACAGTAACGTAAATGCCACCGAACGCTGACCTACACCCAGCAACAATGACCTGACCTCTGACGAAAGTGACCTCACAAATTATATTCCTAGTGTGAAAATCTTGATTCCAACTTGATTCCAAATCCTATCTACTCCCATTTTAAAACATATAGAAAGATAACAAGGGGAATTATCGGTACTGACCTGTATGAGAGTGACGGCGATGACGAAGAGCGGAGGAGGCCAACACTTGTAATGATCGGCGTAGTACTTCCTGTCGCGCTCCTCCGTCAGGAATTCGTCGGCGATTAAACGCACCATTCTGGAAGGAACAAGAGATAACGCATTAGATCAAATAAACACAGACACATAAGGAAAAGCACAGCAATGCATCTATGTACTAACGTAACGTACCGTAATATATGGCGACATAATCTTAAACTAGCGGTCGCTTTTCGTTCGAAATGACGTAACACATAGAACGGATACATACAATAATACATAATTTAGTTCTAATAGACGCTAACACACGAAAGCACATGTTTCTATCCCTCAAGTGAGTCAGAGACTAGAGGGTGCCAAACCTTACAAGGTAGCTCAGAGCCAGGCATACCATGAGTGCCAACATGAATGCAAAATGTCAAAAGTATATAACTATAGATTATGATGACAACAATGTGCTATTTCATAAACACGGAAGAAGTATACATATACCCTGTATTTAGTGTAACCAACTGGTGCTTCATTGAAAATCCCTGTATATCAAATATAAAAATTGATCGAATGAGGTTGGTAGCCCTGTCTAGTTCCTAGGTTGCGTGCATTTGTGCGCTATTGAATGACATTTACCTTTCACAAATTACAAGTTAGGTCACGATACCCTAAAAAAATGTTTGTAAATCTACAAAATATATATCTGATTTATAGGCCTATC
This sequence comes from Penaeus japonicus, assembly GCF_977035675.1. NCBI lineage: Eukaryota > Metazoa > Arthropoda > Malacostraca > Decapoda > Penaeidae > Penaeus > Penaeus japonicus. The sequence continues at coordinate 15,670,793 of NW_028234413.1, forward strand.
TATATCACCCATTATTCATAATCTATCCTTATAAATAGTAACATAAACTTGGTATCCAAACTTACTTGTTAAAAATCGGGGGTTCGTGTAATAGAAGATGAAAGTCGTTCTCAGAGCTGACTTGTCGATCGCGATGATGAACAGCACATTTGAACGACCGACTCCTCTTTCCGCTCATCTGGAATAAGGAAATTAACATATTTAGATCATTTGCATTAAAATAACATCAAAGTAATTAAAAGGTATTTCCTAGACACGAACGTTTCGCATGTTAAACGACATATCATTAGAGGATGCTTTGATACACCGGTGACATAATGATCCAGATGACATGAAAATCCACAACCATAAACACGTTATATCTAACTGATGTGAAGTGACAGATTTTGGTAAATCAAGTTACCAAGGCAATTTGATGGCAAGTGACCATACATTAAGCAATTATTAGCCTTTCATATCTAATAGTAAATAAAGTTTCGCCAAAAAAGTTTTTTAAACACTGAAATACCAATGTAAGTCTGTTCAAACACCAGGCCAGCAAGTGTTAGTCTCCTCCTATGCTAAAAATAGTATGGAAACTCCAAGTAAAATTATCACATCACACCCTCTATCAATTTAGCACGATTAAGAAAACAGAACTGGCTCGAAATCGTGTTTCACAAATGCTTGCTAATAAAAAAAAGCTTACCTAGTGAATCCATCGATGTATTTTTTTCTTGTTTTCTTTCAAAAAAATAATTCGTTCGCATCGTTGAAAATCGTTAGGTCAAAGTTAAATGTCGCATATTAGGTAAAATCGATAGTCGTGTGCAATGTCCATTCCTTGCATAACCACATAACAACAAAAGATTAAGACAACAAAATAAACTGTGATAAACTTAACAAGAGGAAAGAAAGGGCAAAACGTCTTCACTCCACCACTACCAGACACCAACTGAGCCTATTTTCGAGCCGTGGCTGTGAGCATCATTTATCGGGGTGACTTTTCTGTAATGATTATTGCTACTACGCTATTATTGCAGTTATATTTAATCTGAATCGAATTTTAACGGTTATTCTGAACTGTGTTATAATAATGGACTTTGAATCTTACGATACTCATAAAGAACGGTTAGATGAATTTCTGATTTTACAGTAGTAGACATATAAGGGTTATTAATTAGAACTTAAAAAAGTGTATTCTACATCTCAGATTAATATAAATGTCGATGCAAATATTAAAAGAAAAGTATGTCAAGGATTTCAACACACGTGCAGTGCGAATAAGGTCTATGCACTGTTCTAATAAACGAGACTTGACTTGCTTACGTTATGAACGAACTGGATCACAAACCCTATCGCGTTTCTAACAAGTACACACCATTGCGCTTTATAATTAAGGATACCTGAACAATACGTAATAATAATAAGTAACTAAACTAGTGTATGTTTCTTTTCTATAATCTATGTTATATACATACACACACATATGTGTATAATATATATTATACATATTAGTATATGTATAATATACATAATATAGATTACAGAAAAAAAACATATACACTAAAGTATGAACAAAAATACATGACATAATTTGTACTTACACACTGCTCACTGGCGATATATTGAAGTCTTTGGCTAATCCAAGTAAAATTTCACCAATAAACTTTTCACTAATAATTTTCACACTAAAGCACACACTGGTAAGTTTCACAGACACACAAGCACTGAAGATCAAGAATAATATAATCCAACAGCGAAGTCTTGATGTAAAGCGCACCCAAGGACTAGAGTGAGGGGTGGACGGAGCGAGAGCGTGCGTGTGTGCTCTCGTCGCTCTCCGTGAGTCTACTGATCTGAGAGTCGCTAGGACCGAGGAGTCATTATGGCCGACACCGACATGACACGTGCGAGGAGAGACGGGGGGAGGAGCGGGGAGGAAGAGAGAGGGGGGAGGAACAGAGTGGGGGGTGAAGGAGGAAGGAGGAAGGAGAGAGGGAGAGAGGAAGGGTGAGAAGGATAGAGACTCATGTTTGAACTTGGAGAAAGTATTCATGGTTGTGTGTTGGGTTTGCACTTGGTGGTGTAAGAGTGAAGGGCAATATAAGGAATATATGATGCATAGTGGCTTTATTTTTCTAAGGCAACTTGGTTTAATCTTTTTCTTACGATAAATTAGTTATATGGATTTTTATATAATAATTCAAGGCAAAACGTTCTGAGCAAATATGTTGACCGTAGTATCAGAACGTATATACAGTCTAACGTATGTACGTGTCTACATATTCATTCGAATGAGGACTTTCAGCGGTCATGTAAACTGGATATTAAAACAATCATATTCAATATATCAAATTCTAAATACAAACACAGTAATGCGTACCGCAATCCTAAGCGTATTCCGTATCGTTAACAATAATAGTCTCTATCTCAGATTACAGGATTTTAATATTTCCAAACACTTTTCAGTATATTGGAATAAGGTAATACAAAATTGTATCTAAAAATATGCTACCTTTACAGGGCATCAACATTAGAAATATCAGGGCAGTGTGTGGCAACAGTGTCGTGGGTGGTCAGTCGAGGTCACCGCCTGCCAGGGTTGTCTCGCTCTCTCCCTCCCAGTTACCACCCTGACGTCGAGGAGGGAGGTTCACGCTCTCTCGCTCGTGTTCCTGATCCGCCCGGCTGTCCGTCTCTTTTCGCTCTCTCTCCTAAATTTCTTCCTCTTTCACACTTTTATTCACGCGCTTACGTTCCCTCTCTTTCTTTCTTTCTTTCTTTCTCTCTCTCTCACTCTCTCTCTCCATTTCTTCTATACTAATGAGGTTTACATATTCGCCAAAGAAAGCATTAAGGAAACGGTACCCAACGTTGTTTTTTTTTTTTGCTAAATACACTCTATCCGAACTTTCATCACGTTATATCACCCAAAACGAGAAACATTAAAACATAAACAAAAGAATACAAATAAAAAATGCCTTTGCAGATATTAAAAGGCGAAGTTAAAGAGCGCCGGGAAAATTTATAGGTTACTTATATTATCGCAAGATTTTAAAAACATTTCCCATGGCTGATGGCACCGTCACCAGATCGCTGCTTCCGGTCTTGGCTGACATATACGGACGCGCACATTAATTTTATTGGGAGCTTTTCGTATCCATGAGTAAACATTCTCGTGTATTTATTTGCGAGATATTTAATTCATTCGTGGTGCTTATATAAATGACATGAAAACACAGCATTGTCTATGTATCATTCACAATGATTTACATAATTAATGACTATGATAACGAATTTACAGATACGGCCTCTGGTATAATTTCAAACTTAGATATTTTTGAAACGGATTCTGTACTTCCGTCATCAGGTCACGTTGGGTCAAAGAGAATGATGAACAAGGTATTAAAGTCAGGTCAAACTATTAAATACAGAATGTTACCAGGTCCCTTGCATCCTAGGTCACGGCAGGTGATGCACTTTTAATAGCCGGTTACCTGAGTATCACCTGTGAGCCACATACACTGTAGAAGCCAGGTCATACGGGGTGATGCAGTATGCTGAGGTGTTTAAAATCAGGTAAAAGATGGTTAAAAATATCATCGCATTATATTTTTTATCATAAGTTAATTACAACAATAATGATGGTGGATCATTATTATAGTGATGATAAAAATATTAATACAAATAATAAAAAATAATAATGCTGATAATAATACTAAGGATAACAATAATAATAACAATAACATAAAATACTTCTAGTACTACTAATAAAAACTAAGAACTTACTAACAACAAACACAATAATAATAATAATAATAATAATGATAATAATGATAATAATAATAATAATGATAATAATATTAATGATAATAATAAAAATTATAATAATAATAATGATAATAATAATAATGATAATAATCATAATGATAATAATCATAATGATGATAATTATAATGATAATAATCATAATGATAATAATAATAATGATAATGATAATAATGATTATGATAATGATAATTATGATAATAATAATAATGATAATAATAATAATGATAATAATAATAATGATAATAATAATAACAATAATGATAATAAAAATAATGATAATAATAATAATAATAATAATAATGATAATGATAATAATAATAATGATAAGTGATAAAAATGAATATATTACCAATAATAATAAGAACACCAACACTAATATTACTCATAATCATAACCATAATGATAACGATAAAACTAATATAATAATAATAATAAAATAATAATAAATGTAATAATAATGGTAATAATAATAAAATAATAATAAAAGTAATAATAATGGTAATAACAATAATAATAATAATAATAATAATAATAATAATAACTATATTGATAATAATAATGATAAAAAAAAATAATAACAAAAACAACAACAATAATAATAATAATAATAGCAATAACAATAATAATAATAATAACAACAACAATAATAACAACAACAACAACAACAACAATAATAATGATAATAATAATATTAATCATGATAGTAATAACAATGATAATAATAACAATGATAGTAATAATAATGATAATACTCATAACAATAATAATGAAAATAATGATAGTAACATAGCTATGATGTAATAATAAAGATCACAACAATAAGAATAACAACCATGAATCAAGTACTATATCATCCTTATGATAATCAAGTATTATTATTTTTATTTATTTGATCTGTATTTCAAATTCAATCAGAAAGCTATATACATTTATTTCAGAATTATATTAACCTAATACTCCCGTATTCCCTTACAGATTATGTAAACAAAAGCACTATTCAGGTTACATAGGGTCATGCACCGCCGGAAACCATAACACTCCTGCCCATTCCTTGTACACAGGTGAGGAGGTCAACCCAGGTAATGCAGTTTACCTGCTCGTGACCTCATGCAGGAAACCGGACTCCGCCGTTGGAGCATATTAGGTCAAGCGATATTATGGATCTACTGCATTGTAAATACTATTGTTTTACCAATAATGATGATTAGAAAAATAATAATGATAAGTAGGGAAATCTTAATAATGATAAAATAACAATAATATTAATATAATAATAATGATGATAATAAGGAAATAATAATTATAATCAGAAAAATAATAATGATAATAATAATAATAATAATAATAATAATAATAATAATCATATTAATGATAATAATAATGATAATAATAATAACAATAATGATACTGATAATAATAATAATAATAATCATGATGATGATGATAATAATAACAATAATGATACTGATGATAATAATTATAATAATAATGATAATAAGGAAATAATAATGATAATAATAATAACAATACTGATAATAACAATAATTATGATACTGATAATTAAATAATAATAATACTCATTAATATAATAATAATAATGATAATAATGATGTGATAAAATAATATAATAATAATAAACATAATGATATAATGATGGTGATAAATACTAAAACAATAATGATACTGATGGGGATAATAATATAATAATTAAGGCAACTAAAGTAATAATAATAATGGATAAAATAATCAAGATAATAATAATAATGATAATCCTAATATTGATAATAATCATAATGATCTTAAAAATGATAATAAATCATTAATAATGATAAATATAATAATAATAATAATGATAACTAATAATATAATGAAAATAATAATACTAAAATAATTCAAATAATAATAATTATATACATGATATAAAAATAATGATAATAATCATCATTACTAATAATAATACTAATAGTAATGATGATGATTAATGATAATATAAAGTAATAATAGTGATAATACTAATGATAATATAATGCTACAGCTACTGATACATCATAATTAATACTGATGATGATAATGCTGATGCTAATGAAAATAATAATAATGATAATAATAATGATAATATGTGATAATACTAATGCAATAATAATGATTTAATAATAGTGATAATATAATGATACTATAGTGCTAATAATCATAATAAAAGTTATAATTAAAAAAACCAACAATTTAATTTTAATCATAATATAATACAATAAATAATAACATTGAATCATAATAATAATAATAATGATAACAATAATCCTATACTGATCACAATCACTAATATAAATTGATAACAATAATATAATAATGATCACAATAAATAAATATAATGCTAACAATAATGCAACTACTGAATAACCATAATGACAATAATAAAGACAATAATAATGATAATGATAAATACAATACAACATTATAATTAATAAATAATGATACCATATTACCAATCATATTGAGGGGCCAAATCCGATCCTGTAATGACAATATCATTTTTCCATAATTGGCTGCCTGTGGAGTCGGAGTGTTGGTGTTTGCTGCGGGGGGGAGTGAGGTGGGGTGGTGTTGGTAAGCGATCGCGCGCGGGTGGCTACTGTGGGGTGGGTCGTGTGGGTTGTATTTGTGTGAGTGAGAGTGTGTGTGTGTGTTGTGTTTTGTGTCGTGTAGTGGTGTGTGTGTGAGTGTGTGAGCTATGTGTGTATTTGGTGTATGTGTGTGTAGTGTGTTGTGTAGTGTGTGTGTGCATGAGTGTGTCATCTGTGGGTGGGGTTGAGTGTGTGTGTGTGTTGTGATGTAGTGTGTGCTGTGGGTGATCTGTGTGTGTGTGTGTGTGTTTGAGTGAGGGGTGTGTGTATGAGTGTGTGAGTGTTGTGGTGTGAGACGTGTTGGTGTGTGTTTGAGTGTCGTAATGAGTGTGTGTGGTTCGTGTTGGTGTGGTGACTGAGTGAGAGAGTGTGTGTGGTGTGTTGTGTGTGTCGCTGTGTGTGTGTGTGTGCTAGTGTGTTTGGCGTCGTCCGTGTCGTTGTGTGTGTGTGATGGAGTGTGTCGTGTGTGTGTGTGCTAGTGTGAGTGTGTGTGTGTGAGGACTGTGGTTTTGTGGGTGGGAAGTGTGTGTCAGTCTGAGTGTTTGTGTGTGTGTAGTGTGAATTGGTGTTTGTCGTGTGTGTGGTGTGTGTGTAGAGAGTGTGTGAGTGTTTGTGTGTTGTTTAGTGTGTGTGGTGAGTGTGGTAGTGTGAGTGTTTGCGTGTGTGTGTGTGAGTGTGTGTGTACTTATATAGGTACGTGTGTGTGTGTGAGTGTCTAGAGGTGTGTGTGAGTGTGTCGTGTGTTTGTGCTTTGTGTGTGAGTGGTGTGTTTGTGTTGTGTGTACTGTTGGGTGTATAATCTGTGTTGGGTGAGAGTGTGTTTGTGTGTGTGTGTGTGAGTCTGTTTTTGTTTAGTGTCTGTGTGTGACTATTCATGCTGTGGGGAATGGTTAAGTGTGTGTGTGTTAAGTTAGTGTATAGTGAGTGTAGAGTGTGTGTGTATGTGTCATATGCATCGCCTGATAATTTGGGATATTTTTGATAATACCATTAATAAAAATCATAACAACTAGCTAACAATACTGCACCACTCATACAGCTCATGATTACCAACTAATAATCAAAACATTAATTCAACATATTTTCAACACAATTTATACACCACACCAACCCAACCACCCATCACAAAACATCAAAAAAATACCAACCAACATCCAACAATAACAGTATTTCCCTCACACCTTCCACATATACATCACTACAAAAAATATCACTTATCTTCTTACCCTCTTACCATCCCTTACATACCATCATACTCTCACTTCAACTAAATTTCCACAACTTACTCTTC
>NW_028234413.1:15691017-15693517 GCF_977035675.1 Penaeus japonicus
CATGGATAGATAAATAAACAAACCGACAAAATTAAATATAAAGATAGATTGCACTTACATGATTTGAAAACGAATACTTATCTCTCTGTCTAGCTATCAATTTTTCTTCCCTTCTATATAAATCTATATCGCTATCTATCAATCATTCTACCTATATCTATGCGTCTATCTGTCGATATCTATTTATTCATCTAACTAACTATCTATCCATATATATCTATCTATCTGTTTATATTTATCTTCCTGTCTATATCTATCTATCTATCAATCTAACAAACTAACAAATCAATATTTATTTTATATATATATATATAGATATATATATATGTTTATATATATATGTATATATATATATATAGAGAGAGAGAGAGAGAGAGAGAGAGAGAGAGAGAGAGAGAGAGAGAGAGAAAGAGATACTCCCCCACTGTGCATGTTCCCAGTCGTGTACCCCTGACGCATTTTCGCCCCAAAAGGATCCATATTTTTAGCCTCCTCAAAAGTATACATATTCTGCAGGAAGGTCGCCAGCTGATGCACCAGATCCCGCACATTTTGAAGCTAAATTAAGCCGAGATGATGGAAGGATTACCGGAAGTAGAAGGTGAGGTTGGAAGTGGACTTAATTTAAAGGGAGAATGAATTACAAATGAATGTTGAAGGAATTGAATGGTTATTAAGAGGTAGATGGTTTAGGGTTGTATAAACAGGATCGGATTTTTCGGTTGGGATTTTGGTTAAGATTTTTGGTTGAAAAATTGAGAATAGAGAGTTCGCTAGACTATGATCTTAGGAAATTAAAGAGATCGGAGTATCTAATACAAAATTCTAGTAAGCGAAAACAGAAACCTGCATAAAAGATGCAAAAGAAGATAAAAAATATAATAAAGACAATTAATAAAATCCACAAACAAGATTAATCAGCATGAATAACCAAAAACCGAGACCTATTTTGCAACCATTTCACCTGCGGGTTAAATTCTGACTTTCTATCTAAATACCTATCGCATTGCATGGCGAGGGGGAGTAGGGGAAAGGCGAGAAAAAGGGGGGGGGGTGAAAGGGGAAGGAGAGAAATACCAAAAGTGTGAGAGAGAAACATTCTTGGCGGTCTGAAGTCTCTCTCTCTCTCTCTCTCTCTCTCTCTCTCTCTCTCTCTCTCTCTCTCTCTCTCTCTCTCTCTCTCTCTCTTTTCCTTCCTCTTCTTTCTGACTCCCCTTTTTATAATTATCTTTAACTGATTCCGTTTTTAAATCAGTTGGTTTGATTCATGATACTTTATCAGATTATTTGACAGTAGGAAACATTCATGTTATACGAAATACATTCAGTATATACAGGAATATTTGATGGGATTTCTGACCAAGAGTTCCAACTGATCGATACATAAAAATGGAGAAATAATAATCATAGGAAAATGATAAAGAAACAAAAGGACAGTCTACAAAAGAGGACGAAACACACCATTCAAACATTAAAATAATTAATAGACTTCCATAGCGAAAGTACTTAAAGTCTTGCACATTCATCTTTGAACCGTCATTCTTCTCTCGGCAGAAAATTAGACTACCTAAGTAGCAGTAAACTGGACTACCTAAATATCCGTGACAGCTGATCTAGTCCCACCCTCAGTCATCTGTCCGGGAAGCGAAGCTGCTTCTGACTTCAGCTGTCGGTGCCAATAAGGGAGTCGAACTCTTCTCGAACCCTTCTCGAGGGGGATCCGAATGCATGGAATGAGGAATCGACGCCGACTTTTATTTTATTTATAGATGCTTTGCTTTTTCTCGTCGCCGTCTTTTGTTTTATCTTCATTTTTTCTCTCTTTTTGGGTAAGATCATATTTTTTGGGGTAATTCAGTTTGGATTAAAGATGTTATTTTATTATCAATACGGAAGATAAAACTAAAAGAGACATAAAGTTGTATGGGCATGATAGACAACCAGACACACACACATACACATACATACACACACACACGCGCGCGCGCAGTCACACAAACACAATCCCACTTGAGTCAAACACAAACATTGCGCAAAAACATCTATAATTACAATGTAGAATCTTAATTCACAAGTCGGGACTATCATTTAAGATCAGAACGAAAAGGAAACAAAACGTAAATAAAACCGTAAGTATCAAAAAATAATAACAAGAATAATGAATGAGAGAAAAGAAAAGAAAAAAAATCGATACACGACCCGAGTTAAGGCAATTCTCGGGTAATAATAATTAACTCGAGAGGCCGTGAATAATTAAGAAGTTGCTTCATTACTTCGCTCATTATTCGTGAGGATTAATGACGTCACAGAAGGCTGGGGATGGGGAGGTTTGTTGAGGATAAGAGGAAAAATTAGGAAAATTATGTGGTCTTGAGAATGTGGTGGTGGTGTGGTGTTGGTAATGATGATGATGATGATGATGATGATGATGATGATGATGATGATGATGATGAGGAGGAGGAGGATAAAAAAGATAATTATAGTTGTGATGATAACAACA
>NW_028234413.1:15698517-15706017 GCF_977035675.1 Penaeus japonicus
TCCACCCTCCCCTCCCCTCCCCTCCCCTCTTGCTCCCTCTCCTACCCCCATTCTTAATATATTTTTTCCCCTCATTATAGTTCAGTCATTGTGGTTTTGTATAAGAAAAGAATACTCTAAGAGGATTGTGCCTAAAAAAAGGAAAGGTAACAAAAAAGTGAGCTAATTCGGCCTAAAACGACCGTTCATAGCAAACACACGCATACACACACACACACACACACAACTGTAAGAAATGAGTTGCACATAAACGTGTACTGTAGATTTTACAACGGTAATTTACATTTGAATTACTATGTCTTCATTGTAAAATATAACCAACATACAAGATCCTAGTATTACAAAAATATGAAATTGCAATTGACATTTAAGTAAAGTGCATTGCAATTTCCTGTGACAGAAGACAAGAGAGAGGGATGGATGGAGATAGGGAGGGAGGGAGGGAAGGGGAGAGAGAGAGAGAGAGAGAGAGAGAGAGAGAGAGAGAGAGAGAGAGAGAGAGAGAGAGAGAGAGAGAGAGAGAGAGAGAGAGAGAGAGAGAGAGAGAGAGAGCGAGAGCGAGAGAGAGACCTAAATAGTGACCAACCAAGAACCACCCAACCCCTACCCCCACCCACTTAACATCCAAGATCAAGATCTCACTCCCCCCCCCCCCCCCATCACCCCTCATCCCAAGAAACTGCAGCGGACGGAAGAGCAGCGTAAGATTGCATTCCTCTCCCATGTGTAAGTTACGTGCAAGAAAAACGGTCATCGCGCCGCCGTGTTTCCGAAAGAGCACGGATTTGAGCGACAGTTGAACGGGAGGAAATCCTTGGGACGTGAGATCGTTTCCGAAAAGTGCGTTGGGCTTTGGTCGGACGTGAGGAGCACAGGTTTCTTAAGAAGATCTAGGTGGGAAGGGATTTTTTGCTTTTGAAAATCTAGGTGTAAAGTGAATAATCCTTGAGGGAATCTAGGTGTGACATGAGGGACTCCTCAGAGAATCTAGGAGTGAAGTGAGGGTTTCTTCTGAGAATTGATGTGAGAAAATAGTAGTGAAGTGAAGGTTTCTTGAGAGAATCTAGGTGTGAAGTGAGGGTTATTAAAGAGGATCTTGGTGCGAAGTGAGAGTTTTTTTTGAAGAGAAGTGAGGGTTTCTTCTGAAAATCAACGTGGGATAAAGGTAGTTTCTTGAGAGAATCAACGAGAGACATAGTAATCATCTCAAAGTGAGAGACAGTAGTTTCTGTAGAGAATCGAAATGAGAAATCTTACGCAAAAGAATCAAATCTAGAGACTATATATAAATGAAGACAGGTAGTTCGACAGATATTTTGATAGATAAATAGACAGAGATGGATAGATGAATAGACAGAAAGAAAAAAAGATACCTAGATAGAAAAAAACAATGAGTAGACAGACAGATAGGCTAAATCATACAAACGTATGTGTTCGCGGGCCGGTGGACTCGACGTGGCGTTACACAAATGGGCCAGTTTTTCACTCTCGTTTCATAACACTGGATAGAAGAGAATTTCCCGCTAAAGCCCCAGGAACCGAGAGAGCAGAAAAAACGCACACGGATACATGAAAACACACACACACACATACACAAACCTGCTAAAACATGTATCCTGAGTCATGTTACTCGCAACGAGGTGAACCTGCTCGTTCCCCCCCCCCCCCCCCCCACATACACACCCCGGCCTCTCCTCCTCCTCCTCCTTCTACCCCCCTTCCTCTCCCTCCACCTATCCCACCACAGCTCCCTCCATCATCCCCCACCCCTTCCCCACTGTGGATCTACAGACTCGTAACACTTTCCTGTTCACATACCCCAGCGGTCGGCATCACGCGGGCCCGGCATTGTTCACATACCTGCAAGGTCGCGCCTGGAAACCTTCCAGAGAGAGAGAGAGTGAGAGATAGATAGATAGATCGATAGATAGGCAGATAGATGGATAGATAGATTGGAAGACTTACAAAGTTAGTGAGAAAGAGAGACAGAGAAAGAGAGGGAAATAAAGAGAGAGAGAGATGGAAAGAGAAAGAAGGAAAGAGAGAGAGAGGGGGGGGGATTCAGATCGAACCTGGATCACGTAGAGTCAACTGAGAGAGAGAGAGAGAGAGAGAGAGAGAGAGAGAGAGAGAGAGAGAGAGAGAGAGAGAGAGAGAGAGAGAGAGAGAGAGGGGTGAGTGAGAAAGAAGAAAGAGAGATAGAGATAGATAGATAGATAGATAGATAGATAGATAGAGAGAGGCAGAAAAAGAGAGAGGGGGAGGGGGAGGGGGAGGGTGGGAAGGAGGGAGGGAGAGAGAGAGAGAGAGAGAGAGAGAGAGAGAGAGAGAGAGAGAGAGAGAGAGAGAGAGAGAGAGAGAGAGAGAGAGAGAGAGAGAGAGAGAGAGAGAGAGAGAGAGAGAGAGAGAGAGAGAGAGAGAGAGAAGAAAAAGAAGAAGAAGAAGAAGAAAGAGAGAGAAAATGAGACGCAACTTTCCAGAAGGTAATTAAAACTGACTGACAGATGCCGATGCCCTACCATACATTATGCAATCTGGCCGGACATTATGCAAAGGCGAAAACCTGTTCGAGTTAAAAAGTGCCAAGTCATAATGACGTGGCATTTCGCGCCCACGCTGATCATCGCTTCACGGGCCTCATTTTTTTTTAGGAAATACTCATGAAGTCTTCCGGGAGGTACGAATTGGTGGCGTGGGCGTGGCGTATCCTGAATGAGAGGGAGGGAGAAAACAAGAGAGAGAGAAGGGAGTGGGAGGTCAGAGAGGAAGAGGAGGTGGAGGAAGAGAAAAAAAGAGTGATAGAGGGATAGAGAGATTAGTTGATAGATAGATATTTAGATAGATTAGTAGATAGATAGACAGATAGAGAAAGAGAGAGAGAGAGTGAAAGAGAGAGAGAGAGAGAGAGAGAGAGAGAGAGAGAGAGAGAGAGAGAGAGAGAGAGAGAGAGAGAGAGAGAGAGAGGGAAGGGGGGGAGTGGGAGAGAGATAGATAGATAGAGACAGATAGATAGATAGATAGAGAGAGAGAGAGAGAGAGCAGACTGTTGCTAACCTGTATTTTCTGAAAATCAGACATGGACAATTTAAATAACCTTACCTCTCATGCTTCACGTACACAAAGTCGCATGTACACATACCTACACAGCAACGCACACGGAAAGGGATTACGTGCAAGTTTTCTTAAATATACCCAGCACCGTACCTTTGTTTGTGTGTGTGGAGAGAGAGAGAGAGAGAGAGAGAGAGAGAGAGAGAGAGAGAGAGAGAGAGAGAGAGAGAGAGAGAGAGAGAGAGAGAGAGAGAGAGAGAGAGAGAGCGAGAGCATAAAGACCAAAACATCGGAAGCTCAAACATTGTTATACAACCTCAGGACTCCATAACATTAAAAAGCTTGAGGTATGACACATCCTACAAAAGTTTTCATTCGCTTAACATACAGTGTCACCACAGCATCGCCTCGGTTCATTACGTACAATGTCAACACCGGCAGCTTCCATGACGCCATCGATCAATATAAAAACGTATCTAAAATTATATGATAATCAGGGACAGTGGGAGGAGGAGGAGGAGGAGGAGGAGGAGGGAGAGAGAGATGGAGACAGGAAGAGAGATGAGGACAGAGAGAGAGAGAGGGGGGAGAGGGAGGGAGAGAGGATAGGGAATAGGAGGGAGGAAGGAGAGGGAAGAGAGGAGAGAGAAGAGAGGGGAAGAGAGAGGGAAGAGAGAGGAGAGAATGAGAGACAGGAGAGAGGAGAGAAGAAGAGAGAGAAAGAGAGGAGATAGAGACAGAGAGAGAGGAGAGAGAGAGAGAGAGAGAGAGAGAGAGAGAGAGAGAGAGAAGAGAGAGAGAGAGAGAGAGAGAGAGAGAGAGAGAGAGAGAGAGAGAGAGAGAGAGAGAGAGAGAGAGAGAGAGAGAGAGAGAGAGAGAGAGAAAACAAAACAGCGAACGACATACATATCATCCTTTAGAGAAAAAAGGATCAAGAACGCGTTATTTCAAGAAGGTATGCGCGCGTAGGTGGCAACGATGCTGGTTCAGCCTCACGTGCAGCCTCTGCTTGCGAGTTTGGGAACACTTGCCCGTCTTTTCAGAGAGTTTACGAAAGACTGTATAAACTGAGAGCAGACTCGCCATTCGACCCTTGGCAAGAATGCAAAAACAGTTTACAAAAAATGTGTACATCAAGAGTAAATTCAGCTCACGAGAAGGAGTTTATTTGCAACTGCAGATGATCTGATTCAACACACATCATGGACGCGTTACTCGGTACATGTTACCTCTGGCGTCGGCTTTGCTTAACGTGCTAGAATGAAGAATCGAGTGAGGGGAGACGGGCGTAAGAAGGGGGTGGGTGGGGCGTTCGTGTGCATTATAGCGGTCAAGAGCTTTGGGTAAACACGTCGGAACATATTGTAGGTTACTGGGCTTTGCTATGAAGTGTTATGGCTGACGGTCTCCTGACAGACGCAGTAGGAAGGAGAATGGGTGATGGGTTGCACACGCAGGCGTGTATGCGTGTGTATATGTGTGTGTGTATGTGTGTGTGTGTGTGTGTGTGTGTGTGTGTGTGTGTGTGTGTGTGTGTGTGTGTGTGTGTGTGTGTGTGTGTGTGTGTGTGTGTGTGTGTGTGTGTGTGTGTGTGTGTGTGTGTGTGTTTGTGTGTGTGTGCACATATTTATATATATATATATATATATATATATATATATATATATATATATACATATATATATATATATATATATATATATATATATATATATATATGATATATATATGTGTATATGTATTTTTATATATATAAATATATAATTATGTATATATTATATATATATATATTATATATATATATATATATATATATATATATATATATATATATATATATATATATATATATATATATATATATATATGTATATATGTATATATATATTATATGTATTTATATATATAGATAGATAGATAGATAGGTAGACATATATAGATGTAGAAAGAGAAAGATATATATATATATATATATATATATACATATATATATATATATATATATATATATATATATATATATATAGAGAGAGAGAGAGAGAGAGAGAGAGAGAGAGAGAGAGAGAGAGAGAGAGAGAGAGAAAGAGGGATAGAGAGAAATAAAGTAAGAAAGAAAGAAAGAGAGAAACAAAAGTAAAACGCATTCCACAAAACAAATAGAAGACTCTCCCCTCTTTCCCCTCGGGTATTTACCGCCTCCCCGGTTCCCTGTCTCTCCCCCACGCAAAGACATTCCAATCACCAACGCACGCATGACCCCCCTACAGACATACCAAATAGGAAAACAGCCATGTCAACCCCCCCCACCCCCACCCCCGCTTCTCTCCTTCCATCCCTCCCTACCCCGTCTCCCTTCTCCCCTCTCTTCTCCCTCCCTCCTTCCCCAACCCCGTTCCCCTTCTCACCTCTTTCTTCCTTCCTTCCTCCGCCGTCTTCCCTTTTCCCCTCATGCCCTCCCCTCCTACCCTCCCTCCCCTTCGTGTTTCCCTTCCCTCTCTTCCCTTTCATACGGTCGCATACTTCCCTCACTATACACAAACGCACAAAACAAATACATTCTCCAGGGCACCGGTTGAGCGAAAGATCAAGAGAAAAAAAGGGTCGAAAGAAAATCTATGACATGCAGTCTCAAGATGAAGCATTGTTTAGCCTGAAGGACCCCTGGTATGAGACGAGTCCAATAGCTCTCCTTTGTTTCAACAGAGGACAGTCAATCGTATCCTTTGCGCCATCGGTTCAACGAAAGAGTCACTCATATCAGAGTGTCTATTCTTACACACGAGGACACTTCAGGGGGACCCTGTGTAATGGAGTCTATCTTTTCACCGGGATCCAGTGCCAGCGATTCAATGGCCGGTCTCTTCAGAGCGTTTTCGCTCATTTTCTCAGAGACCGGGTATAGTTTTTTGTTGGGATTGTTATTCTTTGATGTTGATTGTGACGAGGAAAAGGTGTTGTGGGACTGGCGTTTTTTAACTAATTAATCGCTAAGGCCGAGGGGGTGGTATTGAGGGAAAGGGGAGGTTGGGGGTCGGTAGCGAGGTGGGAGGTATTATTGAGCGTCTAGAGCACAGGTAACATGACACGAGGTGGGACGGGGGTCGGGGAGAAGTGGGTTAGGGTCGGGGTTGGGGTGGAGGTGTCGTAAGGACAGGGTTGGTGAGTTCCATGCTTGATATCTTCCTTCACTAAACTGCACGGCTGTTTTATGTTCTCGTTGTTTACCTTCTGCACGTCGAGGTCGCATGCCTTAGAGCAAAAAAAGAAAGAGCGAGCAAAAAAGGCCGACATCCGACACCTAACTCCTGTCAAAAACAAGATCCTTCTCGGGTTACACAGGTCTGGTGGCCACTCGCTCTCAAATCAAGGTTCGAGACAATGAGCTCGGGGGTTCGCTCTCTGCTTCACGAACAACAGGATCTACAGAGGAAGCAAAGCACACACATACTTCTTGGCCCGCACAAAATACGTCGAAGGATTAGCATGGATGGTCACAGGGCGAAGAAAATGAGGTGCCTCGATGCCAAGCAAGCATGAAGGATTTGACCCTCGTAAGGTGGCGGGAGAAGGGTGTAAAGGAGAGAGGAGTGTGAGAGGGAGGCGAGTGTGTGCGGCCATCAGTGTACAACGTTAAAGTGTGACTCTCCCGTCGGTACAACACCCACGCTCACCTCCTTATGATGAGGATAAAAAAAGGGGAAAAAAAGGTCTGCAGGAGAAACTATTTAGGATCGGCGTGTTGAACCGATCGACTCCAGCCGAGTGATTCAACTCAAACATCGGTTCATTATTCCACCGAGACTAAAAATATTGACGTCCAGAGTTGAAAATAAAAAATCTGAATTATCCTATTCTCCCTACCCTACCTTCCTGAAAAAAAAGAATCTTGAAAAACGATCGGTATGAGTAATAGCACCAACGGCGGGAACGAACGGGACTTAAATACACCAATAAATAGAGAAAAATGAAGTAAAAGGAGATGTGACAAGGTGCTGTGACCGGCCATAATGTACGACCCTCATACCTTGAAGAAAGAGGTTTGTTGCCTATTGTGGCGCTGTTTATGAGGCTGGTGATGACTGCATAATCAATGGGAAAGGAAGGAAGGAAGAGAAGACGAGGGAGAGGGATTTAGAGGAGGGAAAAGGGGAGAGGGAGACGGAGAGAGAGGGAAGGAAGGAGGGAGGGAGGGAGAGTGAGAGAGTGAGAGAGTGAGAGAGTGAGAGAGTGAGAGAGAGAGAGAGAGAGAGAGAGAGAGAGAGAGAGAGAGAGAGAGAGAGAGAGAGAGAGAGAGAGAGAGAGAGAGAGAGAGAGAGAAGATATAGATAGAGAGAGAGAGAAGAGATAGATAGATAGAGAGAGAAGAGATAGATAGATAGAGAGAGAGGGAGAGAGTGGGGGGAAGGGGAAGGGAGGGAGGAGGGAGGGAGGGAGGGAGGGAGGGTGAGA
>NW_028234413.1:15723517-15731017 GCF_977035675.1 Penaeus japonicus
AGAAGAAAAAAAAAAAAAAATCGCAACGCCAAGCGCAAAGGGGATGACGCAGGCAAAATGTCAGCGCTGACGTCACACGGGAAGAAGTGGTCAGGCAGGAGAGGCTGACTGCGCGTGCCTGACGCCGCCGCCGCGCGTGCTCCCTCCCGCCCGTGATACGCCCGCGTTCGCTCCACACCTACGTCACGCCCGGATTTTCTCACACGCCCATTCCCGACTGTCGGTGGCTCTTTTTCAAATATTTTGTTCATCATTTTATCTTTATGATACTAATACTAATACTATTGCTATTACTACTAGTAATAATAATAATGAAAGCTGATAACAACAGCACTACTAATAGAATAAGTGGATACTAAGAGAAGGAAGAGAAGGGGAAAAGGGAGGGGAGGAGAGGAGGAGGAGGCGGAGGAGGAGGAGGACGAGGACAAGGACGAGGTGGAGGAGGAGGAGGACGAGGACAAGGACGAGGTGGAGGAGGAGGAGGAGGAGAAAGAAGAGGAAGAGGACAAGGAGGAGGAGGAGAAGGAGAAGGAAGAGGAGGTGGAGGAAGAGGAGGAGGAGGAAGAGGTGGACGAGGTGGAGGAAGAGGAAGAGGAAGAGGAAGAGGAAGAGGAGGAGGAGGACGAGGTGGAGGAGGAGGAGGAGGAAGAGAAGGACAAGGAGGAGGAGGAGGACGAGGTGGAGGAAGAGGAGGAGGAGGAGGACGAGGCGGAGGAGGAGGAAGAGGAAGAGAAGGAGGAGGAGGAAGAGAAGGAGAAGGAGGAGAGCGAGGAGCTGGAGGGGGAGGAAGAGAAGGAGAAGGAGGAGAGGGAGGAGCTGGAGGGGGAGGTAGATGAATAAAGAAATGAAGAACAAAAACAATACGAAAAAAGAAAAAAAGATCCCATAAAAATCAAATCTTATTAAAACATCTTTACACAATTGAAATAGTAATCAAAATACATCATCCCATTCGCATTCTGTAATGGCAGATAATCAATAAATGATATTCCTATATTCATATGAAAAAATATAGGCCTGGGGACACAAAATCAATGCGTCGTGTTCTGGCTGTCCACTAAATACAAACCATAATGAACATATATATTTTCAAACCAAAATAATCAGGACATTTTCAAACAATATATATATAAAAAAGGTGAATTCCGAAAGAAAATATGCTTCTAATATCATCATATTTCCTGGTCCACCCTGTTCGGTAATGGCTTCTTTTGGCTTGACGTTATACATTTGAAAATGTCGAAGCACTCAGATATTTTTTGGGGGTCCTGAAGGAGGAGGAGGAGGTTGAAGAGGATTAGGAGGAGGTTAAGGAGGAAGAGGAAAAGAAGAAGAAGAAGAGTAGAGGAGGAGGAAGAGGAGGAAAAGAAGGAATAAAAAGAGGTAGAGGAAAAAAGAAGAAGAAGGATATGAGGAAGAGGAGGAAGAGGAGGAGGAGGAGGAGGAGGGTGAGGAGGAGAAGGAGGAGAAAGAGGAAGAGTAAAAAGAAATAGAAGAAGAAAGAGATGAAGAAGAAGAAGAGTCAGTGTCCAGACAATGTCCTTCTGCCTCCCCCCTTCCTCCCCACCCCCCACCACCACCATCCCCCCCTCTCAGGTCATCAGCACCGCCTGAGACACCTCAGTTGTTCCGGCCAAGGATACCAATGAGGCGTGATAGATTGATGCTTCGCTTCTGAACGTGGGCGGGGAAGTGTGTGGGCGGGTGGGCGTGCGGGCGTGAAGTCAGACGTGTGGATTTAGGAGAGGGAGGGAAGGAGGGAGGGGGGTGAGTGAGTGAGTGAATGAGGGAGAGAGGGAGGGAGGGAGGGAGGGAGGGAGGGAGGGAGGGAGAGAGGGAGGGAGGGAGGGAGAGGGAGGGAGAGAGGGAGTGAGGGAAAGAGGGAGGGGGGAGGGAGCAAGGGAAGGAGAGAGGGAAAAGGAGGGTAGGAGGGAGAGAGAGAGAGAGAGAGAGAGAGAGAGAGAGAGAGAGAGAGAGAGAGAGAGAGAGAGAGAGAGAGAGAGAGAGAGGGGGAGGAGAGGGAGTGAGGGAAGAGGAGGAAGGAGGAGGGAGAGGGAAGGAGGGAGGGAAAAGAGGGAGGAGAGAGAGAGAGAGAGAGAGAGAGAGAGAGAAGAAAGAAGAGAGGGGGAGAGAGAGGGGAAGAGGAGTGAGGAGAGAGAGAGAGAGAGAGGAGAGGAAGGGAGAGAGAGGAGAGGAGGGAAAGAATGGTAAGGAGAGAGGGCAAGAGAGAGGAGGAGAGAGAGGAGAGAGAGAGAGAGAGAGAGAGAGAGAGGAGAGAAGAGAGAGAGAGAGAGAGAGAGAGAGAGAGAGAGAGAGAGAGAGAGAGAGAGAGAGAGAGAGAGAGAGAGAGAGAGAGAGAGAGAGAGAGAGAGAGAAAGGAAATGAAAGAAGTAGAAGTCTACTACTTAGGACTAGTTATAAGACCGGACGCCAAACAAAATCACAGCTATCACATCTTTCGGCCCAAAGGTGGAGGAAATGGGTACTATTTGCCCAATACCTGCGAGGAGGTGATATCGAAGGCTAATCTATCTTAAACAAGGACAGGTCGCCGGGCTCCCTTTTACGTGTCTCTGTGAAATCCAGCACCTGTTTGCGTACCACGAGCCTTGCTTACGACGAGTCACTCTCTCCTGAATTCACCTACGTCAGATTCATCATTAGGTGAATTCTAGGTACTTCCGAATAGCGAGAAGACAAGATAAAATCATTAAGATATTGAATTTTTAATCTATTAGACTACACATTTGGTTCGCAAATGGTAAATATATATATATATATCCTTTGCGTTCATTCCCCTCGCTTCTCGCACCCTCATACTATGTGACAAGTTGTCGTCACTCCTGGTCATATCTTATCAGGACTTTGTTAACAGTGAGGTCAGACACCCCGAAAACCCGTGATAACGTACGCCGAACACCTCTATGGATATCCGATGTGTTAACGGCAAACGGATGACGGGGAGATAAACAGGTAAACTAACGAGATTGGAAAAGTGTGACGTAAAATAGTGTGATATGGACAGACGGGCCCTGTTGTGAAAAAAGTTTGATATTTGATTTTGTTTACTTGTTTATTTTTGTGGTGACATTTGAAGTGGTAATGTGGAATGATGTAAAGGGGGTTGGATTGTATACATAGTTGTTACAAAATGTATGATTTTTTAAAATTGAATTTCTACAACATGGTACATTTTATTTTCCTCATTTCAGGTCTCTCTACGTGTTTCTGTCTGTTTACTTCTCTTCCTCTCCCTCCTTCCCTCCTTTCCTTCCTCTCTCTTTCCCTCTCTCTCTCCTCCCTTCCCTCCTTCAGTCACAAACACTCGACAGTCAATTCCGTGACCAAGCACACGCGCACACAAAAAAACAAAACAAAAACAAACACAGACAAACCGGATTTGAATTAATCTCTTCCTTCCACTTACTCCTCCTCCTCCTTCTTCCCCCCTTCCCCCCTCCCAACCTTTCCTCCTTCCGCCCCCTCCTCCTCCCACCCCTTTCTTCCTTCTTCCTTCTCAGGTGTGTCTCCTTCGGGCAGGTGCGAAGTCCATGGCGCAGCACGAGCCAACACCTACCGTAGAAAATGGAGGAGGTTCACCGCAAGAAAAAAGGGGGGAAGGGAGGAATGAAGGGGGAGGGAGGGAAGGAGGAAGGGGAGGGGAAGGAGGATGGGGAGGGGATGGGATATGGGGAGGGGGGAATGAGAGGGAAATGGAAAGGGGGGAAGGGGAGGGAGGGAAGGAGGAAGGGGAGGGGAGGGGATATTGCGGAGGGTAGGAGGCAGAAGTCCTACCTCGCGGAATTCTTTACTTTAATTGTTAACTAATCCCTTTAAAAATGTATAAAAAAATAACGATCAAACACTCTGCTTGAGATGACTAAATAAGTAAGTTTTCAGGAAAGAGAAAAGAAAAAGAAAAAAAGAAAAATAAATTATTTACACAGACATTAAGCAAACTAAAAAAGCCGGATAACATACTCATTATACAGCATTATACATTATGTAACATCATCCATCATGGAGCTGTATGCCTCGTTTAACGTTATACTTTATGTAACATCATACATTATATACTATCATAGATTATATCCTATTTTACATTATGCAACATACTTCATAGAACATTATACATAATATAAAAGTTGAAGGAAGTTATTCGGTATGAAAAAATGAAAACAGAATGAATAAAAAATAATAATGTATGAAATAGACATTAAGATTAAGAAATGAATAAAAGAGGAAATGAAAAAAAATCATACGAAAAAACAAAAAGTGGAATAAATGAAGAAGACTAGAAAATTGATATGTACAGGCAACGCAAAATAGAATAAAAGAGATAGACAAACATAAAAGTAAAACAGAAAAAACGAGGTAAAGCAGAAAAAAACTATTACATACATTGAAGAATGTGTAAGAGAAGAGAGAACTGAAAACTCTTGCTCAGTATCAACAGATACTGAACAGAGTTGGCTTGATGTTTAAAAGAGAAAGAAAGAGAAGAAGAAGAAGAAGAAGAAGAAGAAGAGAGAGAGAGAAAGGAGAAAACAGAACAAGAAAGCGAAAGAGAAAGAACGAAAGAAAAAGTAAGAGAAAGCACGTAAAACAAAGAAAACCAAAAGAGCAGGAGAGAGAAAAAAATAGACCGAAAGCCAAAAAAAAAAAAAAAGAAAAAAAAAAAAAAAAAAAAAAAAAAAAAAAAAACACGAGCTCCCCATCCTGGGTCAGACTTGCGGTGACGTCGGGGGTCCAAGACGAGGCCAGGTGCGCGGAACAACGCATGGTCGACTAGGGTAAAGAAAAAAGAAAAGAAAAGAATAATAAAAAAAAGCTTAAGGAGAAAGCGTTAATTGGCGTGGCTCTTCCAGCACGTGAGGCGAAGCGGTCCAGAGATTACTGAATAGGTCGACGCTACTTCCACGTCCGTCTTAAAGGGGGGTAGGGAGAGGGGGGGGGGAGGTGGAGGAGGAAATGCTTTGGATAACACCGAACTGACAACGTTAAATTGGAGTAATTATCTTTGTTATTATTTTTGCTTCATTAGTATTCATGGGGAGTTCGTATGGTCGAAATGGGAAGAATGGGAAAAAAAGAAGTTAGAAGCAAAGGGAGAGGGAGGTTTAAAAGAATAAATAAACACATGGAAATAGTATACCCGTAGTCAAGCTCTCTCTCTCTCTCTCTTCCTCTTCCTTCTCTTTCTCTTCTCTCCCTCCCTCTCCCTCTCCCTTTACTCTTCCCTCCCATCCTCACTCTCTCCTTCCCTCCCTCTATCTCTCCCTCCTCCTCTGTGCGTGTGCGTGTGTGTGTGTGTGTGCAAGCGTGCCCTTTGTGAGTGCGGGAGAAAGGAAACTGTAAACGCTCGCCATAAAACTTTACCCTTTGAGGATCAGTCACTGTGGACGACAAGATTGGTAGCCGTAAAGAGGAGGAAAAAAATGAGAGAGAGAGAAAGACACACTAACAGGCATAGACACACGCATGGACACGTTAAGACAAACAAGCACAAACACACACAGACACACATGCAAGCACAGACCCACATACACACACACTCACACAAAAGAGTATAGACAATAAGGCAGGCAAGGAGATAGATGAATACAGAAGGGGTGAGAGAGAGAGAGAGAGAGAGAGAGAGAGAGAGAGAGAGAGAGAGAGAGAGAGAGAGAGAGAGAGAGAGAGAGAGAGAGAGAGAGAGGAGAATGAGGAGGAGGAGAGGAGATAATTACGAGGAGGATATTAAAGAAGCCACAAGGAAGAGGAAAATAAAGAAGAAAACAAAATAATAAATAAAAGGAAGAAAGAGAATATAATATCGGAACATAAGAGTGAGGAAAAGGAAAGAAAAAAATAGAGAGAATCATAATCAGTTAGAAATCAAAGAACAAGAAACAAGCAAACATAAAAGCGGAGACAGGAATTCGGAAGGAAAAGGACCCAGGAGTGGGAGGGGGGATGGAAGGGGATAAGAGGGGGAAGGGGGGGGGTGAGAGGAAGGAAGTGGTGGGGATCGATCGGCAGATTCGTCCTCGAGAGGATGTTGTGAAAGGAGAAATAGAAATAAGTAATAAATGTAAATAAAAAAGGAATACCATGTAAAAAAATGTGGAAGAAATGGAGATGAAGAAGAATTTGAAGAAAGGAAGGAAAAGAGGAAGAATCTGAAGAAAAAGAAGAAGTGAAAGAGGAAGAAAGAGAAGGAAATGAAGAATTAAAAGAAAAAAAGTAAAAAAGAAAAAAAAAGAAAAAGAGAAAAAAGGAAGAATAAGAATAAGAATAAGAAAGGAACTTGAATGAAATGACGCAATGAGAACAAGCAAAATTGAAGTAGGACAAACAAAGCCACCAAAGATTCAATCCATAATCATATTTTTCTCAATCGAAACATATTTTCATTTCTTCTCATCCATTTCAATGTTTTTTTTTATCATTAATTTCTTTCTGTTTCCTCTTCTATTTCTAGGGCTTTGAGGTAGGCCAGGAAAGGTCAGACGAGGTCGATATCCTAAGGGAATCAGAAAATAAAGACAGAGAGAAACTTTGAGAATAATTTAATATTGTATTTTTCTTTTTACAAGAAAATACATAAAGAAACTTTGAGAATAATTTAATATTGTATTTTTCTTTTTATAAAAAATAGATTACTTTGCATCTGCCTAATTCCCGAGGGTGAATATTTGTTTATATCTTTGTTTGTCCTTGTTTTGAAATATTTGTTTTATGTTAATTTAATAAATAATGACTAATCAGTAGATATAATTCACGCTTACTGGTTTGTGAAATTTATTCATGACTTGATAAAAAATGCATGAATATCATCGAAAAATGCAAATGATTACAATTCAAATACTGGAAAGAGGATTATTTTTTGCAAATCTATTCGCGACAAAGGCAATATCAGTGGTGACAACTGTAACATGATAATGATAATAATAATAGGGATTACAATAGTAATAAGGATAATAATAATAATAATAGTAATAATAATAATGATGGCGGTAATAATAATAATAATAATAATAATAATAATAATGATATTAATAACAACAATAATGATAATAATAATAATTATAATGATAATAAGAACAACAACAATAATGATAATAATAATGATAATAATAACAATAATGATAATAATGATAATAATAGAAATAACAACAATAATAATAATGATGATGATAATGACAACAATAATAATAAAGAAAAAAATAATAACAACAACATTACTTTCAACAACAACAATGATAATGATAACAATAACAATAACAATAGCGATAATGACAATAATGATGATATCATTATAGTAATATTAAAAACAATAATAAAAATAATAATCCAGTAATAATGACGATGATGGTAGCTTTAATTACACCCTTTATTTACCATAACAACAACATTCACAGTCATAATCATTGCCTCTCTTCTCTCTCCACCATCACACCAGTTTCAAAACCATGCACCATGCTTATAACCAAACAGAGAATCCCGAAAAGC